>NC_133481.1:6123487-6226976 GCF_025370935.1 Choristoneura fumiferana | reverse complement strand
AGACGGTTGTGAATCGGACACTGGCTCTATAGGGCAGAGACCCGCCTCACGCTCTGCGATGCTCTATTAGATGATAAGAAACAACCACGCCGTGCACCCGCGCAAGTTAGCGGAGGCCCCTTGGATTTTCAAGTTAGGGAAATTGGAAGCAGAAAAGGGATAGATGAAAAGCACCGGTACTGTAATGTCACTTAATGCTAGACCAGGGGACGACGACCTGTTCTTTATGTCTTTCAGTTCCAGTTCACGTAGACGTTTCCTGGGCTAGGTTTTTCTCACGCTAGAACACGACAGTGGCAAGTACTCTAGCTTAACTGCTACGACTGTGATCAGCAGCGCTCGAGCATTTTCTTCTTTTCATTAGTTGTGCTGCCAGATAACCAGAAGCATCGTCACGCGCAGCGATAGTCGGGTCATATGTGCCTGAGTGGAGCCACTTGCTACTATTCGCAATTAGGCCTTATTATAATGCTATTCTGCTTTAATAATGCAAATATTTACGACGAGTATGTATAACACAGCTAAATTAAGAATAATTGCGGTTCGCGATAATACATGTTGTCTTTGGTGCCACTGCCAATCATACCTATTGTGTGCGTGCTGCAGTGCCGATAACCTACTTATTTGTATTCTTTTTCCAGGCGAAAAACCATACGAATGTGCAATGTGTCCTCAAAAATACCCCACAAAGTCCCACCTCGCGAAGCATCTCAAAAGTCATGAGACGAAACGAAAAGACCGGACGAAGGTGGAAAACAGAAGTGTTCTTATAGTACAACACATAGACGAGAACACGCCGTTAGTATACACAACAGACCACGACGAAGTGGTCATGGAACTAGAAACATTAAACGAAGATATCCACAAAGACATAACTGTTGATATCGGAGAACAAGTACCACTAGAAGTGACCGGGGAATTAGTCTTACAGGAAAACGGGGAAGTCAAAACCGAACTCGTAATGGTGGACGATCAAAACACTGCCCAAAATATCTGTTTAACAAGCGAAGGGGTAAACTTCGTCAACAACGATATAAGCTACGGTAATAATGTGAATTTAGTAACGGTGAATGAAGGAGAAGTCAGTATTGCGACGGCCAGCGCCGCGCTCGAACGCAGTGTCAAACTGTACCAGTTGGACCAAAGCTTGGTGCAGATACACAGCGCGGGCGGACAAGTCACTATAAGCCAGATAACTAGTAAAATGACTGCTAATTTTTAACACTATTTATTTATTAAATGCTTGTTTTAGTATGCTGCGTTTTTGTTACCTCAATCGCTTTAAGAAAGCGCGGTTTAATCCTTTTAATAGTTTTAATACTGGTGATTAAGCTTTGGAGAGCTGTAACAACGATATTAGCTGGGTTTGTTCTGTTAAAATTTCACAATTACAGCTAGAGGCGTCTTTACCTATAGTACAGGGCGTGCGTTGCACACGGGCGCAGCGGTGTTAAGGTGGTTTTCCACCGGCGAGGCGAGACGAGATTTGAAATTGGTATCGCAAGAATGCATACAAATTTCAATTCTCGTCTCGCCTCGCCGGTGGAAAAGCACCTTTAGGGGGCGCCGGCCGCGGCATTTTGTACCTATTCCATTTTGACCGCGGGCTTCCTAGATGGCGCTAAAGTTATAATTGCACACGGGCGCTACATGGGCTAAAGACGCCTCTGATTACAGCTTTCTAGCACTAGTGGTCTCTGAGCTGGCGGACTGACGGACATGGCAAAGTGATAAGGGATACTTCTAAGACTAAGTATGGAACCCTTAAAAGTTGCTCCATACAAAAGACTTGAGAATCAAAACCTGTGGGATACTTCCAGTTGTCCTGGAAACTTGATATTTGAGTTGAAAGTAGATAGCACAACCAATAAGAAAAGTCTGAAAATCTTTTTTTTTGTCTGTCTATGTTAGTAACCGTCATTGTCCACACATAACGAAGGTTTTGCTTAGGAGCCGGGCCCTGCTAACACTCGGTGCGCGAGTCAGACTCGCACTTGGCCGGTTTTTCTGTGAAAGTTGATGCCATTCAAAAAGCCACTTACTAGTCTCATCGTTTCCTCGAATTAGACGAATTATGTCAAACAAATGCAAACTTTTTGTAACAAATTAATTTATTTTACTTAAACAAAAATACGTCGAAACTATTTGTGTATCTAAACTAATTAAATGCTTTGTCCGTTCAAAACCAGCCCGTCTTCTTGGAGGCCTGGTATTTCTCAATGTTGATGAGCATAGAGTTGTGGATCTCCTTAGCGTTTCTGTTCTGGCCGTAGTAGTCGACAAACTCGCCGTCTGGGTTCACCAGGTATATGATGATGGTGTGATCGACCTAAAACAAGGTGTAGTGCCATTAAGCTGAGCAGTGTACAGTCGACTACTTGTGAGCAAAAATTTGTTCAAAATATCTGAACACGCTTCTACGCTGTTAACAATAGAGTCGTGTTCAGATATTTTTGATCAAATTTTTGCTCACAAGTTTATGAACTCGACTGTACAGTGTAGAATACACTGACTTTATTGGACACCACATAATAATCGATCTCTCCTAAAACAAGGTTCCCTGTCCCAAAGCAATGTGCAGCGTTCTTTTGACATGTCCCCATAGTAATGATAAAGTAGTATAAATCATATTATACTAGCTGGTGCCCGCGGCTTCGCCCCCGGTGTAGTTTTTTTTTTTTTTAATTTTCTAAATCTTTTATAAGAACCTTCTCCTGACAATAGCAAACACAACAAAAAAAGAATTAGTGAAATCGGTCCAGCCGTTCACGCGTGATGCCGTGACCAAGGGAAATAGGGATTCATTTTTATATATTATAAAGAAGATTATATACAAGGTGTTAATTAAATAAATGAAAACCTCAGACATCTCAAAAATATTTTTTCATTTTAATTTAGTTGATTGCATTTATTTTTGAATACTTACCTTCATTATTTAACAGATATTTGTGTATTTTGCCAAGTCAGTAATTCTACTTCATTTCTAACTCTACACTCATTATTTGTATTTGTCAGTTGCGCTTTGACGTTTTTAGAAGAAAATACAGTGAAAATACGTGTCTAAGAACACAGTGACAGCAAAACGGCCAGTATTAAATTATCCAAATAGTATGCAACCTCGCTAAAATATTTAACTGGCGCCTGTTGCAGTCTTAACTTTTAGACTGGGCACAATAAAAAAGGGATTGAAAAACACAAACACAACCTAATTTAAAACATAGTGTAATCGATTCTACTCTCGATTCTGAGCAAACTACTTTCTGGTTTTCAGTTATTTAATTAACACCTTGTATAAGTAGGTATTAAATATTATATTATATAATATAATATCCCCACAGTAATTTTCGCTGGATTGGTTATCTAAATGTGGTTCAAGAATAAAAATAATATAATATAATATGTAATAAAATTTATCAAAAGAACAACTGCATTATTTACATCACTGGCCATAAGGCACATGCGCCTCATGGACGTACCAGTAAAGTCACGCATGAGGCACATGTGCCTCATGAGACAGGGAACCTATAACTGTTTTGTGCTGTTAAGTTAAAGTAAACTAAATGGCGACATTTTTTTTTCATCAATATATCGCACTCCTAGATCAAGAAAGAGTACTCAAAATAATCCACCATTTAAATTTAGACTTTACAGAAATTAATGTAAATTAAATATTATTTTGAGTTGATATACTAGTGCGATGTAATAATATATGTACACATTCCTATCTCAAATGAATTGAATAAGTGGAGTGTGGCCTCTTAAAATACAATAAAAAGGTGAACTCAAAAACAAAGCATTAGAAGAGTACTTACAATATAATCATTGTCGACATCCTGGGGGCCTGCACTGAAGTAGACTCTATAGGACTTGCAGGCCTTCTGCACCTGCTCCACTGTGCCTGTGAGCCCCAACAGCCGCGGGGAGAACTCCTTACAATATCTACACAAAACAAGACAGGTATTTTTTTTATTGATCATTCACTTTTCAGATGGAAATATTATGTACAGGGTGCAATAGATGAAAAGTTCAATTGTGTTCATGTGTAAGTAAACATCACCTAAATCTATGTATGCAAATATAATTGTAACATGTGTTCTCTGTGTAACAGATAAAGCTCAAAATTGAGTACCTATTTTTGAAGATATAAGCAAGTTTGACAAAATTCTATTTTTTGTTTTATTATAGACTTTTATTTGTTTAACAAAGGTTGCGTTGCGGAGTATAAAAGTGAAATTAGTTAACCTCATTATTTTTACTAAAATATCAATACTAAAATACTAAGTCAGTTTCATTACTTTTACTAAAATTTGAAAGAATGAAAATCTAAAAAAACTAGTTGCAAACTATAACTTATAGTTAATTTTTATACCTTAATAATAAATAACTTACTTTCCCACAATTTCTGGAGTGTCCCTCTGAGGGTCTACAGATATGAAGACTGGCTGCAGGGGTGGTGCCTTAGGTGTGGCATCTACAGAATAATCAAATCTTAAGTTAATTGTAGAACTACATTCAACTTTTTTAAACAAGCTTCTAGTGAACTTGCAATGTTTGTATGTGCAAAAGTTGTAGTAATCTTGCAACTTTAACCTTTTGTATGCTTTGTCCCGGATCCATACAAAATTTAAGCAATCTTTTTGTCTTAATCCACTTTACTAATATTATTTGAAACAGGAGGCTAGACTGACTTTTTTTACATTTAGTACAGTTGAGTACATAAATGTGTGAGCAAAATTACTCTATTATATTGTTAACGGCATAGATATTTTTGATCAAATTTTATGGTATTAACCTGTAACATGTCCTGAGGACTCTAAAAATTAATAATTACAGTTATAACTAGAATTATTACAAGTAGCGAACCATGTTTATCAACAACTTCAGCCAGCTTCTCCAGCTCGTCCGGGCAGATGTCGGGGCAGTGGGTAAATCCAAAGTATATTAGCAGCCATTTGCCTAAGAGATCAGCACTTTTCACTAGTTTGCCCTAAAAAAACTTTAGTTAGATTTTGAGGAAAATAGCACTGTTATTAAAATTATCATCAAATTGCACAAGTTTACATCATGTTAAGATTTGTATGAAAACTTCATAGTAAGGCTGTTAATTAGTCGTACAAGAAAACAAATTTCTATATTTTTTCTTGTAAATACCTCTGAGTCAACCAATTCAAATTCTCCTCCTATCTTCGCCTTTCCGAGCTGGCGCTTTCTCTCACGGTCCAACGCCGCCTGCTTCTCTTGCCGCACGTATAGCATGAAGCCGGTGAGCCCGCCGGCTACTATCGCTGTCCCCGCCATTGATTTCCATGTTATCGGACCAAAGAACTGCTTCGGTTTCAACTTAGGCGGCTGAGCACATTGCCGCACCGATGTCGTTGAAAACGCGCGACATGTTAACCTACTAGTGTTTCGCACGATAGAATTCATATTTAGCGTTATTTTTGTGTTAGGGACTTTGTAGATAGCTAATGCTTTAAAATAATTGTTAGTGCTAATTCCTACATGCTCCTCGCCTCGTATGATATCAGCTGGCTGTCAATTTCAAATGCGTCTGTCTGTCAACTGTCAAGTGTCAAATTGGAAAATGAGCTGAGTTGCCATTCAACATAATTTACTCCGAATAATCGAAAATACATCGATTTTAGATATATTTACTAGATAGATAGAAGATTATTTTAGACAATAATTAAAATTACAAAAACTAAGTAAATCAAATAAAAAAAAGAATGGCCACTATTTGCTGATTTCGACAACAAAAAGCCATAAAATTTACTAGAACTAAATTTTAATTTCTTTTAAAAACAAACTTTATGACATTTGTTAATAATTAAGTGAATATATTTGTTGCAGGTTATTGGGCTAAAATAAGTCAATGAAACACCATGCTTACCTATTTTAAATTTACGCCTGCTCGCTATACATTGACCTGTAGAAAGCCGGTATAATCGGCAAGCATAAATCGTAGCCATAAATCATGTTTAAGATGTATTTCCATCACACTTGCTCGTAAACAGTGTCGTAACATGCAGGCTACCTTAAATTAAACCCTCGACCTTAATGTGCTTGTCATGAAACCCGTGGTCGGTAAATGAGTCATTGCCCGTACTAATTTTGTTGGCATGAAGCCCAAGGTCGGTAAATGAGTCAGTGCCCGTACTGATACTGCTGCGCGCCCTGCTGCACGCGCAGCTCGGGCACGCAACAGCAGGGGAGGATGCTGGTGCTGCCCTAGAGCGCAGCCTACGGTATCGGCAATGAGGCAAAAATAATATTTTGACTTACAAATAAACAACTTTACTCGCAAATGTGATGAAATCATTGTATGTCGCACGGGCGGTACTAGAATTACCTACGAACATCGACTCATTAAAGCCCTCAGTTTTCGACTTCAGGCTTCTAATAGACTTTCGTTCGTAATTCCTTATTTACCGCCCTTAAGATACAATGCCTATCTACTTACTAACGTCTTATTTCACGACCACTGAAGCACTAAGTATACGACACCACATTTAACATGGATATTGTGTTTAACCGTCGGTATCACCTGATACATTGCGCTCTGCGGTGAGGATTCCCAAGCCTTGAGAAATGAAACTATTTGACACCCACTTGTTCATTATTTTCATAAACACAGCTATTATAGGTTACAATTATTTCGACATTTTCGTGGTTCGTGCGCTTCGGTAATGAAAAATGTAGGGGGCGGGGCGCGACCGCAGCCTGCGGAGTTATAAGCGCGGGCCGCCGAGGAAGCCCTACAGTCCTTGCTTGCTAAACGGATCACCCAGACTAGCTACAATGTGGAGAATTATTTGTGTAAGTAAAAAAAAAGAAAATAACTAAAAACTGTCCAAGTGGTTTTGTGGCTTCTTACACCAACTTGGAAGACGGATTTACATCGACATACTTCCTTTGTTAACCTTGCGTAGGTAGAATGTCACTGAACTACAATTCAAAACTATTACTTTTACAATAATTCAGTAACTAATTTTATTTTCATCACGCTTGCTCGTCATGTTATTCCATGCCAGTATACTAAAAGGCAATGGCCTCAATTGTGCCCGAGTAATAATAATTCCCGTGTAGATAAAAGTTTAAAACCTATCCGAGTGCTAAGATATCGACTCTAAATCAAATAACACAATGTTGGGCCAGAGGGCAAAGTTGAAGCAGTTTACGGTAACTTAATTTTTTGCATTTTTTTCCTCGCAATGTGATGAAATTATTGCGTGTATCACGGGCCGTAAGAGTATTACCAACACGAGTCATTAATAGACTCTCGTTAGTAATCCCCTTCTTACGCCCATTAATGCGCAATGTACTATTGTCATTCTGTATCGTTACTCAGCTACTCGACAAAAGATAGCGCGATCAAACACTTTACATTAAAGTTTATTAAAAAAAATGTCTAGGTAGTTACCCATAACCATACAACTTGATCGCTGTAACATCAATTTCAATTTAACTTTACACAATTATAACATTTACTACACCGCAACCATAGGGTATATAAATATTTCTAAATAAATATTTCTGAGTGTATAGTATTGTGCTCCAGATGACCTTGTTAGCTTGGCTGTTGCTGCTAAGCGAGGCAGCGGGCCAGGAGTACCTGCCCCCCAAGATCGGCGGCGCTAAGAAACCCGCCGCGCCTGAACCGACCGTAAGTTAAACGATAACATTGCTTTGGGACTTTCGAGTACTTAAGAATAGTCATTTGAAATGTTATAGGTAAAAAATGCTACAAATACCTACCTATTAGGTATGGCGCTAACAATATTTATATTTGTATGTCTGCAATCGACTTTTTAAGTTTTTTATCTATCTAGAAAAAACACATACGCTCGAAAAACAAAACTCGCCCATGGAGGGTTCCGTAGCAGCAAGTACACAATATAAAGGTTTCCTTTACTTTACGATTTATGACGTATTAAAAAAAACTACTTATTAGATCTCGTTCAAACTAATTTTCGGTGGAAATTTGCATGGTAATGTACACCATATATATTTTTTAGTTTTATCACTCTTATTTTAGAAGTTACAGGGGGGGGGACACATTTTACCACTTTGGAAGTGTCTCTCGCGCAAACTATTCGGTTTAGAAAAAATATATATTAGAAACGTCAATATCATTTTTGAACACCTATGCATAAATAACCCACACGTATGGGTTTGATGAAAAAAAATTTTTTTGGGTTTCAGTTCTTAGTATGGGGAACCCCCAAAATGTATTGTTTTTTTTTCTATTTTTGTGTGAAAATTTTAAAGCGGTTCACAGAATACATCTACTAACCAAGTTTCAACAGTATAGTTCGTATAGTTTCGGAAAAAAGTGGCTGTGACATACGGAGGGACAGACAGACAGACATGACGAGTCCATAAGGGTTCCGTTTTTTGCCATTTGGCTACGGAACCCTAAAAATACGTGCCCAATATCTTCCGATAATCTAACTAACAGACTAATTTAGAATTCTCTAGGAGCCAAGCCCATTATCTTCGACGCAAATTTGCGTCAGTATTAACACAGGATTAACCATTCCCTTGTGCTCCAGCTGCCAGCGAACTACGACTTCTCATATGACGTGCAAGACAGCGGCGTCAGCCTCGACTTCGGGCACAATGAGAAGCGCAAGGACGACCGCGCCACCGGCTCCTACCACGTGCTGCTGCCTGACGGCCGCATGCAGCTCGTGGAGTACGAAGCTGGCCCAGACGGGTACAAGCCGCAGGTGAGGATACAGGCTAAAGGTGTGGGTACCACGAGAAGCAGAGACGATCGTGCCATCGGCCACATCGGTCATTCATTGGCCAATATGACCATCGTATTACTTGAGTATACGAAGAATTATCTGACCCGGACGGGTAGGTACAAGCAGCAGGTGAGGGTACAAGTGTTAGGTAAGAATACAACGAAAAACATAAAGACGACCGCGCCACCGACTCCTACAGCGAGTTGCTGCCTGACGGCCGCATGCAGCTCGTGGAATATGAAGCTGGCCCGGATGGGTACGAATCGCAGGTGAGGGTAGCTACAAGCCGTAGATGAGGTTACAAATCTGTAGGTGAGAGAACAACAAGTAACGCAAGGACCAGATAACTGTCATTATCATTATGCATATTTGAAATCGCATCCTGATACTCGTACCTTGTCATTCGAAAGACGTAAAAAATTGTGTTCCTACCTACTTATTACTGCAATATTTGAACTCAAATTAAATTTTTAACTACATTGTTGACAACAATAAATAGATCTATAATTTTATACTAGGTATTCTACCCGTACCTATTTTAAATTGAGCACAACATGGATGCTATATTTTGAAAGGTTTGATTTAAAAAATCGTCTTTCAGATTTACCGGCAACGCAATTTTTAAAACTTACGTCGAAAATAATTGAAAACTTACGTCGAAATCGGTCCATCCGTGTGAGAGCTGCGATGCCATAGACAGATAACATCCCTCAAAATGACAGGTTTCAAAATGACATAGATATTTAGACATTCGTGTTTCCCGCAGGTGATGTACATGGGTACGGCGACGTACCCCGCAGCCGGGGAGAAATTCGATGGCTACCACTACAACGCGGCGGCCAGCCGGCAGAGCGTGCGCCAGGCGACGCGCGGGCCGGCGCGAGCGCCGCCGCCGCCCGCCGTCCCCGCCGCGCACACGCCGCCCTCAAACACTACGCAATAGACACGACTTGAATCTCCTTCCAATTTCAGAGTTCGTATTATATCGTCCCAGCTCTCACTCTCCTTTTAAATGCTAGGTATAAGCGTGAGCGGAAGGGCAGGGTACCTACGAACTTCGGTCGGCGCGGGCGTACCATCGCCGCCACGCACACGCCGCTGTCAAACACCATGCAATAGACACCAACTAGAATCTACTCCCAATTTCAGAGTTGTATCATACCATCCCTCTGACTCTCCTAATAAATACTATAAGCGTGAGCGGAAGGGAAGGATACTGGATACGAAGTTCGGCCAACACGCGCGCCACCGCCGCCTACCGTCGCCGCCGGGCACACGCCGCCTTCAAAAACCATGCAATAGACACGACCGCGACCCAAGCATCTACTTCAATTACAGAGTTCGTATCATACCGCCCGTCTCACATTGAGCCACTAGTTGCCGCCATAACTTGCGGACGCGTTTCTAAGTACATTTTATATAGCAGTAAACTTATGCGAACTCTGCCCCATTTTCTGCGATAAAATCTATTTTTTATCACCGGTGCAATTGTGCTATGGCCAAATGCGAAACATAATAATGAGTCTATTTCGTTCGATAAATATTAAGGATTGTTGACCACTATTACCCGCCAATTTTTATTACGACTGCTCAAGGTAAAGGAGTGTATTGTTGATTGATTTAGGTTAGATTATAAGGATTACGAAAGATGCCCTCATTGTTTTTTTTTCACGGCATACAATTCAAACTATCTAGTATTTTCGGTGTTATTTAAGGTTAGTTTCATTTGCCCCAGAGATGCTATTGCATCTAATAGCACCACCGTACCTTACTTTTTTTAAAACACCAAACGTTTTATTTCACCAGAGGCTGTATTGGCTAACGTTTCTGGCGCTCGCGATCGCAATCAAATGACAGATTTCGCATACAAAAACTGTCATTTGATTGTGACCGCAGCGTCAGAAACGTAAGTCAATACGGCCTCAGGTCTATGTCTACGCTTGTGACCTATTGTTAACAGACTTCAAATCAATGTTGTTATCGATTAGGTTGAATTTTTATTTTATTTTGCCGACAAAAATATTGTAATCCTAGTCAAGGAATAATTTAAATCAGCTACACTCAACCTGCAACCCGACTAGCATAGTTGTTATGATTGATTTTCAACCATTTTAACTGTTTATGCTTTTGACAATCACTGCATCATTATTTATTACAATCAATACAATACATTTGTGGCCCATACAAAAAAGGTTGATTATGGCAGATTTAGAAGATCCAAGCCAAAGAAGATTGTTTGGGTTGGGACAGCTGCCATGACGTGATTGACTGTGTAAAATGTATAGAACTATTTATTTAATCAAGCATGGAAAATCAATAAAAAAATAAGAAACAGAACTTTATTTATTTAAATACTTAAGTAATGAAAATAAAGTTTCTCAACAAGTAACATGTGATATCTCGTTATTTTATTTTACCTAGAATAATCTATCCACATCTTGTCATCAACCAAAATAATAGTGGTCAACGTGACGAATTTAATGTTAGTGCTTAACTAACATTAAATTCGTCACGTTGTAATCAATTTGCTGGGTTAAAAGTGTTGGCTACTGTTATTTAATATTGTTTTGGCTAAAAAAATTAAAATTAATTGTAGCACCCTATATCATTCAATCCAAGCACTAGAAAAACCATAAACTAAAGTGTTGATTTAATCACGTGATGTTGAAACTGGCATGTGTGTATATGCATTATAAAATATGACGACCATACAAAAATGGCATGAAATTTTAGCGCTGCTCAATCTCGCGGCTTATGTAAACACTTTTTTTTAACAATCAAGCAATAATTACTGTCTAGTCTATCTATTTCTTTAGTATTGTAATTAAATTAGGCAAAGATTTTATTATAAGTTGTTAAACTTCGCTTTGGTCTAAGTATAATATGAAAGATACGCTGTAAAATACGAAAAGAAAAACGTGGGCAATTGTACTAGTGGCCTTACATTTCCCCCTCTAAACCGTACCTACTTGTTAGTTATTCGCCCAAAAAAAAGTATGTTGGTCCGTTTCGTACCTACTTTACTTGTACACCGTATTTTTCTTGATTTCCCTTAACTTTGAAATTCATATCTTAACTAACTGTCATTGTTAAAGGTCAGATTGTAAAATTCACAAACTTGACGAATTGAATGTTCCCTTAAAGTTAACGGGAACCAAAAATAATACCGTGTGGTAAGTAAGTAAAAAGCTTAGGCAAGTCCTCTCTCTTTTACAATTTTTTTGCCAATAACACTCGGCTAATACATGGTCTTAAGTACATTGTGCTTGCTTGATTGTGTAAATGTATTTCTTGAAGGAACCATCTACGTTTTGTTGTTTGACAGTCTTCTGGTTAGCCATGAAGTACGTCGATGTTCTGGTCGGGCCAGTGCACGCGGCGGTGCGTGGAGACCGTGTCGAAGCCCACGTTGTCGAACGACTGGTACTCCTTCTGCATGCTCAACTCCGCCAGACTCCGGTACCTGCGTTAGGCATTACCAACTTAGCCAACTTCTTGGACAATAATTGACTAACATTAGTAGTAGTATAGTTGGATTAGTTGGTGCCACAAGAGTTGAAGTGAATGATTACACACAGCTACATGAAGAACTGATTGCATAAAAGGAGAATGAATGAAATCAATGAGTGAATGTCAAAATTGTGACCTGAACTTTGGTGGCACTACCTATAGTTAGCATGAGCACGGTTGTGTTGCTCTGAGGATGAACTCTGGTCGAGTTCGAAACGCATTAGTATAGTGTGGGGGTGGTGATAGTTAGGTTTGTGTGATTTGTGTGTGATCTTACAGTGTGGAGGTGGAGGAGCTGCATGAGCACACATTTGTTGCATAGACGTAGCTATGATAAGGTCGCGGGTGGGCAAAGTATTTTTTTTAATTCATTACTAACATAGCTTAAAATAGTTTTTCTAACAAAATTAGTCTTGTTAAATAAATAAATAAATTATCGTCTACGTTCATAAGATCTTTGTCGTACCATATTCAACAAATACGTTTTATGCTACGTAGAAAGTGCGGTTTCATTAACCTACTCGTATTTTCTACATCTCTCTTGTGGCAATTTTCAAAAGCCATCTTAAAGCACGCGAATGTTTCCGGCGTTAACCATATCGTATGATATTTTCGAGCACTCGATATCAAACTGCATACACACTATAGTCCCTCGCCCCCCTCTACTCGCGCCGCTAGTCTCTTCAGCTAGTTGTTGTCTCCTGTACGAGTACGTACCGTTTGACCAACACGCAGCAGCCCAGCAGCAGCAGCAATTGAACGGCCAGCCAGGCCAACGCTAGCGCCAACAGTAATAGCTCGTGCACGCACACCAGTCCCTCGCTGCCTACCGTTCCCGCTGCTACAGTCTCTTCAGCTGAAAAAACAAACAAAATTGGGTTCTTGGGGATAATTGGAAATTTTCGTTAGGCAAACCGGCGAATGAGTTTAGGTCTTCACACTTAGTGCTCGGGCGTTACAACTTATGAGGTGACGAAGGACCGGGCACTCTGGGCAACAATGATTATTAATTTCTATAGACCCGCGATATATTTGTGGGCGATCCCAGACAGCGGGCTACTCATGGGCCCGCTTTGAGGACTGCGCCTTCCAGTCGTGTTTTTGACGGAGTCGAGCTTTATCCAAGTAAATGCTTGTTCGGCTTACTACTATCAGGCGGAATAGCAATCGTTCCCCTTAGTACCGCTCTGCTTTCAGAATAGGACATAAGGGCGTGGGAGCCAACGTGAGGGCACGTTACCTCGGCTGGTTGGTCGGCCAAGAACGTGGGCTGCTTTGGTGGCTACGAAGCGTAAACCTTTAACTATAAATAATCCGGCACCAGCAAGAAAGGGCGAAGAGCCGAGCCTTCATTGCTCGATGTAGACGTGAGTCATGTATCAAGGTATCAGTAAGATTAAGGAAGCTCACTCACGTAGGTTAGATCTGTGATCCGCTCGCACCATAGTATCAGCAGACACGACGTCACCCGCTCCCACTACCACTTCCAGCTCGAGGGGCAGCCGGCCGTGCTCCCCGCAAGGGGCGGCGCCTCCCTGGGCCACCACGCCGCCCCATCCCGGGGTCACCGGGGACACCGCGGCTGGCACAGAACCCGAGCCCCAGGCGACACTGCTGTTGGTCTGGCGAGCTGATCTGGCTTGAGGGGTTACGCACTTCACCTGAAAACATTGAATTGAAATTAAGATGACGGTTGTACGGACAGATGTAAGATTGTTAATTTCAGTAGCAGCTCCTAACTTCTCTCTCACGTACGTGAGAGAAGAACATACATAAATAAAAAATACAAACATTGGAACATAGAACCTCCTCCTTTTTTGAAGTCGGTTAAAAAAGAGATACATAGCGTTTTGACGTTGCCTGACTTAAAATCGGTGACGTCACGCCGCGTTATAACATTGGCAAACGTAGGTAACATCTATGAAATGTATCGGATCCGTTGTCCCATAAGAGATCAGGCAATGTGGAAGGCAGGTGTTTTAGTCAGCGTTAAACAGCTAAAAGCGTAAACCTGTGTGTGTGGTTGGGACGGCAGCGGGTCGGGAGCGGGTCGGGTCGGGAGTGCGGCGGGCCTATTTACGTGGCTGTGTATGAACAACACCACACCGCGGCACCCGCGCACAACCCGCGTCGGTATGTGTTTAAGTTACCGGTTCACACTTGACGTCGCAGAACCGCAGCATGAGCGAGAACCGCACGACGTGCGAGGCGGGGAAGCGGAACGCCTTGAACCGCACCGCCAGCCGCTGCGTGCCGCCCGACACGCTGCGTGTGAACGCCGGGAAGTCCACCTGGGAAGATGCCCGTCTTTTATTTTCTAGCGCAGTGTTTTAAGCGTGTGGAATGCGACTCCCTCAGGGGTCGTAAAGAGTTTATTCGGGGTTTGGGGGGTTAAAGGGGTCGTAAAAGCGATATTAATAATATTTTTGTGAAGAAATTTAATTAAAGGTTCGTACCTTAGCAAAAATCAACAAAAGTAAAAAGAGACTCAATGAGTTCACTCCATACTTATCCATACTAATATTATAAATGCAAAAGTGCGTCTGTCTGTATGTTATCTTGCTTAAACCGGTGAAACGATTTAGATGAAATTAGCGGACATAAGAACAGTTTTAACTTATATTACACCCACATATTGTTCTCACGTAGAACACTTTCTTGACTATTGGTGGTCATGAGTGACGAGAGGACACTGGACATAACGTCATGACGTGTAACATGATATATTGAAGTTATGTATCTAGCCACGTTACAACTCTGTCTCCTTTCCTTCTCACTTCTCATGTCCCATGATGATGCGATCTGATCTCATGATGCGTAATGTACAGCACCAGCATCAATATCTGACTCAATAAAAGCATGCATAAATATCTGATACGACTCTATTTCTAGGGCCAGAAGGACGTGTCAGATATTTTTGTACGCTCCGCTGTGGCAGATAATAATGCAGGTGACTGTACCTACATAGCGGCAATGGATGGGCAGGCGTGGTGTGAAATGAAGCTGGTACCCTACCTGGCCGGTGGGGCAGCCGCGACTGTCGAGCAGCAGTACGGAACTGTCGCCGAGCCGCGAAGAGGCGACCAGGTGGTACGCCTCCATTTCCCGCGTCTCTGCAACACGCAATACAAAAAAATATATAATATATGGCAAACGAGCAGGTTGGTCACCTGATGAAAAGCAATCACTGCCGCCCATGGACACCCATTACATAAGTTGAGTTATTGATGCGTCGCCGACTTTTTGAGTCACAAGTCGTACCGGTCCGAAAATACTTGGCGCTGCAAGCTGATTCCCAAGAGTTCGTGCGTGGCAAAAAGTTCCGCAAGATTCAAACTGTTGTAGACTGCCAGCTATTGAGGTGGTGAGGGTGGTAAAAAAGTTGGTTGCGAGTGGTGCAATAGAGAATCAACAAATCCTCAGAACACTCCCCGTGATAAATGCTATAGCTGTATGCTTTATTTGGCTCTAGTGAAGGGTGCAACTTGCGTTGTCGTATGGTAGTAATATAGTCAGTCTCCCAACAAGCTTGAACATGTTGACAAATGCGGATGAGTGCGGCTTCCATTACATATCGTTGTCTAGCTAAAATAACTCTGGGACAAACCCCCTTACATAAAAAAAAATGTCAAGCAGTCAGATGGTAAAAGGTTTCGAAAATGATGTCCTCAGACTCTGAGAATGACGAAGAGCTGTTATTGTTGATTGCCTGTGGCATAAAAATAAAATAAAATAACGCGCTCGGATCTAAACTTACCAGCAGTATCGATCCTGAGCTCGAGCGGCTCACCGAGCGAGACGGCGGCTGCGCCCGCGCCGGTGGGCTGGTCGGCGCGCACCACGTACATGGACACCGGCGCGCCGCCGCCCAGCACCGTGCTGGCCGCCGCCGGCGCCGGCGCCACCGACGGACGCCTGGGACACTTACACTTTATAAATACAGTCAAAACCATTTATGGCAACACCAACTAAGTCTAACGACGGATGTAACAACCAAGAAATAAGTTTTTAATACAAACTTTTTTCCTGACTGTACTTTTTGTTGACTGCACTTGCATTGCCACCCAAACTACATTTGCATACCAAATTTCAAGTCGATGCCATTAACCGTTGAAGAGTTCTGCGGAGACAATCCTGGCCAAAACCAGCATGTCAATACCAGATTATTGTATTGTCACGCTATTTACATAAGTATGCAAATTTTCAGCTCAATCGGTAACCGGGAAGTGGATCAAATTTAACTTGCAAAATGTGATTACAGACAAACATCGGGACAGGTGAATCTAAAATAAAAGCTTGTAAAAAGTCCCAACACGATCTTACATAAATACCTACTTACCAAAATAATATTGGTTATAATGACCAACCGTGTTTAAAGTAACGATCGAATATTACTGTCTCTTCGATGTCGTTATAAACGGTTTTGTCTGTACTCGTAGATCAATCTAGGCACCAGTGTTGTGGCATCGTAAATACTCGATTCCCACCAGAGGCCGTATTCCATAACGTTTCTGGCACTCGCGATCGCAATCAAATGACAGTTTTTGCATGCTAAATCTGTCATTTGATTGCGATCGCGAGCGCCCGAAACGTTACGCAATACGGCCTCTGGTTGCTTTAACTTTGTTACGTGACATCAATGATGACAAGTAGATACTTATTGAAAAGCTTGTGTTTAACTTCGAGGAGTTGCATTCAGATACAACAAACTCGCGCCTCTGTTGCTCTCCGGTAAACGAAAATGTTTATATGGTATGAATATTTTATGTCTAACAACTACGACCTGTCATTTTGTCGCTTGTCGTATCTAAAAGAGCGCTAAGGCCGGCCCTGGCCTAGATTATCAGGGATGATGATGAATGCTACAACATATAAGGTGTGGTTACCCAGTGTCGCTGACAGCGACGGCGGCGTGCACGGGCGAGGGCGCGGCGCGGCCCGGCGCGCAGCCCACGCGCACCCAGCGGTCACCCGCCGTCTGGATGATGGGGTTGTTCTGGATCATCACCATCACATACGCCATAGTCCTGGAAACCCGGCACATCTGACAATTCCACTTTTTTGGGTTACGTAGGTACCCAAAGGGTCCAAATAGAGCCTTATTGCTGTCACTCGTGTCCACCTGTCCGTTTGTCAAACAGATTTTACAGCCAAACGGTTGAAGCACAGTTACAACCCAAAGCGATAAAAATTGGCAAAAAATATTTTTACTATGTAGTTGGCCGAGATGAGATGATGAAAATATTAATAATGAATATGTATGTACATTATAGTAGAAGATGTGATTTCGTTACGTTAGAAATATGTAAATAGATAAATTACCGCAAATTAGACTAATGTAGTTCGGAAAGTACGCCTCATGCATCCAGACCTGTTCAGAGGCACTGAGGATATGTCGGGCTCTTCTACAAGGATGGGCATAGGACCAAGGATGGGACTAAAATCACACAAGATCCCTCATGGAAATTGAATGTGGGCGTCACATGGACTGACCACTGCGACGCTCACTGGTCGCTCCAGGATACCCCGTCAGTGACATCAAACAGACACCAGCACCGATATGACAGAACAAATCGTGCATAAATATCTGATACGACTCTATTTCTAGGGCCGGTAGGACGTGTCAGATATTTTTGCTCGCTCCGCTGTGGTAGATATTAATTCAGGTAACTGTACAATGCAGGCTCGGCTATATAGGTAGCACCCAACCCACCTATTGACTACTCCGCTAGGCGTGTGTGAGATGGCGTGCGCGAAGTTAACGTCGCAGTCCCCGTGCAGAGGCAGCGCGAGCCTTACGTCGGCGCCGGCGCCGCGCGCCCCGCACTCCTCCCCGCGCCCCGGCACGTACACGCGCCCGCGGAAGCGCCCGCGCGGCCGGTACGTCACCACCAGCTCCGAGCCTTCGCACTCTACGGATACTGGACAAAAGTAAAAAACTTAATTATTAAAACTCTTCAACAAGCCTGAAGAATCGTGAAACTTAAGTAGCAGTGGACGAGAAAATTGTTAGAAGAACAAATGGGCCTTGGAGCCAATATGAGCCGAAACGATTGTAGTTTCGAGTGCATTAGACTCCCAGAACCACGATCGTTCTCTCCACTTCTTTCTGTCCCACGGTATGGGATGAAGGTAGAAAGAGACGGTGAATGTTGTTCCGAGCGCTCGGGCGTTAGGCAATTATATTATTCATACTGCAAGCTGGCTCCATCGCCTGCGCCTCCAAGCAACCGTACCAACAATATAACTGGCTCACTGTTGAGGCAGATGACGCGGCGGTAATAGACAGCTTGCGCGGCGCGACGCAGCAGCCAGGAGCCAGTGGACACGAGGTCTTCCGAGTGCAAGTCGCACAGCCCCCGCGCGCCCCGCGCCCCTTCTGCTGCCTCCCCCGCGGTCGCCTGCCACGTGAACCCGCGGCAGACGAAATGGGGCTCTACCTCGCACGCATTCTTGCACTGGAAAGGAAATAGCCAATTAGCCATGCAGTCGTTCTCAAATAGTACATTGTGTCTTAAGGGCGGTAAATAAGGAATTACGAACGAGAGTCTATTAGAAGCCCGAAGTCGAAGACTGAGGGCTTTAATGAGTCGATGTTCGTAATTCTAGTACCGCCCGTGCGACATACAATGTTTTTCATCACATTTGCGAGTATTTTTTTTATTTCTAAAAGAAAAAATATAATTGTTCCAAATATTGGCGATACCTTGGGCTGCGCTCTTGGCAGCGCTGCCCTCCCCCTCCCGCAGCATGTGCCTGAGCCGCGTGTGCATGTGGTCCTGCAGCAGCGCGCGCAGCAGTATCAGTACGGGCACGGACTCATTTACCGACCTTGGGCTTCATGACAAGCACATTAAGGTAGAGGGTTTTATTTGGGGGGTTGCAAGCAAGGTAGCCTGCATGTTATGGCACTGTTTACGAGCAAGTGTGATGAAAAAGGACTAACGATAACGATTCTGGTAAATTGATCTAACAAGCCCTTAGTATTTCCTTGTATTACCAAAATAGCTATGTTTCGCGTGTATTAAGCCGGCTTCAAAGATTGCATAACTTTCCACTTGATTATTTTATTATATTACCGAGGAATGGTCCTTGATTATTACAAACTTTTATTTAACTTGCAATGTTATGTTAATACAATAATCTGGTAGTGAAATTCTAGTGGTCCGGCCAGGATCGTCGCTACAGGACGTAACTCCTCAGTACTCACATAACGGTATAGACTTGAAATTGGTACCTAAATTTATACAAGTACAGGCAACAAAAAGTAGTCAGCAAAAAAGCTTGTATTGAAAATTTATTAATTTTTAAACAAACACTTATTTTGTATCACGGCAGTGGCGTATTTTGAAAATTTTCATTAGTTAACTCTAAAACTGCGAGAAACGTGAGTTAGCTATATTTTCGGGTGCAATACCTCGTAGTTAGTGCATTTGCCATACTTGTCATCACTGACGTCACGTAAAAAAACTTATGCAACCCGGTGAGAACAGTTGTTATGACGCCACGCCACTTGATGGTGTCCGTCGATCAATACCTTTAAACTTTGATTTCTATTGTTCTTATTCATTCGACAATGTATACCTACACTTAAAAAAATATATTCTTACGATTGCCACTCAAATTCTATGAAACTAGATATTTTTAATCACATAACATAATTTAACCACTATTTAAGTGCACCAGTACCCAGATAGGTACGATTAGTTTTAATTAAAAAAAAACAGTAAATAGTCTTCCCAAGATCAATTACAGTAATAAGGCATTTTTCGTAACTATCATCCACCACGACATCAACAATATTTTCCTCAACATTACCTTGCTTATTGGCGTGTCAGCTATACTTCTATACGTCAAGCTAGATTATTACACCCATTAAATATACGAATGATTGCAGTTTCGTGAGCATAAGGTACAACGATAAGGTATGACACGAGTTACTTACTAATGGGTGTGTTGTTGATGACCGGCTAAGTGCAAGTCTGGTCAGGTAAACGAAAGGTTCCGTATAGGGTTCCCAATCTACTGTCAAAATCATTATTATACTTTTTTTAACAAAAATATTATATAATAATCCTTGGAAATCATGAAGACGAGCGGACTTTGCTCGTGGTTGGTTATATCTTGCCATTCTTTGCCAAAATCTTTGTGTTGTACAGTCGAACAAACGGTTCATGTAGAGTCGAGGGCATAAATGTCTATACAGCCATAGCGTCAAATTTATGTATTTACATCGACCTTGTGGTTAGTGGCATAAATGTGTACAGATATTTTTGACGTCTTGGTAACGTACATATATTTATGCCCTTGGCTGTACCAGGGCTGGGCTGTACCTTTTCCTTTTAATAATCAATTTCACTATGATTTCCTTGGCAAAAAAATGGGATGTCAACATGACATTAGTCTGTTCAGTAACAATTTTTCTTAATTTTTTATGAATCGTTATCTGTTACCCTATTTCGCACACACTTTGACACGTACCAATACAGATACGTGTTCAGTTTCTTACCGGATCCTTCTTTTCGGGACTTTGTAACAGATTTATTGACATTCATAACTGCATGTATACCTAGATAAACTAAAGATAAATATTATTATTATTTTCACTTAAAATGGAATCGATCGGACTTTTATTTATACTTATTATCTCCCACATTCCGATACTTTTACTACTCAACGTCTGCAAAACTACAGTTCATACCTAGTTACTGGGCAGTTCTGCAGAATTTCAAGTTAACTATTTAACTCACCTCGTCTTTGGTGTAATTTTTAAACGTAAATTCAACGTGTTTCAGCGTCTGGTTGTAATACTCTTCGTACGAGCACCGATCTATTTTCTTCGGATCTGCGGAAAGTAAACGATTTGGTATGCATTAAAACATTACATATCCTCGCATCGTTCTGGGATATTTACATAAAATTATGCACCAAATGACCTTTTTAATAATTATGTTATGTTGCAGCTCTAAACCAGTCTTGGTCTTGATACGTCATTTATTTAGTGGAAGTGCCAGCAGTTAATAATTATTTATAGTGTTGAGTGAATTAAAATTGCATTAAATTAGTATTCATAATACTTATTTTTAATAGTAGTCGACTGGCTTAGTGTCAAACTTTTTATATCAAAATCATTTATTTAATGAAGATTTTCACAGAGGCGAAATATCGCTAGATGGCGTAAGAATCGTGAGGTCCGTTTGACGTTTGCTCGTGATTGGTTAAATAACTAAATGAGCCAATCGCAAGCAAACGTCAAACGGACTTCACGATACTAACGCCATCTAGCGATACTTCGCCTCTGTGAAAACCCTCATTCTGTCTACGCGTGAGAGCGTAGCAGCGTAGAACGTTCATCAACGTGATGGATGGATGACCGGTTATAGCCGCAGATTCTCGGTAGAGTGGATGCAGGCCGCATGCATCCATCGAAACATGCTGTAGAACGCCCGCTGTTGGACGCATAGGCCTCCCCTCCCATATATACCCCCAGTAGTTTCGGTTGGAAGCGGCCTGCATCCACCGTGAACCCGCAAAAGTCATCCGTCCATCTCGTTGTTGGACGGCCTATACGCGCTTGCCGATCCACGGTCTCCATTCGAGAACTTTTCGGCCTCAACGGCCATCTGTTCTCCGTGCTATATGGCCTGCCGATTGCCACTTCAACGATCTAATTCGCTTTTTTTTTATAAAACGAGGGGGCAAACGAGCAGACGGGTCACCTGATGGAGAGCGATCACCGTCGCCCATGGACACCCGCAACACGAGGGGAATCACAGGTGCGTTGCCGACCCTTTAAGGAATTGGTAGGCTCGTTTTCTAAAGATCCCTAAGTTGTAACGCTCCGGGAATGTTGCCGCTGTAAGCTGATTCCAGATCTTCGTCGTGCGAGGAAAGAAGTTTCGCTTAAAACGCACGGTACTAGACTGCCAATCATTCGCTTGGCTATGCCGGCGACCCTCGTTCTTTTACGTATCTCCTCATTTCTAATTCGATCCTGTAAAGAAAACCCTGGCATAGCCTTCTCTATAGCTCGCTGAGCAAATCTGAGCTTATTTAAAAGACCTATTTGTGAACCCCGGTACAACCGAAATACCTGTTAATATGTTTGTGTGTGAAAGTCTTCTTAATTTAAGGCCTTTAATAAAATCTAAAACAAGGTTCAAGGTTTTAGTAATATAAATAGGAGAAACAAGGTTCATTAGTTTTATTTCTATAATGATGACCGTTAACGAGAATATTATACTTCAATGTTGCTCTTGACTACACAGTTATTTATTAGGTATTGGGAATTCTAAGAAAAACAAGTTTTTAGCCTTTTACTAAATACCTATTTATAATCGAGGGAAACCACGATGGGAAACCCACTTATTCACGTTCGGGTATTTTGCAAAATAATGTCACAAACATCTTCAATACAGCTATTCAATTCAAAGTCACACGTATTTTACCTATGGGGGGAAAGGCGTAGTAGGAGTTAAGAAAAAGGATGACACGGAACTTGTATGTACTTTGCAATGGCATATTTCCGGGCATAACCAGATACGCCTTTTTATGGCGCGGAAAATACGCTATGCACCCGCTCTCTTTGGAGAAAAAGCGGTGGTATGTAGGACTCTCCCACAGGACTGGGCACACACATCCACTAAAAACCACACGAGTACTCTCGTGTCCATTGAGTGTAGGCGTTACGCGAGTAGACGAGTGAGAGGTGGAATACTGCGACGCCCACTGCAGCACTGGCTGCCCCTACAGGACAATGCAGGGTCGGGCGAGACGGGCGGGAATCAAGATCCAGATGCGCCATGGGGCGAGCGCTGACTTGTTTAAAAAGGCCAGCTAATTTATGCGAAAGTTTGTGAGAAAATGTGTGTGTGTGTATGGGTATTTGTTACTCCTTCACGTTGAAGGATGTTTTAAAAAAAGAGTACCCTTTTCTTTCAAATGTATTTAATTATTTCATAAAATTTTTTTTAGTCCGTTTTGTTACACCCATACTGAGAATATGACAAAAACGTCACAAAACTGTCATTTTTTGAGTAATATTTTTAAACTATCTAAATCGATTGTGCTCTTGATTTCGAGTAGGAAAAACCATATTTCATTCCAAATTTAAAAAAAAAAAGAAAGCTACACTTTTTTGTGAAAATGCCCTAAACGGGTGAACTGAAAAATTGGTATGAAAAAAGCTTGAAATTTGGTACGTGCCTTTACATAATAATAAGGGCGTCTGGAATAATAACAATAGCCTTTAGGCTATTTTTTATCCCGATATTCTCACGAGATTAGGATAAAATCTCAAAATCTCATCCGCTGGACATAGTCATGCAATTTAGTGAACACTAGTTGTCCATAAATGTCAACTCACAATCATGTCTGCACTGGTTCTCGATGTAAAACGTGTAGTAGTTGGACACGCGGTAGGACTCGGGCTCCGTGAACTTGTCCTCGGTGTTGAGCACGCAGCTCCCGACGGCACCTTCCGACGTCGCCACGGAGTCCGCCTCCGCCACGCCCGCGGGACTCACCCATTGGGCAGACCTGGACATCAAAAGTACTATGTATCTAAAGGTATACATGCCATTAAAAAAATCTGTATGATAATTAAACCTACATTAAGGGGCTGTTTCACCATCCATTGATTAGTGTTGAGCGACGGTTAAATGTGATGCCGTCTCCGTCTATTCGAACAAAACATATAGAGACGGCATCATACCTAACCGCCAGTTAACACTAATTAATGGATGGTGAAACAGCCCCTAAGACTGCTAATTAGCATTACTAATGCACAATACTGATACAAGTAGAAAAATGATTCTAATTTGGAAAAAAATAGGTAATCTATGGAAGTTGAGTCTCAAGAAGACTTTATCTTCATACCAAACTAAACCACATCTTAACGCGAGTTTTTTAATACCATGGATACAGGAAAAAGGCAGTGGCGGCGCAGAACCTAAATTGGGCGTGGGCGAGATAAATTTTGCGAGGCCCGATGATGGTATACTACGCATTACAGTACTTTCATTGTAGCATGGTGCGGGTGACAGCTGGCAATATCACAAGACTAGAGAGTCAAAGTGTCAAAACTTGAGTCGATAAAACTAATATAATTTAAATGAATGAATAAATGATGACTAATAAAATGTCATCATTAATCCGATTATTACGCAAATTTTGATGAGAACATTAGTGAAATTCTAGGTTGGAATATTATTTGCCACTTAAGTAAAGGCTAAACGGAGTTTGAAAGAATATTCGTTACTTACTAGTTAATAAGTACCGATATATATTACGTTTCTTCACTTAACTGTGCTTTGAATTTAATTAATTGATTATAAAAATCTGATAGCTAAATTTATTTTGTATAACAGTTCTTTATGATCGAATAGGTATTTTACACAAGTCATCTTCAGGCTACAACGGAAATATATGTACTTCCATATATTAAGACCGCAGCTATTTTTTTGAGTAAAATGAAACGAGCATCAAGTGTCACCATGCTACGAGTACAATGAAAGCACTGTAGATGACGGATTTTTGAATGAGCGAGAAAATGAAATAAATTTGAGGCGCGAGGCCCTTTAGACCGCGAGGCTGATGGCGGTAGCCCACATCGTCTACGCCTAGCGCCACCTCTGGGAAGAAGTTATAATCAGAGCACAACAGCCTTTACCAGTAGATCGCTGATCTATTAGGTTTGTCAGTTGATTTGATCGTACGATTTTCAACCTAAACAATCATGCAAAATTTCATAGCTTCAACATAAAGGTTGAGATTGCGGAATTTTACGTACATCCCGATCCCATGGGAACACCTACCTGAATAAGAGAAGGATATTGGTTATTCTCGAGATCCAGCTAGTCGTTTTCGCGAGAAAAAGTAAAAAACATACAGTCACAATCTTTCGCATATAATAATTCAGTTACTCAGTAGGATGATTCAGTATCATTAAAAAATGTGTTTTATTCGTAGAACTACAGATTTTTTAAGAAACTATCGACGGAATTCTACAAATTTATAGCTCACCTTAAAAATTTACAAAAATCTGACCTGGCAACACTGATTAATGGGAATTAAACCTACGAGTGCCTAGCAGGCCCTATACTACAAAGTGCAAAATACGAACTTCGTATCTTGCCGTCCCGCTGATGCTAGTATTATTAATTTACTTAAATACGAGAATGAGAGGGAGGGTAAGATACGAACTTCGATTTTTGAATTTCGTAGTAGCCCCCCTGAGTCACGCCGCGTCGCAAGCGTTTTTTTTGTACCTATAATTGTGATTTGAATAGATATGTTTTACACACTGCACGTTGTACCTAATACCATTGAACAATGCGTAGATTATATTGATTACGGTCTCTATAATACTCAGTTACAGGTTTTTCAAAACAATAACCATTACTGACAATGTATTGTCTTCAGGGTATCACAATATCATAGACGGTGGGAACCGCTTAATAGGAGTCAAATCTCATAACAGTGTTTAGTTACGTGTGCATTGATCCGGTTCGAAGGACCATGAGTATAGTAAGTACATATACAGGCCAGACTAATAGCATCTTATCGTGCGTTGGTAAATAACGCGATTATTATTATCGTATTCTTACTAATATTATTAATGCGAAAGTATATTTGTCTGTCTGTTACCTCTTCACGCTTAAGCCGCTGAAACAATTTAAATGAAATTTGGTATAGAAATAGTTTCAGGCCATGAGAAGGACATGGGACAGTTTTAATCCCGGAAAATTGCAAATTTGCCTAAAAAATAGTGAGAAAAGAATTCCCCACAGAAGAGTAACATCCGAATCAATGAAAACATTACCTGTAGAGTTGATCCTGAGGCGGTGCTAGGACGGCCGCGTAGCACTCCCGCGCCGTGGTGTTGAGCACCATCTTGATGGAGCCCCCTTCCGAGTGCAGGTTGTACCCCGGAGTGCTCTCCACGGACCACCAGCGCTCGGCACAGCCTTCGGGCACTATATATAAACATTTCGGGAATAAGTAATAGAACTAAGAAATGTTTGTTGTTCAAAACCGTGTACTGATGTAGTGAGTAATCAAAGTCAAAATATCTTTATTCAATTTAGGCTATAACAAGCACTTATGAATATGAATGTCAAAAAAAATTACCACCAGTATGTATTTTGTTTGTTTGTTGTTTGTTTATGTATTATATGTTTTTCGAAAATACAAACTGAGACATGGATGCACAGAAAAACCAGAAAAAGAGATCAGCGCTGGGAATCGAACCCAGGTCCTCAGCAATCCGTGCTGCGTGATATAACCTCTACACCACCGCTGGACAGGAGTCTAGACACTAATTTCTCCTATCTCAGGTTGCTTTTTTCCACTACGCTACTTAAGCAGCAGCACTAGCGACATCTATGTTTCGCTCTCATCCAGAGACGTCACATTCTTTTGAAACTAACCGCTCACCCAGACAAGATATGTCGCTACTAAGTAATCAAATTATGATTTCGGTTGGTTGGTTTTTTGGAGTCTTTTTGTATTTTTTAGTTCAACTTCAAATTCGTTACTTTTACGGGTATCTTGTGAAACCATATCGAATGTCCTAACCCCCCCTTGAATTAGGCTCCCAGAGAGAGTTGAGGACGTGCAGCCAGGTTTTATCCCCTTTTTTGTACTGCCAAAGGGACTACTGCAAATAATCCGTGAGAGTTCGGCATTGTTTGGACCTTAAACAAAGCAAGGACCTAGTGTCTTGGCCCTTAATGCGACTCAACCCCAGAAAAAAAACATTAGGCTAGGACTACGCACATTGAACGCAAATCTTCTTGAAGTACGCAACGTCATTGTCCGGCCGCAACAGCTCGTCGTCCTGTTTGGCCACGCCCTGGCAATGCCCGCGCGCGTAGTGCACGACGACGCCGGCGCACTCGGGCAGCTCGCGGCAGCGCGCGGCGCACGCGCCGGCCAGCGAGCCCTCGTCGCCGCTCGCAGCGTACACGAACACCGGCGTCGCGCGCTCCGGCGCCGCGCCCGACCAGCGCGCGAAGCTGCCCGACAGACCGCTGGGGCATTGGCCGCTGATCACTGCAAACATGTTTTTGGTAAATCATCATAATCATATCAGCCGCAGCATTAGCACAGCATCCACTGTTGGAATAAGTTTACCCCAAGTTGCTTCGGTTGGAAGTAGCCTGTATCCCCCGTGATCGCGGTTCATTAGGTGCCAATAGGTAGTTACTAAATTTTTTACAGAGTATAGATAAAGTCATTCACGATGACGCGTGCCGTGGTTCTTATTACAATGTCATTAATGACAAAAACCACGCGTCTTCGTGGATGGCACTAGGTATGCCTATGTATTAATTATTTATTACTTACTAAACTGAAGTAAGGTAGGTAAGTATTTATTATTATAGTAGCAAAACAAACTTAAAAATCAAATCAAACGGGTACCCACCCCATTCTAGAAACGTATTTTCTACAAATTTTTATATCACTTTCAATGTGTGTATTTATGACCTAGCCTCTGTAGGAAGTTGTCTTCAAATAATCTTGACTTTAAATGATCTTGAATTTCACCCACTTCTGGTGGATTGGCGTGAAATCGGGTACAGATATGTGTAAATAAGAAGTAATTGACAATGCAAGTACCTACCAACGAGTACAGTACCTACATAAGCAAAGTTTACGAAAAAAACGACAAAATATGGCAAATTGGCAATTGTAAGATTGTGCCCTTCTTGTAGGAATCTGAGATGTATTGGCTGTTTTTTGACCTGCCCCACATTGATTCGCAAAAAGACGTTAATTGTTGGTCAACATAACACCTATAAGTACCTACGTAGATTCCTAAGATCCAGTATGTATGCATTGCACTTACTAAATGCGGTGTAAAAACCGCTACACTGTATTCGCCATCTCCTTTCAATTTGAATAACCAGTTTGCCTGGCTGGACCATATTAAAAGACGAGTATAAATTAAGCTGCTCATTGGAAATTATTTAGTGGCAAGTTAGTGCAGTGGTGAACGTTGCTGTCCAGTGGTCGTCACTAACTGATGAACTACTTTTCTATTTTGTTCATTTGTGAATAAGGATACCCAATACAGCTAGCGAAACATAAAGGTAAGGATTATTAAATGCATAGTTCTCCTTGCGTATTTATTTTTGTCATAGTAACGATTAATTTTTCGTGACTTTTATAATAATATATTATAAACAAAACAAATCAGCTTTTATCACTGTACAATCAAAAATAAATAAAATATAAATAAATATCACGTGATACCAATTGACCTAGTCCCAAAGCAAAAATTGTGTTATGGACACTAGGCAATGAATATTTAGTAAGATAAACTTAAATACAATTACACCCATTCGGAGTTGAAACCGATGGTTCGTGGGGTGCGCCTTAAACCCTTTTAAAGAAATATCAAAAAGGTTAGTAGGTAGATGTCACGGCGGATCGAAGAGCTGGCAGCTTCCTCGGACAGGAATTGGCTTAGGTAGGTATTCAAAGAGGCGAAACGCTGCCAGCATCTTCGGGACCTTGCTTAGGGGGCTACTCTAAGTAATTTGTATTTTAATTTTGGGTACTATTTAAATAAAAACTATCCCACTTAAATCCATAGATAGATACATACATAGTTAAATATATAATAAGCAAGGACTCGAGAGCAAACATTCGGGTTGTTGGGTTTTATTTGGGGGCTTGCAACCAAGTTAGCCTGCATGTTACGAACTGGTTACGAGCAAGTGTGATGTGATGAAAAATAATTTAAAACATAGCGGCCAATTTATTAAATTAGAAAATAAAATAACTGACAAAAATATCTGAAACGTCCTACCGGCTCTAGAAATAGAGTCGTATCAGATATTTTTGCACGCTTTGTTTTGTCCGATATTGATGCTGGTGACTGTACATTATACATAATAATATAAGGGTATTAATAATTAAAATTAACAGTTTTATTCCAATGCATGCCATTTTTTTAATCCTTATAACTTTTGTTACAGATGGTCCCGTTACGCACACTGCTCCTGTTGCTGGCAGCGATCTGCTCGCTGTTCCTTCTGGCACCAGCCGCAGCCTCAACATTTACACCTTCCAAATGCCCTAAAGATATGATACTGATCCGCGGAAAGTGTGTCCCAAAACCGAATCGTAATTTTAGAACACTTTAGCATCATATAGAAGCGTTTTAAAGTCAAATTTGCAAGATTTAACTTAACTTGTAATGCTCAGGAGTAACTTGCGTATCAAATCTAGGAATTAATTTTTGCCCTCTTCCTGTGGTGAGATTTACCGGTGGATAGAGCTGTGGCAATACTACTTCAACCGTCCGCAAAACAGCTTGAGTTAAAAATGCAAACACCTTTTTAACCGTATTTTCTAGCTTAGTTTCAACTGCTGCCCTATAAGTATGTAAATAAATAATAGTAGATTGTTCAACAAGGGACTAAAACTAGCCATAATGACACGAGATGTTTAGCCACCTGAGCAGAGCGAGGGTGGCTATACTTCGAGTGGCATTATGGTTGTTTAGTCTCGCGTTGAACAATCTACTATTATTTATTATATATACTTTTCACTTTCAATGCGTAGAAAAAAAACAATGTTCTGTTCAAAATTACAATATTACTTTTTTAAAACGTACGCTCGACTAATGGACAGGCCATCTCTTCAAAATTCAAATAGCAAAAAAAAATGTTGTGCGGTTTTTTCTTTTCTTTTATATTTAGCCAACAGTTTCAAAATTGAAAACTATTTGAAAACTAATTGGACTAAGTATGCTTAAAATGAATTAAGCATTAATATAATTGAATAGATCCATATTCTTAATCATTTATTGTTTCACGAAACTAAATCGTGTATTTTTTAAATATTTTTGCACAGTTGTCATTTTAAGGTTATTTCCATGTCCTAAAAATCCGCCATTCACAAACACCGTGTTGGCTGTTTAGGGGTTTCCAAAGTTAATTAAAAAAAAACTTGAATTCCTAGAGAATAAAGGAGCTTTAGTCCAGATATGCAGACTAAAGTAACATTTTAAGAGCATGAGAAGTGAAAAATAAATTAATATAAGGGACAATCTACGAACAAAATTGGTACCAATTGACCTAGTCTCAAACTAAGCAAAGCTATGGGTAAGGTAACTACTAGGCAACGGATAAATAATGCAGATAAAGATAAATACATAATTTAATACAGTATTAAATGACTAAGACTCAAAAACAAAAATTCGTATTCTTCATACAAATATCTGCCCCGACCGGGGATCGGACCCAGGACCTCGCGCTTCTTAGTCAGGGTCTCTTGCCTTATGTACTCGTAGATCCCGAGGACTCAAAGATGTGTGTGCTGATTATGATATACATATTTAGATCACAGAGTGTATGTATTAAGTTTAGATTGGACCATGGATATAGTCACCAATGAATGAGATATCTTATGGCAATTATATCCAGTACGTCTAATAATCTATTTGTTCCGTTGTCATTGTAAGCCCGTTAGGTACTGTGTGCTAAAATTTGTAACCTACTAAGACTTAAATAAATTTATTGTCTAAATGAGCCTTATATAATGTAAGTTTTATTGTCAGTCAGCAGCAGAAGTGGATGAGCAACCACGGTGCTCAAAATGAGCGACTCTATTGCCAAGGTAATAAGAGTTTTTAGATCACTTTGAGCGCCACAATTGGTCATATACTTCTGCTGCTGACTGTACCATTTGTGCCGGAATGAATATTTAAACTCAATCTTACCGACAGCATACTGTACGAGCAACGCGGCTACAAGCAATACTCGCCCGCCTTTCATAGCGCTTGAATCACTTAATTCTCAAGCCACAACTGATCACGAGACGCGACTCTTATCACTTATCACACGGTTCTTCCTAGGCCGCATAGTCTCCGCGTTTCAAGAAGTATCCGTCCAGAGCATAGAGGGTGACTCAACCCAACTGGTATACCCGTCCGGCCAGTCTGAAGACCACCACTTGTGCAATCCGTTACAGCTTATTGTACACGCACCGCAGCTGAGCAAACGTAACCGCCGCACGCGATTGGATGAACAGTACTAAGCTAAGAATTAACATGCAGATAATGTATTCAATCCAAAATTACTTTAATGACACTTTTAATTACAGCTGCAGTTGCTTGTCGTTGGTAGTTAAGATAGCTCCGATATAGACTAGATCTACGCGAAGTATCGCTGTCTTACATAATCCGAATCAATAATATTATATAATAGTCGCGCAAAGCATATAGTATATGAGGTAGTAATTTGAAGTTAGATATCGATGTATATCGGTCGGAAAAGTTGTGTCGGTGATAGCCGGAGGATCTAGCTCGGAGCACAGCGACGGGCCGGCTGCGAGCGCCCGCTGAAACTACGAGACATGAAGTGCAGTGCAGCCGAGCCCTAGCCCCTCCACCACACCGCGACCTTGCAGTTTATTATGCCTTACATACTACAATTTACAATAGGATGACGCGTACACGACAAATGATAGTGAAACCGAACGACACCGGTACTCGGAAGGTAGCACCCGAACGTTTTGCAACACCATGCGGGCTCGGCAGACGCTCAGCTCAAAATTATACCTAACGCACTCTGCTGTTATTTTGCGGGTATTTCGAAACATTCCGACATTTGAACGATACAAGTCGTAATTTGCATAAATTAATGACTGAGGAACAGGAAAGTTGACGTCCGTCTCTAATGTTATATTCAATCATAGGTACTTAAAACTTGTAAGTATGTACTTATAACTACCTATAGTAAATAGTTTTTATATGCCTGCGAAGAAATAAACGTACAAATAAAAGCATATTTAAACATTCCAAAGAAGTAGCGCTGTCAATAGCGCGTAACAGGAGTGTTCATTGGGAGGATTGATCGCTAGACGCCTTTATGTGTCTGTATCTTTACCGGCAAGCTTTAGAGTTTGACAGGCATAGTAAGCTGAACTACTGGTAATTTAAAACCTACTTAGGTAGAGCTCAATCTTTACTATCCTTACTAATATTATAAATGCGAACGAGAGTAAGTTTTTTTTTATTACGCTCAAGGTGCCTACTTAAACGATCAACCGAGTTTGAGATCCTGAAAAGGACATATGATAGTTTTTACCCTAGAACATCTCATGGTATCCGCGAGCGGTTGTTATAAGAATTATTCGCAGATGAAGTCGTGGACAGCTACTTCTTACATCTAACTTGAACTTTGTCAGTAAGAATACCACAACTACACAACATATCCTGCTTATGTCCCACGTGCAATTATGTTTTACATAACAATACAATTTCCAAGATATATAAAGGTATTTAAAAACACCAGGAACGACCGAAGACGGCAGCTACCTACGTCAAGATAAACAGGAAGCCAAACGTTCAACTATATCGAAGTAGGTAGCGATGGACAATAACGTAATTTGCTGATAAAACAAGAAACGATTTACCAAATAGCCACCGTCGACTGCTGTTCAACAAGCGTGTAAATGATTTATGTGGCTCTTAGTGACTAATTGTTTATGGTTAGACTTCGTGGTGCTTCAGCCTATTCACCCGACGCCCGTCCTCGTCGCTTGACCTATAAAAGCAATCTGTTATGTTAATTCGGTAACGCTCTGTGCATTGTTATGTAAATGGCCGGCGAGGCATGCCATCGGCAGGCTCGCGTGGACGTGCCAAATTACGTACAATTGCAGCTATGGGCTTGACATTACAGTTCATTACACGGTGCTTAAATTGATCGGTTTTAAATTAGGATGTTTACTTACTTGATAATAAATGAGTTTGGTTTAGTCCACTAAGCTGACGCGGGTTGCTCTTGCTGCGAATCGATTGTTTTCAGCCGATGCAGTAGAACTTTGTAAATTTAGTACTAGAAACTGGGTCCTAGACAGAAAGAACAAATATAATGTAGATTATTTTTAAGATACATTTCAGACAGATGTTAAAAACCACACTTTAGTTAGACTGGATTGTGAACTCTAGCTGCTGAACTCGGAATAAGTATATAAGTAAACAAATTATAGAAATTAATGAAGTACCTTGGTTTTTCTTGGAGCTGAATTAAGGTTTGACATTGCAAATTAACCGGTTATTCTGAAAAACAAAAAGAATGATAATTTGTTATTTGAAATCAAGAACGTCAAATTGGGCATAGCTAAATGTAATTTTAGGGTCTCGTTGAAAAAAATTCAAAAATAGAACCCTTATAATTACGTCATGTTCGTCCATGTGTCGACGGCTTACTTTAAAACACCTAGTACAATCAGCAGCAGAAGTAGATGAGTATTTGTGGTGCGCAAAGTGATCTAAACACTAATAATAATAATAACGATTGATTGTACAACAAAAACAATAATTTACATTCATATGAATTTAAGTCTATACTATACAGTCTAAGTCTGTATACTTACTATAAAATGTATAAAGGTACAACTGGGTCGTGGACAAGGTCAACATTGTCCCCTTAACTAAGTAAGAACCTGTAACTTAGGGGCTACTTATTTCCCTAAACTAAACACTATATTAGCAGTAGTCGTTTGAACATAATTTTGAGCGCCGTAACCGCTCATCCACTTTTCCTGCTGACTGTACATACCATTAAACTGTAATTTAGCGGGGGCATTTTTTAGTTTCGAACATTTGTTTTGTTTCTGTCAATTACCCCGTGTATGGATGCCATTTCGGTTCTTGAATTTAAACCCTCTTGGTTCTTAATTGCGTTTGTTTTTGTTTGCGAAATACTCATAGACCACAAATTTGTTATCATGGTAGCTTAATGCGCCCCGCTAGGTAAACGTTCGATTTCTAATACGTAAAGGATGAAAACAATTCACGACCGTATTCCATATAATGAATTTAAGATGAAAACTACCACAGCCTTATTAGCCTTCACATCACAAGTTAACGAGTTCATCATAACTTAGCATTTAATAAATACTGTCACATAATATGTATTTATTAAAAATTTAGAAAGGAATTCTTCTTTGCGAGTGGCCGAACATGCTCTTCGCAGGTTTTTATAATTGACTTCAGATTTATATGCAAATGGTGTTATGCGAACGATATACTTAAAACATGATTTTCATCTTAGATGCTCTTTTGGCATTCTTCTATTCAAACGCCATACTTACGTAACCAAGTCTGCCATACCTTGTCACAGGGAGACTGCGAACCTTATTAAGTTTTTTTTTTTTTTTTTGGTAAGTGCATATGCTGACTGCGACAGGGTTCTACTGAATGAGGGCATAGTTATATTTACTTAATTATATGAAAATTTTGGTTTGTTTCGTATATTGGATGGTTTAACCTCCTACCGCCCAGCATCCTTTACATAGGACTTTGTAATTTGACATCGAACTGTCTCCAAAACTGTCTCATACTCATAACATAATAAATAATAATAATAATAATTAATGTTTTGCTCTATTTGTCGATCCTTGTTTTTTTGGATTGCTCCTCTACCACTCAAAGGTTGACTGGCAGAGATCCCTGCAGGGATAAGTCCGCCTTTGTACTTAACACAACTTTTATTTATGTAACCTTTTTGTTTTTCCTTTTTGTACAATAAAGAGTATAAACAAACAAACATAAGTGACAAAGTTTCATAAAACAAAAATTTGACTTAGGCCGCAGGAGGATAAGCAACACCCACCGTTACTCACCTTTCTCATCCACGAATACTAGTCTCAAGACTCGGCGGCATGTTAGCAGTATGATGTCAATTCAGGTAATACTATTATGTATTGTGGTAATACAAAACGTAAACAATCCATACATGTACTATGTGGTTGTCATGCATATGAGTTTACGACTTTTAGACACGAATAACACCAATTTAAATTTTACGCCTGTAACAATAAAACACACTTTTATAGAACTGAAAGATTCAAAATTGTAACAAGGAAGAAAAAATTTGATAAACAACTCACCGAATATTTAAATCGTGCTTGCAGTGTTAGCTTAATGTGTTTTGCATAATTTACCTGTCCTCTGCGCTCAGCTGTTTCCATTAAAGCTGTGCTGTGCGAGGATAGGCAAATGAAGCGTTTCTATTGGTTCATGAATCATGAAAAAACACATTCCTCGCAACACATCTTTAACAGAAACAATGTACAAATGAGTTTTAAAGCATTTATTTAAAAAAATCACACTTCGAATAAATACTTTGAATAAATAGCATCTTTTATATAATTTGTGCTCAAAACTATCTATCCATTTTACACTCGGAAACAATACTTCGTGACTTAATTTTAAAATAACAAAGAAAGGAAAGGGGTACAAAGTGATTGTGAAATAATGCATTGCAATGTTAACAAAAACAACAGGTCAAATAAATACATACCTAATTGATTTCCTTATTACAAGAAGCGGATACCTAAGTTCATTACATATAGGCCCCATATGTACGATTTCACTATTAGTAAGTATAAAAGAATACAGATATAATCTATCATATGTATGACGGTCGGTGGACTAACAATGAATACCGTATGTAAAATAACAATTAAACTATTGTCGAACAGCCAGAGTGTATAAAAACGCTCGTTAACTGAAGGTATAAATTCCCTCTACACATAAATCACAGAATGTAAAATGAAATTGACTTCAATGACTACACTTGAAATGACTCATTCATTACGACTAGATACTATGAAAAGGCGATCGTCATTAAACAATTTAAGTTGATATCACTGGAAAGCTTGGCTCTTCAATAAAAAGAGATTCCAAGCTGGCTGCATTAATCCAAAACCTCTTGAGATTAGATTTAGAGCTGAAAGCATAACATATTGCATTGTTTTAGCTATTGAATACAAGTAGAACATCAACACATAGGTACGCGATTAAATACAGGATGCGCCATCGTCAAAGCAAAGACAAGCAACGCCTCTGTCGCTGCTTAAACCTAAGCAGCGGGTAAAATAACATTTTGTATTACATTTCAAAGTTGAAACACATTATTTGGCTGCTTTATTCACTTTGAGCAGGTCAAATAACTGACAATAGATTTTATAGAAAAATAGCGTTTTCTCTGTAACATTTGGCATAGCAACACTTTGAACTGATTTCTGCAATACTTACTTTGAAACAAATGGAATATTTATAAATGGAACATATTGGCTAACCCACAGACTACTAAGGTGAGCTAACCCATGGCTTAAAGCGGGGATCTCACTAATCAGCATAATTAAAATAATACAATCAAATCATGAAATCTACGAGTATACTTAAAAAATTCAAACAAGTGTAAAACTGGCTTTTACGAATATTTGTATGTATATGAACTGCGAATTCATATACATACGAGCGATTTGAACGATAAAGTATACTATTTTTTGTGTTATCACCACTTTATATATCTTTTTCTTCTATTTCTATTTACTACACAGTTAATACAATGTCACAACCAAATTTTCAAATTTGATACTTTTTTTTACAATTCAATAACAATACTCATGGAAATTAATTAACAACGAAATATCAACAATGAAATATTAACTTAAGTGCATAACAAACAGCATAAGCTACAAAACACGGAACAGAAGAAAACGGGAGGAAAGGGCAAAGAAGCGAGTTGCGACAAATCAATGCGTCGGTTAAGGCTTCACCCCAGGGGGACTACTATACCTCGTTTTTTTAACATTAGAAAAAGGGTAAACATCTTGACGAGTCTTTTTATTGAAAACCCTTTTAAAACAAATAGTAACTAGTACTTATCACGCCAAAAGCATGTAAATGATCATATGCCCTTGCTAATTGTTACATATTTGCAACAATTATGCGACTTATTTTTCAAGTGTTTTTCAATAATAAAAAGACACGTCAGGACCGCTTACTTTCTAATGCTAAAATAAACGAAGTAGGTATACGAAATTCGAAAATCGAAGTTCGTATCGTACCGTCCTTTCACTCTCGTGTTAAATAATAAGTTCGAATTTTGCACTTCGTAGTATAGGGCCTGGCGCGGCAGTCTTATGTTCAAAAGTCTTAACGTTCAAACAACGTTATTTCAATAAGAATTAAAAGGATTTGTCAAAAATCTTTTTTTTTCTTTTTTGCTGTCTGTTGTACTTTTTGCAATCAATACTTGCATTGTCGTCCAATCTACATATACAGAAAAAAGCAAAAATGAAAAATGAAAATGTTAATGCCAATCAAAGCACTCGAAGAAAGTCTAATTTTCAAATTGTATTTTTTATTAATCGCCAAGATTTCAGTGTGTATCAATGCAGCAGTGTAAACTTCCAGTGACAGCGATGGCAGCATTAGCTGGGGCTCATGGCATTTCCACTCGTTTTTTTTCTATTCCGTGTAACAAAATATACGACGAAAAATATCATAATGGCGGGTAAACAGGTACACAAATCAAAATATTTGGCGTTCTAAAGCTGCGAGAAAACTCTTACGTTATGCTTAGCTTTGGCTTACTATCCGGCTGCGCAATAAAACGATTTTATCCATTGCGTACAGTGCGGCCAAAGAAATAATGCGCATATAAATATTTGCCACTAGTCTGTAATGGGCATATTCTTAGCTCTTAAAAGCTGCAATAGCTTGGATTAGTGATAAAGTTTAATTGTATATTGCTGTCCATGTTTCAAAAAAGGTGCAAGTTGCAAATACATTGTGAGGCCGTAAAATGAACTAGTTCGAAGTGGTCAATCGGACGCCGCAATGTAATGCAACTTGCACGATTTCTCTTGCAGTTCTAAACAAGGCTTAGTACTTATTCCAATTCATTTCTAAACGCAAAGAGGTTTGTGATTCGTTATTTTCGAAATACAACGCAGGACAAAGATTTATATTCGCACAATTTATGTAGCTGCACTGTTTTTTTTACTTTACATTGCGTGCGTATTGTACTTTAGCGCAGGCGAGTTGATAGTTTGACACGCAATGGATAAAGTGCTATGGAATTAGGTCGCCCCGGACTAATTTTTAGGGATCCTATCTCTGAGGTATGAGAGGATGGAGGCGGTGCCTTTGGCGAGGATCGCGTGTCGCGGCTGGCGGAACACGTTACCCATCAACTCCAAAGATCTGGAAACAAAATAACTAAATATTATATGACTCAATTACCTTAGCTAGCAGTACCGTGGAGTGAACATTATACAGTTAGGCAATCCTGAGAGAGAGAAGCGTGAGTTAGGGTATGTCTTCGAATACAACCCCTCTGAATTAGTATACAAGAGGTTTGTCATCACTGACGTCATGTAAAAAATTTAAGCAACCCGGTGGGAATCGAGTTGCTACGACGCCACGCCACTGCTAGTGTACAGCTGAACAAACTGAATCATGTACCAGAGTGGAACCATTGTGCTACTCATGTCATGTTGTCATACCATACTTTATTAAGTAAATCATAGTGAAATTGATTATTATAAGGTTCCCTGGTACATGAATCAGGTTATTTGCCTGTCCGTGTAACAATAAACGTGACCAATAGATAGTAAATACCTACCTCCTTGAAGCTTACTTGGGACATTTGGCCCCTTCCAGTGGTGGCCTTTTGAACGCCACAGTCGGCAACACACGACCAAAAAAATGGCTGAAAATCGTGCCATAGGCGCCACAAAATGACGACGTGGCGCTATGGCACGATTTTCAGCGTGTGGCATTCAAAAGGTTAAAGGTTAACTAGTCCTTCCTTTTTTCTGTAAAAAAGGTTGCCTGGAAGAGATCGCTCTTAAGCGATAAGGCCGCCTATTGCTCACCTTGTAATTTTTTCTCTGTGTATGTGTTTTCTGTATCGCTTACTATGTCTGGTGTACAATAAAGAGTCTTTGTATTGTATTGCAAGGGAACAAGCTTATTTTCGAGTGTCGATTGCCGAAGAGAATAGAAACATTACGTATCAACGAATACGGGGTGAAAGAACTCTATTGTACCTACTTATAGTATAAAGTGACGATGCATTCACCATCTCCTTCTAACCACGCGCCTAAGGCAGTTGTCTCACCGCCAGCGAGGAAACGATTGGCTATCGACTATTTTCTCGCTCAAGAAACGAACAAAAGATATAAGATCCTGTGTGAGTAAAAGAGATACATATATTAATAGTTGATCGCTGGCTGTTCACACTGTCGGCGAGAACTCGCTCTTACATCTTTTGTCGCAGCGACAAGAGCTATAAAACTCGCTGAGCTATAGATACTCGCTCAGCGATGTCAGCTTGGCGGCCGCCCTGCACGAGCGAGTCGAGTGGAGCGAGTAATCGCCCGTCGCACTCGAACACTCGCTTACAGCCAGCGACAAAACTACACTCGCTTCTCGCTGCTCACCCACTCGTTTCTAGTTACTCGCTCTACTCGCTTCTCGCTCATCGTCGGCGGTGGGACAAGTGCCTTATACCGTGTGACAGAAGTGATGAAAACGATTGTAATTCCTTGTGATTCCAGGTGGGTTACACAATAAGGCCTCTGTAATCTCACGACGATAACTCCTGACAATTGATGTGCGAAAGGACTTTCCTAAATTGCGAAATTTTTCATATAGGAAAACTTCTCACAATTTTGTATGGGGATTGAAACTTTCCGTTTCATTTTAAATTTCCTCAGAAATTTCCCAAAATTCTAACTTTTTGGTAACTTCCGTAACTTGCACATCTGTATTCTTGACGCATGGTATTGGTAACATTGCAACTGGCTCAATGAGGGCTATCGTTTTTTGTCTCACTAGATGGCGCACTGTAGCGTGAGGTTTTTAAGTATGGCTTTCAAAGTCTGTTATTACGGGCGTGAAAACAAAGTTTAGATTAAAATCATATTTAATACACCTTAAAACCGTACCATAAAAATATCGAGCATGCCACAGTGTTGCATAGTCCCCGTTTTGTTCGGAAAAAAGGGAGGACAAAGGTTTCCGAAAGACGAAACTGTCTAAAAACACAGACATTCATTGCCCCGGAACGTATATTTGCCATAATTAATTTCAGATATTGCAAAATATTCACAAATTTATTCTAATTATAAATAAACCCGCGTAGCTCACCCAAAAACTATGAGATTTGACATTTCGGAGACCTCACGCTACACTAGCGCCTCTAGTGGCGAATTCACACGCGATAGCCCCCATTGCCATGGCGGCCTAGCAATTGCCGTGGTGGCCTAGTGGTTTCACCTGAGGCGTTTCAAGCAGAGGGTCGTGGGTTCAAACCCCGGCTCGCACCTGAGTTTTTCGAAATTCATGTGCGAAACTACATTTGAAATTTACCACAAGCTTAACGGTGAAGGAAAACATCATGAGGAAGCCTGCACAAATCTGCGAAGTAATTCAATGGTGTGCGTGAAGTTCTCAATTGGCACTGGGCCCGCGTGGGAACTACGGCCTAAGCCATCTTATTCTAAAAGGAGTGTGCCCAGCAGTGGGATGATAGCTTGGGATGGTGAACTGTCTCACCTGAGGTGCTCGAAGTTCCCGAGCTCCGGCGGCACACTGACTATGCTATTATTGGTGAGATCCAACACGGCGAGCTGTCGCAGCCGCGCCAGCGCGTCCGAGGACACGTTCACCTCGCTGATACGGTTCTCCGCGGCCAGGAGAATCTCCAGGTTCTCCAGCGAGTACACGCAGTGAGGGATGTGCGTGAACCTGGGGCGGGTTGATAGTGTTAAAAAACTGGCCAGATGCGTTTATTTTTTGAGGTCGGTGCCTACATACTCGTATTCAGTTGTTTTTGTTTTATGTATACTAAAGAGTTATACGTACGTAAACACAAAATCTGTGCAAATCTGGCAATATTACATACACACGGGTCGAATTGTCCATCTCCTTTATTGAAGTCGATTGGAAAATATAAATTGTAGGTGTAGTATGTGGTGATACTTGGGTTTGCGTCATTTGTGTGTGTTCTTAGAGCGTGGAGGTGCAAACAAAACAAAACACAAAGTTTCATAGACGTAACGTAAGGTCGCGGGTGAGCAAAGTAATTGTTTTTATTTCAAAGTATTCAGTGGCGCCTTTAGCCCATATAACGTCCGTGTGCAATCATTACTTTAGCGCCCTCTAGTAAGCGCGCGGTCAAAATGGAACGCGGCGCAGGTTCATTGAAAGTGCCGCGGCTGGCGCCCCTAACACCGCTCTGCCCGTGAGCATCCCTGCACCAGAGGTAAAAAAGCCGCCTCTGAAACTATACTTACTTATTTTGAACATGAAACTACCGTGAGACTCACTCATATTAAATGATATTGTACCTGGTAGCTCGACATGTTTCGTGCTAATTCGTAGCCCTTCGTCTTAGGAGCAACGCGACTCGGCGGCTGCTGCAACACGCGCACTGCGTGCCACCGCTCTGCCCGCGATTACCCGACGAAACGTTTCGTTGCTCAATATCATTTAATATACTTACTTATTATTAGATATAACAAGCTCCCGCATATTCTTCAGAGTGCCGAGCTCAGCGGGCAGATCGCTGAGACAGTTCTTTCCCAGGTCCAAATACTGCAGGTGGGTCAGCTCGCTGATCTCTCGGGGCACGCTGCTGATGCTGTTGGAGGACAGAACCAGCTGCGACAGGGTGTTCCGCACTTGTAGTATGCTGCAATTTAAAAGTATATAAAATTTTATACATGCAATCCAACTGCACGGATGACCTGGTTAAAGCCGCAGGTTCACGGTGGATGCAGGCCACTTCCAAGCGAAGCAACTGGAGGGCCTGAAGTCTATGAGGGAGGCCTACGCGCAACAGTGGACGTCCTACGGCTGATGTGATGAATCGAACTGCATAAGTGCTAGTAGTAGTCAAAACAATCAAAGCTATAATTTAGTACTTGCCCTCTGGGATTTTTCTAAATTCCCATGAGATTTCTCAAAAAATCCCATTGGAACATCGGAATAAAAAGTAACCTTTGTGTTGTTCCCGAGATCCATCAACTCTAATTAGAATTCTTTGTACGAAACTCTCAGTGCGTGAGTCTTACTCGCGATTGGGCGGCTTTTTTAGGGTTCCATACCTGAAGAGGTAAAAACGGAAACCTGATCACCCGTGTTTGTCTCTGCTGTCACAGCCGATTTGCTCCAAAACTACTAAACCGATTAACAATAAAAAAACTAAAGAATGACGTCATTAAAATAGCAAATTTTACGTATGCTGACGGCAGCGCCAGTTTCAGGGCAAAATAATTTTTCTCAAACATGCTATGTAACTTTTATGTTGTGTTCCATAAAACAGGCTTCAATATATACTGTCGCAGGCCTAGACCTGCAAGACAACAGTCTTTTGTTTCAATGCAAAACGTCAAATATCCACGATAAACGCCATTATACACGACTTGAAATGAATAATCTGAATTTCTATGGTTCATTTATTAGTTACTGAATAAATTCACAGGACTATGAATATTCTATATGTACGAGTAAATATATAAATATTACCGACGCGTTTTACGTCAAATTACAATTTAATTTACATAATAAAATATTAATGTTGCTGATTAAATGGGCTGCAGTTCGTGTATAATGGCCCTAAAAGCCGAACAGCAAACACAATAAAAAAAAGTTTTGGCGGGAAAATTGACAAGTGTCATTGTCTTTTTTTTTTGATTGACTGGACTTGGGTTTTAGCCATTTTGCTTGTAAGTTCCATTGTCATTTCAAAGGTTTCGTTTAGAAACGTGATTTTTATTTTTGCAGTCCGTTATATCTACTTACATGTTTTATAGCAATTTGATTTTATTAGGATTATTTTAACGTTTTAAAAAATCATGTTAGAATGAAATAAACACTTATATAGATAGCAGTTATAATTTGAGTCTGGTACAGTTGTCTTACGAATAAAACGTTAATTTATAGGAGTTTTTATTTCTTTTAGTGCATGTTTGAGAAAAGCACTATACAAGCCTCGGCGTGAAAGAACATGCCAGCCTCGTATACCTATCCGGCCTCACTTCGCTCGGCCATCTATACATACTCGGCCTGCAAGCCTTTCTTTCCCGGCCTCTGCAGTAATGTACTATTATGATGCAATAAACTTTTGAAAGGCGCGCAAACGGTGTAGATAATTTCGCTCTTCCTTGATCATGTACTAGAACCGGCGCTGGTTGTGGGCTAGAGCTGTTATGTCCTTTTATTTGACGCCTATAGCAAAAATAGTTATTTCTAGCGACAAAGTAGCTAAATTGGCAACACTGGGCTAGTGTCTTACTCACCCCTTTGGCACCTCAGTCAGCTTGTTCTTGGATATGTCAACAATATGCACCTCGGCCTCCGCGGCCGAAGCGAACACGTGGTCGGGCACCGCCGCCAGTTCCCGCCCCGGCACCATCAGAGCCTGACTCTTCTTTAAGGTGTACCTACAACACGTTTCCACTAAGGTGTTACAGTCACCTGCATTAACATCTACCATAAAGGAGCGTCCAAAAATATCTAACACGTCCTACCAGCCCTAGAAATAGTTGTATCAAATATTTGGGTGGATCAATTATTTCTTGTTGTTAAGTTGCGCTGTTTCCTTAATTAACAACTCTGTCCCGTCAGCGAAGGGCCAAAAGTAGTACAGTTTAATAGGAAAAATGTTGTGTCACATTAAACTAACATACTTATTAGATGACTGATTATAGAAGGGGGGGGGGATTATAAAACTACCACAAAAATGCATGTTTGGCCAATTTTAATCCTATAAACTTCGATCAATGATTAGTACTATAAACGTACGACTTAAAGAGTGACTCAGGAGGCCGTAACTATAGCAACGACTGACAAGATAAAGTTGATCGAGCCATTTATGAACGCTTTCCTGTGTCAGATGTTGGTACTGGTGGCTGTTCCTGAAACCGCGCGGCTAACCATATAATGCGTTCTTGCACTAAGACGGTGAATAATTATGAGTGAAAGAGGAACTAATTTCTCCATCTCTTTCTCTCTCATTAAATTATAATCAACTTCAAATAGATGGTTGCTCGCAACTTTTAGCGTAGTCTAGTCTAACGTACAGCCTCTAGCTTCTAACAATAGGTGTGTCCATCAGGCAATTCACGCATAGTGCAGATTTCTATCAGTTGAAGCGAATTTAAAATCACCTCATTATTTCCAGATACTATCCCTTACATCTAAACAAACAAATAAACAGCAATCAGCATCAAGTATTATTTTTACTCGTATGTACCTATTAGTAATATTATCGTAGTACGTATCGTATCCCCTTATTCATGGTAAACATTTGTTGAGCAACTATGTTGAATCAAGATGTTGCTGAGTTGCTGGCAACATGTCGCGGGCAACACTTCGTGTTGCAGAGTTGCGCACATGGGGCTATACTTCCTAGATGTATTCGCGTCATCCATACTTACTTGTCTGGCCAGGCCGACTCAGTGTACCGGGTCTCAGAGACCACCTCTTCAGTGATCCGGTCCCTCAGGAACTTCATCATGCGGTCGGTGCCGCCCCTTATGACGTCCTGCCGCACGAACGACAGCTTGTTGCCGTCCATGCTGATGCTCTGCAGCTGTGTCAGGAGACCGAGGTTTCTGGGCAATCTGAAATGTTTTTTTTTTATTAATTAAGGCTTTGCGCCAGGCCGGAAGTTGTGGAAGTCCAGAGAAAGGGCCTTTGCCTGACAATAGAGTACTAATCCTAGTGCTATCATAAATGCGAAAGTTTGTATTGCATGAGAGTGAGTGCGTGCTTGCTTGCATATTTGTTATTCCTTTACGCTATAACAGCTGCACGGATTTGGATGAAATTTGGTAAACTAAACTTCGAAAGTAACACATAGGCTACTTTTTATCCCAACACTTAAGGTCACAGCTCATTAGATCCACCCGGCACCCGATCAGCACCGCCTTGCCGCGTGCGTTTAGTATTCTTTATATGGATTTGTATGAACATGCGCTCATTAGATCAACTCCGTAGCGTCACCGGATCGCCTCGCTCGCGAGGTGTCCACGCGCTGACGGCGAGTGGACCACTCGGTGATAGCTCGCTGCTCGTACGCTTGCCTCGCGTGAACCGCGCTTGTTCGGCCCGGCGCTCCTCACCCTCATTTCATAATAGACTACTCGGAAATTCGTGGAGCACGCGACGTCCACTCGTTGACCACGCGACGTTCACTCGTTGACCACGGGAGGTCCACTCGTTGTCAACGCGGTCTCCACCCGTGGACCAACTGTCAACAACGAGTGGACGCCGAAAGTCAAGGCGGTGCTGGTCAGTGCCGGGTGGGTCCAATGAGCTGTGACCTTTATACCCACTGAATCGGAATAAAAATTCTACCGCAGGGATTAGAAACTGAAGTTTTTTTATGTAACATTAATAAAATAACGATAGAATTCTTGAGAATTTCAATGGAACTTTTTGCAAAATTCCGGGATTTTGAATGCAACTGCTAAACCTAAAGGTTTACGCATGCGAAGCTGTGGGTAAAGGCTAGCAGGAGGCTTATAATTAAATCAAGCTTTTCGAGATTCCTAATATTAATACATCAATGATTCAGATTGATGCTAATTTTGCAAACTGTCAACTTACAAAAAGGTCAACTTTTCCCTGTTTAGTTTTTGAATAAAAACTGATTATGAAACGATTTAAGACTCGCGTAAAAGTAATCAAGGATGAAAGAACTTATTAAATTATAGCATTTTGATAGTTATTTGAGGCTCACATAGTCAAACTTAGGGGCATTGTACTAGATTTAGCCTAAGCTTTATTGACTATATCACTGACAGTTGTATACTGATTAATGCAGTACTGCAATTTACAAAACTCAATAACAATTTAATAAAGTTTTTGCTGATTCCTCAGTAAGAACGAGAGAGTTGTGTGTATTTGTTTTGCATTGCTAAGACTCACAAGATTTACTATAACATCTTTCAAAATCAAATAGTTGGTACACACTTATTAAGACTGTTGTTGCTAAGATCGAGCCTTTTCAACTTCTGAAGCAGAGACACATTCTCCGGCAGTACCTCCAGCTTGTTGTCTCTGATATTTAGCACATTCAGGTGCTGCATTTGTTCACAGAACTCTTCAGTAATTTCCTAGAAATATAAACACAGGTTAGCCTTATTTTAACATGAGGAATCAAAAGGAAATCTTCACACTTTAGAACATACATTACATTATAGAGTCATTTTGGAACTATGCTTACATGTTATAACCTTATTTACCCACAAAAAGAAATTGGTGGTCAGTTACCAATGGTAACAGGTGGGGAAAAAATAATGGTAACAGAATGGTGGCAATATAAGGGGATAATGTAAATTTTAAAAGATTTCTGGGTATAATCAAAACATATACCTTAATATAATTATTAGCCAAATAGATTTCTTTTAAAGCTGTACATCCATAGAAGTCTGGCAACATCTCAATATCATTATGGTTTGCATCCAACATTTCCATCTTTCTTAGTTCACCAAGTGGAGGCAAACTGCGTAAATTGTTATTGCTTATATTCAATTTCTTAAGGTCTGAAACCAAAAAGAACAAAATTATATATAGGTCCCTATTTACTTTATTTTTACACAGTTATGTAAAAAACTAAGAATAAAATAGAATAAACACAGTAAAATGGAGAATGCAGATAAATATTAATTCTATACCTCTTAGATTTACTATGTCAGGCGGCAATTCTTGCAACTGATTGTGTGATAGATTGAACTCAACCAAACGAACTAGATAACCCATACCAGGGGGCAGCGCAGTCAGTTTATTATGTGACAAATCCTGAATAAAAAAAACACATTTTTGTATCATATTATTTCACAAAAATATACATGTTTTCAGTTAAATAGGATCTAAATCATACCAAAAATGTTAACATAACCAAATCCCCAAAATCAGGCTGTATTTTCTCGAGTTGGTTGTGGGAAATACTGAGCCACCTTAGTTCCGTCAAATGGTAGAATTCAATTGGCAGGGTAGTTAACTTGTTGCGGTCTAAGCTGAGATTGGACAGGCACTTCAGCTCACCAATTTCAGCTGGTATTTTTGTCAGTGCATTGTCATGAAGCTGTAAATTTTACATTTACATAAGTTTACTCTGAGAATGCAAGATTTAGATTAAATCGAAAGTTGTATTTTAATGTTTCATAATCATATTTTAAATGTAAAATTAAGTAAAATATTCAACACATTTCTATACCTTCAATGTGACAAGAGACTGCAAGAATTTGACATCACGTGAAATATAAGAAATGGCATTAGAGCTGAGATCGAGTGACTTGAGAGGCTCAGAGTTCCACCAATTATTCTGGCCAGCCCTTCCAAAATCCACTTCTTTTGACTCATCTAATACTAGCTCATCAATTTTCCACACGTTTTCAGGCACTGAAATTGAAGTAGAAATTATATGAGTAAATTAAATCTTATTGGAAAATGTCTCGCAAATTAGATTAGCAAAGTTTTTATGTAATCAAGCAGTGTACAAAATTAAGCTATTAGATTTCATGTTTCGTAAAACCGCAACTAACAACGGCAGTTATTTCACACTATTACATGAATTTCACACCTTAGTTAACATTCAAATGCGCAATAAGGAAGTCATAGGTACCTCATCGTCAAGGAAACCAGGCTTACCTGACCCCAGGCCGCGATTGCAGAGACTCAGCTGTCCGGAACGCTTGGCAGAACTAATCAGGGCTTTAGATAACACACCCTCATCGGTCTTTTGATCTTGAAGATGAAAAACTGGATTACAAACTTTTATTCTAGACTTCGTATGGGGCCTACTAGACATGTTTACAGAAATGCAATTTTTTTACATGAACCGATAGTGGTAACTGGGATAAAGTGAATTACTCTTTTCTACAACACTTGTAGCTATATTACGGCACTGTATAGTAACTTATTGACTAAATTTAAATTAATTAAACTATTGTTTTGTTCGAGCCTCGATGGGTGAGCGACTAAATGTCAAAACAATGATGATATTCGTTGGGATGTTTTTGCAGTTCTTTTAACCAGAAGCACGTATCAAATATTAATCAGTCCAGAATATTTTAGTATAAATATTATATTATTTTTAAATCAACTATCATTACATGGTAGTGTTGTACTATAAAATGAGGAAGGCCATACCTAGAATTATATCGATTAAAAAAGGTGTATGGCCATCTTAAACTTACACCACGAGCGTGTCCCTTTATGAGTTCTTTTGCAAAACTCCCCTTTTGTGTCAATCTCAATGTTACCAGTTAACATGAAAATTAATAATCGATCAGAAAAACATTATAATCAATACGAGATTCGATTATCAAATTCAAAAGTGATTTGATTCCTGAAATTCCTGAATTATGATTTATGATTGAAAATGAGATCTTTCGAGGTAGAAAGATGTTACTGAGAGCAGGTAAGAAGAGTGTTAAAAGATTTCAGTTCGATTTTGGATATTATCGTAGGTACTACAAAAATGTATACTTCCTGATTTTTGTACCTATACCTATTTATGTATATTAACGGTTTTCCAGTTACTCATCAATTTTAGTTATTATGTAAAGCCAGGCTCCAAGAATACCTACAACTTCGCTCCTCATCAATCCGTGATGTGATAAGTGCTCATCATAAACATCAAGCTGGGCTGTGGCATACCTACCTACTCACACAGCGTTTGTCAATGTTTTTCTCGAGACAGTTATTTTATTTTAAATTTACTTTACGAATTTCTTGTCGCTTCTTTAGAACAAGCAAATTTTATTAATCCTATGTATTTTTTTCATATAAGTACTACCTACATAATTACTCAGTTTTGTGATATGATGGCCTACCCTAACTGTAGTAGGTACCTAACAATCGTTTAATACAGGTACATAGATGTCGGTGTTTAATACCTACTTAATTCAAAACCAGTACCTCCGACTCCTAAAGGTCTTGGTGTCTGTAAATTTTCATTCGGCATCATAACTAAAATTTTAGCTCATCGAAATAAATATCACTGGTACTTATCCCTAAGATTAACTATCACACGAATTTATACTGTCCTACGCATCTATATAAATCACGAATTATGAACAGAAGACGTAAGAAGAAAAAACTAAACTAAACAAGATTTTTATCAACTCGCTTGTAAAATTGACTTAACCTGACATTGATGATGGTTGTTTCTTTATAAAAGTAAACCATTTGTGCCTATCTATAGACCCTGAATGTTAAAACTCCTTAGTTTAAATTCTCCTTTTCACCGTTTTGACACATCATAGTACGGTACAGAGTACAGTCACCAGCATCAATATCTGACACAACAAATTAAGCGTGCAAAGCAAAGCATATCTGGTACATACGACTCTATTTCTAGGACCGGTAGGACGTATCAGATATTTTTTTACGCCACGCCGCGGTGTGGCAGAGATATTAATGAGAGTGACTGTACCTTACCTGCGACATGAACCTGACCTTAGATTATTTAAGACCATGAAACAGTGGGAAACTGATGAAAGAAACTTGCCATGTTCAAGCATTTTTCGCCACTATGTGACAGTTCACAGTTACGATGAAAATAACTTCCTGTATTAATTTCTACTCTTTTGACTTGTAGAGAATCGGCAAATATCTCTACCTCTAGCATGCCACTGTAATCTGTCTCTACCTTACCAGTAGTAAATACAAAATCAAAAACAAGATACGTATAATTATTTAATTAAAGAGCAGACATAAATCACAATAATGTAAAGTGAGCCAGGGTTAAACAGTGGCGCAGCATTGGCGGCGCGGCGGCGGTCCCTGGCGTCGTCGCCGCGTGCCGCGGTCGTGCGCGTGCGCAGCTCCAGCGTCTCCTGCGCCGCGTCGCGCGCGCGCACGGCGCTCTCCTCATTGCTCCGCCAATACAACGTCGCGAGAGTCGCCAGGCACTGCAACAAATATCAACTCAACTAATCTCTCTCATACAGGGTGGAAATAATCAATGGGCCCTTAAGTTAGCTAATTGTACCGAAAGGAAACAGTTCTTTATTTTTAAAATTGAGCAAAACTGCATTCAAAGATCTTCTAAACTTCCCTTGTCTCACCCGGGAATCGAACCAACTAAAAATTAAAAATAAAAACTTGCTATTTTATTTATACGAATCAATAGGATTATTGTTCAGAATAAAATTTGTCTGATAAACATTTGAGGTTTGTTTACCCGTGGTTTGCCCAGCGTTGCATAAAAAAAATAGGTTCAATTTATAAACTTTTCGTCAGAACGCCTCGTGTAAGAAGGAACTATGCATCTCGTACAACAGATGAGTGTAAGGCCAAATGTTTATTAGATAAATTTTATCCTGAACAATAATCCTACCGAATTGTATAGTAAAATAGCGAGTGTTTATTTTTTTAATTTTTAGTTGTTTCGTTTCCCGGGTGAGACAAGCGAAGTTTAGAATATCTTTGAATGCAGTTTTGCTTTATTTTAAAAATAAAGGAATGTTTCCATTCAGTACAAACAGCTAACTAAAGGGTTTAAGGTAGTTGCCCTCCAGGGCCCATTGATTTTTTCCACCCTTTTTATTGCAATGGCGTGCATTGAGGGTAGGCAGCGCTAGTGACCTTCCCTGCTGCGGGAGGGTGGAGTGCTGCTGCAGGCGCAAACTACCAGCTCCCTATACCATGGAATACACCCACCGCATTCATAATTTAACTGATTGTGAGTAATAACGTACCTACTTGTAATTTTTACGGCCTATGCCCTCTTATTCTGAGAGGAGGCATATATGTCCTGTAGCGGGACGTATATATAGCCCGAGATGAAGATGAATTTACCAGTATAGACGTCAAAAAATAAGCCAGATTAGCATCAGGCAGCTACACGACCAAATTACGAAGGGAAAGTGATAGATACGAGTACATCGACAATCCCGTGTTTTGACTATACTTTGTATGAGATGGCAGACACTATTGATATCGGCTCGGCATCCTGCGTCCCCACCCAAGGCGAAAAATAGGCAATAGAGCTTCCCTTACGAAAACATAGATATAATTATAAAAGTAGCTTTTGGCTTCGTTCCCAAGAGCTCTGAAACTACCACGAAGTAGATTTCGTGCTAATTTCGAAAACGCGCCCTTCTTAGTGAATATGTTGGCCAAATTGAAGTCTATATGATACATACTAGCTTCTCGCCCCGGTTTCGCACGGGTTAAGTTTTGGGGAAAGGGAGCTGAAAAATGTGAAGTGCCTTTAAACTTTAATTAGAGACATTTTTTTCAAAAACTTAAATTCTAAGAATAATACAAGGGATAAGAATAACGTAATATAATAATAATAATAGTGCAATAGATAAGTAAATCTAAATATCCCTAAATCGTTCAAAAGTTTTCACTAGATAGCAAACTTAAACTTTATGTCATTCCCACTCACTACACTCTATAGTTTGCCTAAGGGTTGAACTAAAGTTACGGGTTGCTATCTTAGATGTTGCTAAGTATAGCAATGTGGTCTTAACTCATCGTAAGTTAGTAAACTCATCCCATTAAGTAAGTAAATACTCGGCGCGCACTGCGAGCTCTTGCCTCTTACCATGTTATTGATTTTTAAGTAAGTGGGTAATGCTAAACTTTAGACCCTATAGTTACGAGTATATCCAGTTTAAATAAGCAAGCAATGACTCGGTAGATGCTACGTGTTCAACAAAAACTATCAGTCGACGATATTTTCAAGTCGCCTGTCTGTTTTGCTCCGGCGTTTTTAATATAGGAAGGCCCTTACCTTACCTTAACTCTGTGGTCTTACCTTAACTTTCAATCCATTATTTTTAAAATGCTCCTCCGTAACCCGGAAGTCGAGCGTCAGCGTGGCGACCTCCAAGCCGCCCACGACTGTTGTAGAAGCGGCGACGGCAGCGGGCGGCGCGGGCTCGCCGTTGACGTACCACGCGAGGCGCGCGGCGGGACGCGACGCGCCGCACGCGCAGGACGCGTGCACCCGCTCGCCCGCGCGGTAGCGCGAACGGAACCCTGATAGGGTTGGGCCGGTCTCAGGCAGCACTGAAACAAAAAACAAGGTTTAGTTCCTGGCTAGATAGAGTAGCATCGTAATACAGTCGCCGTCATGGTCTACATCATCATCGTCATCATCATCGGTGTATAAAACATGATGATGATAATGTAGACCGCTCCCCTGTACTTTAATGGCGGCTTTCCAAGTTTTAACCCTCCTTCGGGTAGTCGGGTAAAATGTTGACAAACAGAGCGAAGACCCGACCAGACCCGACGTCTCTACTCTACCCTGATCAGGACTCTAGTATGTTTAAAACTTTGAATCCACAATGTCTTGTAAAGAGCTGTGATGTCATACATAAAATAATATAAATGAATAAGTAAATAATCATTTATTGGTACGGAAAAACAAAACTACCTACCAAAATAAAAATTACACATAAAACAGGTGGCAATGGGCTCAGATTCAGCAAAAGCTGCAAGTAAAACTAACTTGCAGCGCTGATATTCAGCCCGCGCCCGTCCCACGGAGTGAAAACTAATTCAAGAGCCGAGTGACAACCAGTCAATAGAACTAAAATGAACTAAAAATATTTACTTTGCTCACCCGCGCCCTTAGGACCTGAAGTAATAGATTTAATTCATAATATGGACCCCCGCAAAGTAACGTCTGATTCATTAAATTATATAATTCAATAGGTAGAAAATACAGGCAGGAGATTTGGTGCAGATTCATTTTGGATTTCGGTTACTACTTTACTAAGCGTTTAGATTATCGTGGTGTCATAAATATTTCTGAGTTACCACCACAATTTTGTACACCGCATTTATTAAAAGTGCAGCAATATATCACACAAGTTTATAAGTAAAGTTTGTACAGTCAGCGTTCATTATTTTGCTTTGTTTATTCGCCGCTCCCGCCTGTTATGCCGGTAAAGTATTAAGATTCACCCCAGCCCGATATCATCTGGGACACTCGCATATAAACTTTCTTCTCGTCTGGCCTGTGAAAGATGCTATCTCAGTAATTTAATTCTTTTCCGACTAGAAACAAAGTTACGAGCTGAAGTTTCTATTCACGGAAAACTTGCGCAAGATCAAGACTAGGAGAATAAATAACCTACCCTTACTTTTTGTTTTTTTTTGTTACAAGCTTGCATTTTACTTGCCTTGTTTGTTTTTGAGTCATTTGCAAGTTCAATTTGACCACTTCTAGTTGGATGACAATGCAAGTACAGTCAATATAAAAAGTATAAAAAAATAGTTTTTAATCAGAAAAATACCTACGAATAAATGTAGGTGTACAGCTCTACTTTTCGTATCGCAATTTTACACTAATCTTTAGTTACACTTTTAACACGACTACGGCAGTGCATCCCTGTCACAACAATATAGTGAGGCCGCCGGACCTTCAGGGCTCAACATAACATAGACATAACGATTTACGGTTTCTCTACATTTAGACATAAAGTTGAAGCAGCCTGGGCCCCAGCAACAACTCACCGACAATAGCCATATCGGCGTGATCAAACACAGCGAGGAACAGCCTTTTCTTGCAATGACACCTCGCAGCGGTAGCGTCTGATCCGGGCCCAGCAATACGTTATGCGGTTTTTATAGTTAAACAAGGGCTACATTGTTTAAGGATCAGCAACAACTCACCGACGACGGCCATGTCGGCGTGGTCAGATACCGTGGGGAACAGTGGCCGCTCGCCAGACACCTCGCAGCGGTAACGGCCGGCAGTCGCCTCCTGCGCCGGGCGCAGCGTCACGTTGGACCCATCGAAGCCGGACGCCTATGCAAAAGGGTCCGGGTTACAAGATATCATTTAAAAGCTGATACGACAATAACTAAATATCCAGTAGCATGTAAATATTGCTGGTCCGAATACAGTCACTATAGCACATATCTGATACAACAAGGCGTAAATTACTTATTGTAACTTTTGTAAAATCAAGTTATACCACAGAATAAGTAATTGCAATACGCAGTCTGCAAACTGCAGTGGCAACAAACAAAATAAATTAAAATTGTTAGCCACTCAAGTTGAGACGTGATATGAATACCGAAAACAAACGGAAACTTAAGTTGGTAGCGATAGCGTGGAGAAGAGTTCACAGAGTAGAGAAGGAACTGATGTGCCACCTCACTATACCATAGCAAAAGAGGAGAAGTAAGTTCACTACAAACAAAAGTACATTGCGTGGCTTAAATGTGTGCGCGCCGGTTGGTGCCGGTACGCACGCACCCGCCGCACGCACATACTGACAATTTAAGGAGGATTAAGTTTTCTGTAGTCAAGGCTGCGCTGCCGTTCGGTGCCGTACGTTTTGATTTTAGCTCGCTCGTCTTGCGCTCGCTTCACGAGATGATCACCTTTTACGTTCGCGTACTCGTACTTTTTTTGTATTAGGTATAGTTGTAAGTTAGTAGTATAAAAGTAAGTAGTATAAAAGAATCGTAAAGACGTGCAGGGACACAAGTAAAAATAATAGATACCTACCTACCTATAAACAATATAGTTATAGTATTATGTACAGGTAAACATGAGGAGTATGTATACAGTCGCCATCACCAATCCGGCGAATTTATAAATAATATTTTTAAATTTAGTATAATATTAATAATAAAGCGGAATAGAATCTTGTTTGTCTAGACACAGACATAAGACAATTTTAAGTTAACTGTCGTGATAAAATTATTTGCCGGTAGGTAATTAATCTAAAAAAGACATCGACAACCCTAAGCGCCGGAGTAGGCAGTAAGTCTCCTAAAGGGTTGGATCGGAGTGTGCGTACTTCTCCTCTTTTACTATGCTAATACAGTTATACCTACTCGTATCAAATACATAGCCAATCTTATTTACTTAAGAGCTTCTTGTCCTTTGTTAACACAATAGATAGAGTTTTTGCAAACGTACCTAGCTGATTTATTTAGTTACAATCAGCAGCAAAGTAGGTGAGTGGGAGTGCAGCTCGAAAAACCTAGACACCCTCTTATTACCTTAGCAGTAAAGGTGTGTATGTATTTTGACCTCTACAACCTTTTAACCACTTCTGCTACGGACTGTGCATAACGCCAACAGCCTATGTTATTTTTACAACTATGTTTAACATAATCTGCGCTCTACTGTCCAAAGACTAGAATTGAAAATACAAACTGAAATATAGATGCACAGAAAAAACAGAAAAATAAGACCATCACTGGGAATCGAACCCAGGTCCTCGGTAATCCGTACAGCGTGCTATACCGCTACACCACCACCACCGACCATCAGTGGTGTAGCGGTATAGCACGCTGTACGGATTACCGAGGACCTGGGTTCGATTCCCAGTGATGGTCTTATTTTTCTGTTTTTTCTGTGCATCTATATTTCAGTTTGTATTTTCAATTTAGGTTTTACGGGATGACCGTAAAAGTAAAAATTTGGAATTGAAATAAAAAATACAAAAAGATTCCAAAAACCAATCTCAAAGACTAGAAGTCTACATAAAGTTAGCGTTTTTCTATGAACCCAAGAACTAAGTAAATAGCGATCATACTTCAACATGAACTCCAGGCAGCGGAAAGCTGCGGATTGGCTCGGCGTCACGCGGTACGTGGCGGAAGAACTCCCGCCCGTCTTTGTACCACTTGACGGAGTAGAGCGCATCGGCGCCGAGCCGCCAGCGGCACGCCAGCTGCGCGCGACTCCCAAGCGCCACGTACGCGGGCACGCGTAGTTCCAGCAGCCTCAGCGCGCGCGCACTCTCTGTTCACAAGTTAATCTATAATTGCGTTTACACCAGTGGTGGATAAACTTTCTTCATGAGGGCCAGAGTGTTACAGATATTTTAGAGAAGGGCCAGAATTTTACCATTCTATTTTATACTGCAGGAAAAATCAAAATAATAATTATCGCGGGCTACATTGCTATATTTATATCGAAGGGACGTCGGCGGGCCGGAGTTGGCTCGAGGACCGTATTGCCCATCACTGGTTTACACGAACTTCGTCATAGAAGTCAATTAATACCGAATCAAGTACTGCCAAACCAGATTAGGTAGACTTGTATACTAGCCGTAGTCTCCTCTACTGCTAAATAACAACTCAAGCATAATTCAAAGCTAATTTATGAAAACCATTAAGAAAAAAGCCGTGTAATTTCGTATCGGTAAAGTGAAACATTTCCTCGGGGACCTAATTCGGTGCAAGCAATTTGAAACAACCCTGGTCGTTAGTCCGTTGACCCGTGAACACGATTGCGTAATGTAATAAACCATTCATGTAAATTTCAGTTCAAAGATAAGAAAATAAGGAACAAAAGTCGAGCACTTAGCAAACAAGGGGTGGTATGTACGTACAAGTGGACAGTTTAATTTATTAGCGACAACTAGGACAATGAATAAATTAATAGTAACTTATGCATTTAGGGCGGCAGGTAATTCTGGAGTTGCGTTTATCTGTCTACCTAGCCAAGGATCGGGAGAGGGCGAGAGGTCATTAATAGATTTCCTACCATTATGTAGGTATGCATTAATGTGATGATTACTCACCGACTGCGGCGGCCAGAAGCGCAGCCGCCGTGACGAGCAGGCGCACACGCATGTTCACGCCGAGCCTCCGAGTATTGTGCGGGAGTTCACATCGCGTGCCATCTGTTTAGGTTAATATTTAAAAATGTCCGTAGTCGTTATTGGTAACATCAGAAAGTGAAACAGTAGTGAAGGTCAATCAAAAATGTTGAATAACCTAACCAACAGAAAGTTGGAAAACCCCCGACATTGTCACTTCAAAGTTCAATATCTCAACGGCTGAACCGATTTTGATAAAACATGTCTAAGAACCCATTGCTTAGCAAACCTGCTGTCAAATAAAAAAAGAATATGTACCTAAAAACATCTGACATGTCTTACCGGTTCTACAAAATAATAAAGTCGTATCAGATATTTATTCACGCTTTTTTGTGTCAGATGTTGGTGCTGGTGACCGTACAAAAATCGAAAAAATCTGACCGGACCGCCGTGTTATATTATTTGTGACTATTATTCAAAGGTCACGTATTTTTCAAGTTAAGTGCCCATTCATTAGAACTACCCAGGTATCTTAGCGTTGGCTTCAACGTGCCGAACCATTGTTTCGGAAATTTTACGGTACTTAATTTAGGTTTCAGTTTACAGCCTTCACACCAAAATTAAGCAGGCACTCTGTGACAAAAAGCGATAGACCTATGAACTAAAACTCGGATGGACTTGTAGAAATTAAATTGCGAAAAGCCTGTTCATGTACGAGTAATTTATTAAACTTGTAAGTGTTAATAAAAACAATAAACGCATGCAGATAATAAAATGTCGGGCTGTGAAAGGTCGTGTTTATTAATCTTATTATTTCTCAAGATGACTCGAACATAGGTTTTTAGTATGCTATTTGTAGTATGTATGCCAATATGAATACTTTAATGATGCTTTTATGCTAATGTAGTTTGAAAAGTGCAAAGTGAGCGCACTGCATGTAAACTCATGTTCCGCATAGATGTAGCTGTATTATGCCCATGGTCGCGGAGTAGCCAGGTGTTAAGTAGTAGCAGTGGCGAAACGTCCATAGAACCCTATCCCATCGGCTTGCACAATATTTACAAAATAGGACTACAGGACATTCAATATTTATGAAAAATGTAAGCGATCTTTGCTTCGGCTTTACCACGGAAATATCTGACGCAACGCCACTGGTAGGTACTTAGTTCATTTCTTTATGTCCTACGTTTGTGCTACAATAAAGTGAAACACAAATAACCTGGCTATCGGAAAGGCCTATTATCCAGGGTAGACGAGAAAGCATTCAATATATTTACTTATGTCGATTTAAAACTTTCATGGCCGGTTGACACGGTTATGCTGAATTATTTAGTGTTTTGAAGCAATCGAAATAATAATGCTTCTTCGAATAAAATCTCTTGCCACGGTGATTGTGTTTGCACTCCGCCAAAACGGCTCGACCGATTTTTATGATTAAGTATTTGATCGTATGAGAATAGGTCATAATGGTATTTTTCACCCTCCTTGCCTACAATCCCCAATAAATATTATTCATTCGAATTTCGATTAAAGAATGACGCACCTTTAACGTGTAAAAAACATCGTATACATATATGTATGAAACATCGACCAATGTATAATGGAACATTTGTTAAACACAATTTAAAAAATCCTGAATTCATAACATTTTCGAAGTTCAGTCCAATTAACCCACCATCATCTGCTAAAATATCCCAAAATCACATATCTTGCAAAAGATTAATCCTATAGGTATGGGTATGGTCATTCAATTCAGCGCAAAAAAATATATAGAAAATGACACCTAACACGTCTAGTTCGTTAAATTTGCATTTTTTTAAACTCTCTCCCCCCTGGCCTTACCCCTTGGAAGTGAGGTATCATTTTATATGCATTTTTTGAGCTGAATCGAATGAGGTCATACCTATACTCATAGGATCAATATTTTGCGAGATATGAAGGGTGTTTGTCTTGTGTTTGTTGAAAACATAAAAAATAAAATATTTTTATTTTAACTCGACCATTTTTGGGTTTAAGTAACAATTATTTACCATCACATCCACATCTTGAGAAACTAAGTATATACCTAGTTGGTACTTAAGTGATTTTTAGACTGTTCTGTGTTTTCAACAAAAACCCTTCATATCTCGCATAATATTGATCCTATGAGTATGGGTATGGTCTCATTCGATTCAGCGCAAAAAATAAATAGAAAATTACACATCTCGCTTAGTTTGTAAAATTTGCATTTTTTGAACGTTGGCCCCTGCCCATACCCCCTGGGAGAGGGTAGGACGCCTAAATTTTGGTAGGACTCGGCAGATCCTCATTTCTAGTGCCAAGATAAAAGTTATAAACAAAGTTTTGTTGATGTACATGTTTTGCCGCCAAACTGTCTTATTTAGTCTTATTTCACCTGTGCTAAAAATTTAATTAAAAAACGTAGCTTGTTATTAGCTCCCAATTTCTACGGTACCTAGGTACCTATAAAATTTTTTGCTGTATTCAAAACACCCACCTAATTTAATCAGTAGTCTTTACCACAAAAAACTTTAACACGCTTTAGAAATCAACTTGTTCAAACAGTTGTCTTCGTTTTTGTAAAACGGCAAGCATATCTTTAACTAAAAAAACTTAACTCGCAGATCAAACAAATCACTCGATCACTCACTTCACTTTTGAATTAATTTATCAGAACACTACAACCACGATACTGTTCAACACGTGTATTTACTGTTAAAGTTATAATATCAAATTGTAAAAGCGCGAATTTAAATGCAAAAGACGACGCTGAAACGCGTGGTGTTAAGCCGGACGCCTCTCTCAAAGTAAACTGTCGACTGAGCCCCGCTTAAACTTTTAACATTTATAATTAAGTATGAATATGAAATTATTATAAGTAGTTTCCTTCCGATCAGTACCACTTTTTTATACACAAGCTCCGCAACGTGTGTAAGTAGTTACATTCGAAATGAACTTCAGTAAATGCCCTAAGCTATTACGATAAATAAATACCTATCACCTATTTTCCAACTACGTACAGTCGAGTTCATTAATATATGAGCATAACCAAGGCTTCAAATATAAATATACATGAAAGGGTACTTAATGTATATCTAAGCAAATTCATCAATCAAATATACATATGTACACATGTCACCTGTCATATTAATCTGAGCATGCCTTTCAGTAATATCTATGTACTTAATACTTGTCATTTTCCTTCCATTCACAGTATGTTGGAAGCATTAATGAATTAATTAAATACGACAAATAAATTGCGTTCGAGAAACTCAGTAAATAAAGACCTCTGAGTTTTAAAACTTACCAAGAACTTTTCGATCAAGGAAAATATCGTGATTCAATCTACATGCAATTGCGTAGCAATTCAGTGGTGTGTATGAAATCCTCAATCCGTAGTGGGTCCGCGTGGGAACTATAGCCCAAACCCTCTCATTCTGAAAGAAGACCTGTGTCTAGCAGTAGTTTGCATACTTATAGATCAGAGATGATGAGAAGTTATTTCTAAGCCCAGGCCTTCTATACCTACTCCGAAGTTCCAATTTGAACTTCGGATCGTGCATTGCAGCTCACGCTGATGTTATTGAATAAAAGAGTAAGAGGGACGATATGAACTTCGATATTCGAATTTCATAGTAGGGGGCTACTCAAAACGGATCTTTCGCCTACAAATGGACCTACCAATTCAATCTAGAATCTATCTAGTTACCTTTTGTCCGCTCAACAACTTTCACGTAGTTAACCAAAACGGAAGCGATTGTTTGCAGCTTAGTCGCGGGCCTGAGGGGCGCCGGTTTGGGATACCTACCTACCTACCTTGTTACATACTCGGCTCATGCATTACCATAATTGTATTCCTGCAAATTGATCATGACACTGTTGCGCAAGCGTGGCTAAACGCTGATCCCATTAAGGTAGAGCACCATAAGAATTAAGACTATACTCGCAGCACTGCATTATTGCATTTATGTACAGCTTACCTACAATATATCCGCGGCTTCGCTCACGTAAACCATTAAATCTGGAAGTCGCATTTAATTTCCGGGAAATTCGGGGATTTTAATAAAACTCTCCTGCATAATTTTGTCTCTAGCTTATGCTAAGCAGTTAAGATTTTGTGATGTTACATGGATCTCGTGGACTTTGCATTTCGAATTAAAAAGTTAAAAAAAAAACCATGAAAATAATTTTCTACCCGTCGGAACTCGGTGCCTCAGCACGAGCCAGGAGGAGTGGACATATAGTCGCCTACCTCACCTACGCACTACATATTGGGCTTCAATCACTCCTGCTGGCTCGTGCTGAGGTACTGACTTCAGACTGGTATAAAATTATTTTAGTGGTTTTTTGTAGTCGGTTCAATTTTTTGTTATAATTTTTTTTTCACCCTTTTTAGTGTAAATAATCTAAGATACAATAGTTTAATATCAACTGCTCGTCACCTTTTACAATAGATTGCTTTTTCTGATGCAGAGACTTTCATTATTAAGTAGTCCTGGTGCTTTTCCACCCATCACGAGCCAACAGAAGTGGTTAATTGAAGCCCAATATACTCCGATAGTATGTATGTAGGTGAGATAATAGACGACTATTAAGTCCACTCTTGCTGGCTCCTGCTGAGGCACCGACTCGGGTTTTTGTAGTCGGTTAAATTCTTAGTTTGTTATACAATTTATAGGGTGCCGCACCTTGTTTGGCAAAAGAGAAACCGTTATACCTAGTGCCATCCACGAAGACGCGTGATTTTGTCAAAATTAGCCATTAATGACATTGTAATTAGAAGCACGGCACGCGTCTTCGTGAATGACTCTACCAATAGGTATATGATTCTATACCTAGATATTTTCCTACCAGGAACGAGATGTTGGAAGAGTTTGACCAAATAAAAACATCGACAGTCCTGTTATTGATATGTACATAACACTTCAACGACAAGACATACATACAACCAGACTTATATTATATCGGCTACCTACCTAGACGCCGCGTGCCACCGATCTCGTAAAAATTGAAAGTAATCCGTACACTTTTAATCCTTTACAATTTATTTTTATATTTGCAATGAATAGTTGTTTATATAGAGTAGCCTAAATTACTCTTTTAAGGTGTGTTGTCTTTTTTGTTTGTCTTGATTGTAGTATAAATAAATAAGTAAAAAATAAACATATCACTTAATTCCTCTTCATAATTAATTCAGTGACACGAAGAAAGTATTCCAAATTGTTTGGTGAAGTATGTAAAATATAAATAAATTGTAAGTTTTGTTATTATTATTTATTTATGTACCTATTTGTCTTTGTATAACCTCTATGACGTTGAAGCGGTACTTATCGATAACAGGACTGTCGATGTTTTTATTTGGTCAAACTCTTACAACATTTCGTTCCTGCTAGGAAAATATCTAGCTATATTACTTTGTTGTCCATCTGTCTGTATGGCCGTCCAATCGTCTGTAAAGACCCTTGTTCTCGGGAAACTGCGCAGGTCTGGTGCTGCAGGCCTTGGTGTAATAAAAAAACAAACTTCTAAATCAACGTAATCATAATATACTTACAGTCATTTACATTTCCGTACAAATTACCGGGGCCGCGGGGGAATAAAAACCTATAGGGTAGGTAGGTACTTCCAGTTGTTGTCTAGAAACTTGAAATTTGGTTTGAATGCACCTTATATAGCTCATAGCACAACCAATAAGAAAAAGTCTGAAACCTTTTTTATGTTTGTCTGTGTATGTCAATAACATAACCATTTAAAACGACCCCACTTTGCGTACATTTTGCTTATTAAAGGAACTCTGCTGAAACCGGATGTTTTTAGATACCTACAAATTTGTACGGAACCCTCAGTCCGCGAGTCCGACTCGCACTTGGCCGGTTTTTTATTTTACGACGTAAAATCTTGCAGTTCAGTTACAATTGATTCAATTCACCGCTTGCTTGTACGCTGACAGGCCCTTGTTGATATGGCCATAAGGCCAGTTAGGGCACAACGAATATGGCCGAGCACAATGCACTATAAATTGCAGCAAATGACGAACGGCCAGAATTTGTATACCCAGCCGCCTGCTCGCTAATGACTCACACACTATAAAGCTTAATTTTCTATACATTTTATTAAACAGTGTGATTAAGTAGATATTTAAATAAATAACAAATCAAAGTTATAAAGACTATACAAAAGAAAAGCGTCCCAAATCAAAAATTGTAGAGTCGCTTATTCTATTTTCCTGTACCAAATGTAGTACCATCAGCCAAATACCACCCTTAAGTTGATAATCGTCATAAAACAATAATGCCAATAGACGTGTCTGTCAACTTGAAAGTTCGACTTTAGCGACATATTCATTTGATGGGAACTTGTTTAAAAATTGATAGACCACTTATTTGACTGATGGTACATGTCTCCTGCCAGTCCCCTAAATAATTGTGATAGAATATAATCGCTGGGGCTTGAGACAATTGCGCTTAACTTTAATAAGCCTACTTACTTGGTACGGGAACGAACGCTGGTTTAAGGTGAATTAACGGACAAATAGCGCAAAACAAGAGTATCCACTTAAGTAGTCGGCGATTAGAAAAAAATCACAATAGCTGCTTGCATATACTTACCAAATTTGATCTACAATCGAAGACGTAAGGGTTGGAACTTATATTCGAGCGTTTATTTGATTTCATTTACGTGGGCATATTTTTGCTGACATGGTAGAAGATTCTGTTACAGTTTCCGGGTTATCTATTTACTTAGTAGTAGATGCAGGACGTCTAAAGAAAAAAGTATTCGAAAATAACATCTAATTCTACTAAAATATGACCATGAAAATTGAGGCGGTTGAAAAGCTCATCATTATTATTATTCCCCGTTTCGTCGAACACTTCAATGACCTATTTATTCAATTCAGTTCAGTTTTCAGTTTACACAGTTAATCGTGTTCGTGTCGCTAACTCTCTACTTAAGTATACCTAAATATACAACCTGCTTAGCAACTCTGATCCGTTATTTATTTAGGGATCATCAAGTTGAAGATTTACGCGCTCCTAACAGGGATAAGATACGCGACGCGTAATTAGTCCAACTTTGAATTTGGTGACCGCAGAGACTCCGCGTAAACGAGCCAATTTGTTCTGCGCCACCGCTCTTAATGACTTTTTTGGGTAAAGTTGAAATCTCGTTATTTAGTAAGTTCTTTTGCCTGTTGTTTATAAATCAGTCTTATTTTTATCTCGAATGCGTTTTTTCGCCTTACCGTAACGGTGGTGCGGATTTGAACGCTAAATTATACAGCAGTTTATTACAAGTACTTAGGTAGATGTGCGTTACTTATTTACTTGTGTGTTTTTATTTATAAGCATACCTAGTCTTTACCCACGCGGCTTCGTAGGTACCGTAGGTACTAAGAGCGTTCCCACTTACCTATCGGATCTCGGGCCCGGATTTTAATCGGATGTTCCAAGGCTATTCACACTTGCCCGACAAAACTTTCTATAGAAATGACTGACATCCGACACCCGAAGTAAACTACCACTTTAACATTTGATACAGTTTCAACTTCAAAAACCGGCCGAGAGCGTCTCGGACACGCCCAAAATAGGGTTCCGTAGCCATTACGAAAAAAATAAGTAATATTTTTCTGAGGATTTCGTATTTTATTTATACGGAATCTTCCAAGTTTAGGTATATTTTATACCTTAGGCTGCTATTTACTCTTAAACTACTAATAATCCTCAAGCAAACTTTTCCTTGTAAAAAGTTTTCCTTGAAAGTTTGATATACTTATACTACCATCCTGAATTTTTTCAATTTTTTCCACCCAACAGTTTACATTTTAGAGGGGGGGACGCTCGTTTTTAATGAAAATTTGCACTGAATCGAAAAGTCATCTTGGCAACCCCCCAATGGTTTTAAAAGAACGATACCTCACACTGTGTTAGTCGAGAAAAAAAATCACCCCCACTACGTCTAGGTACATGGGAGGTACCGTAAAAAAAATTGTTTTATTTATTTTATCACTGTCGGCGTGACTGATACAGGTATGGTATATGTATATTCATGCCAAATTACGCATTTTACTAACCGCCTCTGAGCTTAGCCGCGGACAGACAGACAGACAGACTGACAGTCATGGCGAAACTATATGGGTTCCTAGTTGACCACGGAGCAAAAAACAAACGCCGCCAGTTCTTCTAGCGCTAGAATCTAGCCGGATCATTATCCCGACTCATCACGATTCAAGGGTTACTAAAAACCGTTTATTTTTTAACCGACTTCAAAAAAGGAGAAAGTTCTTTCTATGTTCCAATGTTTGTATTTTTTTATGTATGTTCGCCGATTACTCAGTCAATTGTGGACCGATTTTCAAAATTCTTTTATTATTCAAAAAATTATTTTTTCACCTCAGCACCTCAAACAGGCAGGTTTTGCTATGAGAAATCAGTGAGCAAAATCGCATTTTGCTCACTCCGTGAGACAAAGTAACTTTTTAATTATTTTTTTAAATACTGAGTACAGTGTTGGGTCTACTCACTGAATTCCAAATATTTGAACTTTACTTTGATCTGTCATTTCACTTCAACTCGAAAAAAACAAGAGATAGGATCAAATTTGTCGATTACAAACTTAAATTAAATTTTTGGTATTAAAAATATATCGAAATATTTCCAAAATGTAAATTTTCCCGATCTTTTAATAAAGTATGCAACCTCGTTGCACGAAAGCCGCTTCTCTTGTTTTTTTTTATAAAAGAATTCCGTATACTGCCTCTACAGTATAATTATTATTTGTTAAATTGAATGATTTTTTAACAAATCTATTTATGTTTATGTAATAGAAATCTTAATAAAAATCATATTTAAAGGTTTAATTGTTCAACCTTTTCAATTACCCCGAGATGAGGCTTTTTGCAGTATTAAAAAATAAGTGTGACATTAGTACAAGAAGTTAAGATTGCATGTTATGAGTATGCGATTTGTATTGTAGCTACTGGACTCTTTTTATGGTTTTAAATGTAATTATTATATTTGATAATAATCGGATTCTATTTAAAAAAAATGTGTTTGTTTTGTAAACAGGTAGGTATATGTGGTTTTATTCTTATGTTACATTTAAATTATGTTCTCGCTGCTGAGGTGAAAAATTGTATGTGTCACACGAGACCAAAGTTTTTTTGCATCTCGTGTATTTCAATCCCTTGCTGATCTCAGGATTCTAACCTAGAATCACTCGCTAACGCTCGTGATTCAATTATAGAATCCTTCGCTTACTCGGGATTCAAAATCAACACTCGCAACAAAAAACAACTTTGCTCTCTTGTTGCACAAATAACTATTGTACCCACTCTTCTGAGGTAGTTCCATTATCACCAAGTCAAGATATGATAATGAGATCCTAGGGAAATCGAGGGCAAACCTCAAATTTTATAGGCACACCTATGGCGATTTTGGCATTTTTAGCATTAAGATAAGTATTTACATTCAGAAAGTATCATTTGGTAAACGGACCTGATGAAGAAGACCGTAGATGACCAATGCAATTCGTCAAAGCTAAGTAATGCTCGCTCGTCTATAAACGATCATTATTAATATACCTAGATAAGCGACTAAGAAGGAGCTTTAAGTTAATGATTCTTTCGAACTGATCTGATGCTGAAGCCGGAAGATAGGCAAGGAACTCTGTTATAAAACAACGTAACTAAGCCGTGTTTGGGCTTCATGGAATCGTTGTGAGATGTACTTTGGCTATGAATCACTAAAAAGTGAGAAGTAAAAAAAAAAAAAAAAAAAAGTTAAACCGACTCCAAAAAAAATAAAAAATGGAACTGACTACAAAACCCTTGAAAATATTTTTCTAGCACTAGGTCGAAGTCGGTGTCTCAGCACGACCCAGCAGGATGAATTGAAACCCATATACTATACTCACTATGTAGGTGAGGTAGACGACTATTGTTCCATTTCTGCTGGCTCGTGCTGAGGCACCGACTTCGAGCTAGTAGTTACCTAGTGCTAGAAAAATATTTTCAAGGGTTTTGCAGTCGATTCCATTTTTTGTTATTTTTTTGGAGTCGGTATTGCTTTTTTGTTAATTTATTGCTATACTTAGCAAAAATAATTTAAGGATTTGAAAATATCACATCTTTATTGTATCTTAGAGGTAAACGTGTCTTACAAGTAAACGGTCCACCGTACCCCACCTCTATTCACATTTTGCTAAAAAAGCGAAATATTCAAATTTATTCACAGAATACTATTTTTATCCAGAATTTAATGGGGCAGTCGTCGTAGAGGTAATGTATCGTACACCATTGTCGTCCTGTGAACTGAGGCGCGCGAAATGTCTTGACGTCCACTCGCCGCTTTATAAAGACGTTTCGTGGAGAACCAAGTCACAAGTCTCCTAGCAGAGTAAACGATAAGGTTAATACAACTTTGAGGCGTTAAATTTCCACCAGATATGTGCGAGAATGTGTTCTTATAAACCAATAGAAACGTTTCATTTACCTGTCCTCGCGCTCAGCTGTTTCCACAGCTGTGCTGTGCGAGGATAGCTAAATGAAGCGTTTCTATTGGTTCACGAAAACACATTCCTCGCAACACATCCTCTCATATCTCTGGTGGAAATCACACACCCCATTTAAAATTGTCACTTACTTAGTGCTTTTGTTTTTAAGATGTCACCAAAGCTAAGTGCGACGTCGGTGGTAGCTCTGGTGCTCTTCTGTTGTGCTGTGCTGTGCATCGAAGAGGCCCGGGCGCGGTGCCACCTGCGCCGACACGTCCACAAAGCAATGCAGACCGACTTTACCGGACGTCGGTGCTGGGATGACGTGAAGATCCAATCCTGTTGGGGCTACTGTCTGTCTTATGAGGTAGCGAGTGATTCCTGGGAGGTTCTGCCTCCGTTCATAACGAGAGAGCCTAGGCCGTAGTTCCCTCGCCTCCCCGGCTCAGTATGGTTTGAAAACTTCATACACTATGAATTTCATTGCACATATACGCAGGTTTCCTCACGACGACGTAAATTTCAAACGTAGCTCAAGCGTAAGCCTAGTTCCAAAAAAACTCATAGGTGCGGGCCCGAGCTTCAAAACACGAACCTCTGCTTGAAAGGCCATATCATCATCATCATCATCATCCCAGCCTATATACGTCCCACTGCTGGGCACAGGCCTCCTCTCAGAACAAGAGGGCTTAAAGGCCATATAGATCGTATTAACTGGTGAATTTACAAGTACCTACCTTGGGCAGGCTGCCTTGGGCTAAAAGTTAATGCGCAGCCCCACCCCGGTCGCCCCAAACAGCCGCCACTGGCCCTATAACTACGAAGTGCAAAATTCGAACTTCTTATCTTGCCTTGTATTTAATACGAGAGTGAGAAGCACGTACGATACGAACTTCGATTTTCAATTTTTCGTATTAGCCCCCCCAGGGAGCCCAGGCCCTATACTACGAAGTGCAAAACTCGAACTTCTTATGTTGCCGTCTCGCTGACGCTTATGTCATTTAATTACGCGAGTGAAAGGGACGGTGCGATGCGAACTTCGATTTTCGAGTTTCGCAGTAGTCCCTCTGGCTCTATCTTTATAATTTTGACAGATATCAGACTGGCGGTTCCCGTACAAGGAGTCCCATCACCCGGTGTGCGTGCACGGCGACCGCAAGCACGCCTCTGCCAAGCTGAAGAACTGCGACCCTGGCGTCGAACCCGGCACTGACCTTTACCACTACATCGAGGCAACCAGCTGCAAGTGCCAGGTATCAAACACAAGACAATTCATTTATTGATTCAGGCGTTCATTTGCGGAGGTCTAATGCTTAATGGTTACTTGACCTGAAATGTATATTTCAGAATCAAATTATTATTATTTAATTTATGACGGTGGAAGCATTCTACACTTTCACTAAACGTAGGTATAGTTAGTGTTTAGTTTTGTAACTAAGGGAATTTTGTCAGCATAGTTTACATATATATCCGGGCAAAATTACAGCTTTCTAGCATTGATAGTCCCTGAGTAAAGCCGCGGACGCACAGACAGGCAGACAGACAGACAGACAGACAAACAGACAGACAGACTATAAGGGTTCCGTTTTTGCCATTTTGGCTCCGGAACCCTAAAAATGACGTGTAAAAGTACCCATTGCGGCCTATTTACTGAATAAATGATTTGAATTTGAATTTGAATGAAACATCTGGTAATATGAGCGGTTGTGTACTCTAAGGGTGAGTTCTACTAGTGGAGTTCGATACGTGTCGGTGTGGTGTGGTTGGTGGTGTTAGTTTGGTTTGTGTAATTTGTGTGTGTTCTTATAATGTGGAGGTAGAAGGGCTACATCACCTCCTAGGTCCTGACGTTTTTTAACAAACTTAGTGCTTAAGACCTAGACGTGGTTGACCTGCTTTGTTATTTTGGATATTATTTCAAAAATCTTAGAATTATTTATTCAATGAACAATTTGTACTTTATAAAGTACATTCGGCCGTTATTCTTAGTGTTAACTAGTCCTTTATAAAGTACGCGAGGACCCAGGAGGATAAACACACATTTGCTGCATAGAGTAGCTATCAAAAGGTCGCGGGTGAGCAAAGAAATTGTTTATGTATGTATGTATGTAAACTCTTTATTGTACAAAATCAGGAAACAAACACAATTGTCAAACATTGAGATATTATATGTATAAAGGTGAACTTATCCCTTTAAGGGATCTCTACCAGACAACCTTTGAGTGGTGGTGTATATATAGTACAAAACAATTACAACAAAACAACCTCTTGTTTGCAGCAGGGCTACTACGAAACTCGAAACTCGAAGTTCGTATCGTACCGTCCCTCTCGCCCTCGTATTAAATAGTATAAGTGTCAGAGGGACCGCACGACACGAACTTACGAGTAGCCCTGCAGGTTTTATAGCAATGGTTTTTGTATAAAAAAAATCATGATTATACCTGTAGGTACATACATGTCATGTTTATAATTTGGTTAGATAGATACACTATAAATTACTATACTAGGTATAGGTAAATAGGTAAGCCCGACCGGCTTTTGTATTGAGACAAGGTTGTACTGCAAGTCGTGCTTACGGCGGATTAAGTATACATTATAGTATAAGTATACACGCATTACAGTTTAATAATTACTTATAGTGTACTGTACTATTGCACTCATCCACTCCACTACACTAACTGCGATTCAGGCAATCTCAACAATCTGACCCAACTTATCCTAGCTCGTCAAACATTTAAATATATTAAGTAGGTAAGTAGGTAGGGAAGGAAAAACGAAACTAGAGTCTAGAAGTGTGCATCTATATTTCAGTTTATATTTTCGATATAGGTTTTACGAAGTAACAAAAATTTGGAATTGAAATAAAAATACAAAAAGATTCCAAAAAACCAATCTAGAAGTTTCGGCGAGAGTTGTTCCAATCTCTACTGAAACGACAGCAAATATTACAGCTTATTTTTTTTCTGGTCGCTATACCTATGTACCTACCAAAAACATGAAAATATACTTAAATAAATAAATATCACGGAACAATTCACACCAATTGACCTAGTCCCAAAGTAAGCTTAGCAAGTTTATGTTATGGGTACTAAGCAACGGATTAATATAATTATATAGATAGATACATACTTAAATACATATTAAACATACTTAACTGTGTAAATTGATTTCAGGCATGCTCGTCCGAAGATACGAGTTGCGAATGGTTGTCGCCCGATTCCAACTTGCTCGGAGGCTTAGTGCTTAAAGAAGAACTGGAGGAGGAACAGGATTAACCCCCCGACTAAAAGACCTTGGCCTACACAACGGAAATTAAGCATCGCAAGTTCAAACAATGTCATTCTAAAATAAGATAGTTTTGAAAAAAAAATGTTTGTTGTTCGAGCTGGGTTTCCTTTGTTGTAACTATAACACAGAATATTATAATAGTACGTTATAGGCGTTAGCCTATAAAAAGGCGTATATAGTAGTGATAAATTTTATTATTCATTACTTTGGTAAAGCAGGCCATAAGTACTTAGTTAACAAACCAAAGTAAATCGAAAAGAAGTTTACCCTTAGTAACGGTATTCCCTTTAAGCGAGCGTTATCGAATCGAATGGATGTAGACGTAGCGTCAAATATATCCAATCGTAACATACGCCAGGTCACGAAATTCCCAAGCATATCGTGAAATGACGCCATTTCATGATATGCCTAAACGTTGACCAGGCATATCACGATGTGCCTGAGAAACAATTTGGCAGATCGATTAGAGCAATGCATTCGTCGATATTACTAGGTCTTTACCGGTCACATCGTGATATGTCGAAAAAAAGAAAAATTTAGGCACGACGAGCGAAGCGAGGAGTGGTTAGTATGAATTATGACCACAACGCACGAGCCGAGCGAGCGAAGCGTGCGTGCCGCGGTAGCGGGCGGCGAAGTGCCAGAACCGATATGGCGGCGTTTCATGATATGCCTAGGAATTTCATGTTCTGCCTAAACTGGCCAAATCATGAAATTGCGGCATTTCATGATATGCCTAGGAATTTCGTGATCTAGCGGATTTAACGATCGGCCGCCGACATATATATCACGTTAAATGAAGATCACCCTACTCATAAAACGTTAGTGAATATTATTTAATCGCTTAATAGTGACGACGGTCTTCCTTTATTTTAACCGACATCAAAAAAAAGGAGGTTATCTATTCGGTTGTATTTATTTTTGTATGTTTGTTACTTCAGAACTCCGTCATTTATGAACCGATTTGAATTTTTTTTTTTGCGTTCGTCTAGGAATGCTATCAATTAGGTCCCATAAGCACCAAATCAGGATATGATGAACTCTTCAAATGTTGTAGGGACACCTATAGTAATTTTAATATATTTAGTAGTAACTCGTCCATTTGCTCTTGAAAATCATCATTTGGTGAAGTGGAACTGATGATGATGAAAACCACAGTTGACCATCGGAGTTAGGTACTATAGTCAATAACAAGTATTTCATGGGTTGAATTTCAATTACTTTAACACAGTTGCTAAGCAATTTATGCTCTTCGTAATGCATAATATGGTGAAAAGGAATGGATGGTGAAGCACCAGGACTCCTCAATAAAGAAAGTCTGCATCGGAAAAAGCAATATTTTGTAAAAGGTGACGAGCAGTCGACATTAAACTATTGTATCTTAGATTATTTACACTAAAAAGGCTGAAAGTGCCTCAGCACACGACGAGCCAGCAGGAGTGATTGAAGCCCAATATGTAGTGCGTAGGTTAGGTAGGCGATTATAGGTCTGAGGCACCGACTTCAGACTGGTAGAAAATTATTTTCATGGTTTTTTGTACCGACTACCGGTTCAATTTTTTGTTGTATTTTTTTTTTTTTGGTATGGAAATTTCTTACCGCACCAACCCCGACCGCGACCGTCACATCACCGTCATTCACAGAGTACATTACATTATTTATTATATATAACTGAAAGAAAACCATCATTTCTCCGTTCGGCTCCGTCCGTTCAATGATCCGTTCTATTCCGCCTCCGTATTCCGCTTTCCGCCCGCACTCTAGTTCGACGCAGTGTCCCCACCTTGGGGAATTTTACCCTAAATTTTGAGTATTTTTACGCGTTTAGGGTATTTTTTGGGGTAGAAAATAATTTAGGATAATAGTTTTCGAATAAAATGTACGATTTCAAGAAAAAAAATACTGCAGATGACATAGAAGCCAAGATTATTCTGGTCGCACTCCAAGAATGTTTCGAAACGGTTTCGTAATTCAGCTAAATAAAAGTGTCTAATTTAGGGTAATTTCGCTTAGCGATAGGGTAAAAAAAATCTGAGGTGGCAACACTGTTCACTTCACTCATTCACGCATCGACTTTCCTATGAGAAATCGGAAATGTAGTAGAAAACTCGTGTTATTGAAAGCATGACTAATATATTTATATCTAAAATAATATGTGCTGGTGTGAGGAGTGATAATAATACATAAACTTACATTTTCTAGGAACAACAAATAGTGAATTCGTTATAAAGTGTTATGGGAAGTGTCAGTCATGAAATACTATTGTATTATCATTGTTGTGTGCATGTTTTCGAACAAGAGTTATGCTTTGAATCCTGAAAAGACCGACTCTCCATCGGTAAAGGGAAACACAACATCTGAACAAAAAGTGTGGAACATTAAACTTGACATCTACTTCTCGAAAACATTTCCAAGTGTAATAAAGAAGCCCCTTAAATCTGACTTGCGGTTAAAATGCGAGGCGATTATGAATTTCACACGCGTTGAAACGTACACTAAGAGTAAGGAAGGCGTCGAGTCATCTCTAAAGGAGCTTCCGCCCGACCATATCCTCCAGAGACTTATGAAAAACGTAAAAATGTACTGGCGTAAAGACAATAGAAATATTGTGAACACCACTAGAGTGAAGATATTCAATAGAATGGACAAAAGTAATAGTACCATTGGCACTAATTTAAGAATAAAAGCTTTAGATATGAGTGATGAAGGCAATTACACCTGTGTAATAAGACATAGTTTTGAAAAAAATCAAACAACAATGTTAAAAGTTGTAAAGGATCCTAATGAAAATTATGAAATACCAACATACCCATCATTGCCAAGTGCTGAGATTAATAACCAGTTAGAGATGAGTATTGGAACCACAACTGACCTGCTGGCCCAGGACATTAGGTCTCAGCATGTGAGTGTGACGGCAGCACCCAAACGCCTGGAACCCATCTGCCAGGAATATGTAGGCAATGTGTGCGCTGAGCATCTCAAAGGTCAGTTTATATACATTCCATATCACACAACTCAGGCATCCCAGGAAGAAAAACTTATGATAGCAATGCAGGTAACAAAGTATTCAAATGACATAAGCACTAATTGTGAAGGCTATGCAGTACCAAGTCTCTGTTATTCAACATTTCCCATATGCAGAGATCCATTTGTGACCAATGATAACTTCTTCAGGGAAGCAAAATTATTGATGACACAGCCTGGTGATGTTTTACCAGAATTCAATATGAATATCACAGCACAATTTGATTATCGTTACAATTCAACTGTTCTCAGGCGTGTTTGTAAACAAGATTGTGAGATATTAGAGAACGAGCTATGTCAGACAGAGTATGCTATAGCTAAGAGACACCCACACATAGGACAGCAGATCACATTAGAAGAGTGCCAAGACTTGCCTGAAGATGACAAAGACTGTCTCAAAATAGGACTTGGGGCATTGATGGTGTCAGATGATGAATGCTACTGGGAAAATGGGACTGGTTATTTGGGAAGAGTTCAAGTTGCTAGCAATGGGATGCCCTGCATTGAGTGGTCTAAGCAGCTACATGTGCGAGTTTCGGAGCACCCGGAGCTGGCGGGTCTTCACAGCTACTGCAGGAACCCAAGCGGACTCAAATCACAACCATGGTGCATTGTTGACAATGATGGCAAAACAGAAAAACAGCTATGTGACATACCCAAGTGTGCCCATAAAATTTGGATCTACATTGTTATCATTTTCCTTCTAATTACATTAACCATTATAGGATTCATTGTCTGTTTATGTTACAAAAACAAAAGCAAAAACAATGCTGCTGCGATCAGAGACATCAACTTGCCAAATGCTGATAAAAATATCTATGGGAATTCTAGATTAAACTCTCCAATAGAAATGAATGAATTATTGACAAACCAAAATTTGAATAATCAGCCCCACCTGACCAGGCCCACAAGGGGCAATGGGATTCTACGGATACCGCAGTACTCTCTTTCACAGATAAAGTTTTTAGAAGAATTGGGCGAAGGTGCATTTGGAAAGGTCTACAAAGGGGCTCTTAAAAAAAATGGAGAGACTCACTATGTTGCAGTTAAAGCATTAAAGGAAAACGCTTCAGCTAAGACACAGGCTGATTTTAGAAGAGAAATAGACTTGATTTCAGAACTGACACATGATAATATTGTCTGCATAGTAGGAGTTGCTCTGAGGGAGGAGCCTTTATGCATGCTGTTCGAGTTCATGGCGCGCGGAGACCTGCACGAGTTCTTAATGGGGCGCGCGCCACCCTCAGGCAAAGGGCTGCCGCCTATGCGACTGCTCAGTATTGCACACAATATCGCCTCTGGAATGCAGTACTTAGCATCGCACCATTATGTGCATAGGGACTTAGCAGCTAGAAACTGCTTAGTGTCTGATGATTTTGTTGTAAAAATATCAGACTTCGGACTATCTAGGGACATTTACAGTTCAGATTATTACAGAGTAAGTGACTGTACTTTACGTACACATGTACTGCTATAAACACAAAATTTGTTTTCTGACTAAATCTCTCTTCAGGTACAATCGAAAAGTCTGCTGCCTGTGAGGTGGATGCCTCCTGAGTCCATTCTGTATGGCAAATTCACAACCGAGAGTGACATTTGGTCCTATGGAGTTGTACTTTGGGAAATTTACAGTTATGGCTTACAGCCATATTACGGGTAAGACCTTTATTCTATTTAAAATTTTTTGCTTTATCCATGTAATACTGTCAGTCTCTCTAGGCTAGGCATGATTTTTCAATTTAAAAACGCCCACTTTCAGACTGGATGAGGAATTCTTTACTGTGGCAGCATCATACAAAAATATAGCATTTCCTTGTCTACAATTAGTCAACCATCATATTATTTTGTTTTATTACTACTTTTTTGGTTCAATCTATAAATGCCCAATGCAGAACAGACATATTTCCATTCCATTATCTATGATGAGTCAACCTACCATGGGGTTCTAATAAAAAATTCTCTCTATAGTCTATGTTTTTGTGTCATTTATTAAATCATGACAAGGGGAGGGGGGTTTTCAGGATCATGCAGCATACCATAGTATGATAGTTCATAAAGGCATATATCCCGATATTGCAGGTACAGCAACCAAGAGGTGATAGCGATGGTGCGCGGCGGGGAGCTGCTGGCGGCGCCGGCGGCCTGCGCGCCCGCCATGTACGCGCTCATGCGCGACTGCTGGCGCCACGTGCCGCAGCGGAGGCCTAACTTTGAGGAGATTGTTAGCAGGTAACACGATAGTTCATAACACTAACCTATACAGCTACAGCTTAACCAATGGCCTATTTAGTTGGTAAGCTGAGTTGTGTTCAGGCAAAGGTAGTCTTTAGCCTAATGGTGGCCCTATTGGAGTTTTGAAAGTGTTTTTTTAGTCACGAGGGGGCCCATTGTTCGTGGGGCCCTGGGCACTCAGGGCCCAGTGGGAAAGACAGGGCTTAAGATTGTTTTTTTGGAATCTTTTTGTATTTTTTATTTCAATTCCAAATTTTTACTTTTACGGTCATCCCGTAAAACCTAAATTGAAAATACAAACTGAAATATAGATGCACAGAAAAACCAGAAAAATAAGACCAGCACCAGAATCGAACCCAGGTCCTCGGTATTCCGTACCGCGTGCTATACCTACTTTTCGGATCGCATGGTTATGGTGACATTTGCTTTTTTCCATTCCACTCAATGAATGTTTCTGGCCAATATTTTATAAAAAATATACTTGAATCTTGAAAGAACAAAAAATATATATCTCCATGTAGCTTAAAATATTTCGTAATAATAAACACAAATCACTTAAAAATATATTATTTTGTTATGAAACTAATAAGACAATTAAATTTTAATCTCGTCAACTTTCATCGCGTAAAACAGCACTCAATGAGGGCTATCGCGTTTTAATTCGCCACTAGAGGCGCTATTGTAGCGTGAGGTCTCCGAAATGACAAATCTGATAGTTTTTGGGTGAGCTACGCGGGTTTATTTATAATTAGAATAATTTTGTGAATATTTTGCAATATCTGAAATTAATTATGGCAAATATGCGTTCCGGGGCAATGAATGTCTGTGTTTTGAGACAGTTTTGTCTTTCGGAAACCTTTTTCCTCCCTTTTTTCCGAAAAAAACGGGGACTATGCAACACTGTGGCATGCTCGATATTTTTATGGTACACTTTTAAGGTGTATTAAATATGATTTTAATCTAAACTTTGTCTTTACGCCCGTAATAACAGACTTTGAAAGCCATACTTAAAAACCTCACGCAACAGTGCGCCATCTAGTGAGACAAAAAACGATAGCCCTCATTACAATAGAGCTTGACTTTGCTTATCGACAGAATCGATTCCACAATCTTGTCAAATCGTTTGACTCGCATCATCTGTCAATTAGTACGAGAGCGAAGAGCCTTGACTTGAATGCGTCTTTGTTTTGAGTGTTTCGTATTGTTTGATGTTTTGAACTGTTACTTTGTTATTCAATTTTGTTATTACGGTTTTTGTATTTTTATTACCGTTATTAGTTTTGATATAGTGCCAAAGAAAACCGCATGGTTTATGAGATTCCGATAGACAAGCAAAAACACTTGCTACGCGGGCGAAGCCGGAGGCAAAAACTAGTTAAAAAAAAATATAAACTATCACTAATCAAATCAATTACACACCCTTAGCATATTTAATCAAGAATCGCAATAAATCGATTCGAATTTACATTGTCACAACCCTTTAATTGCTTAATGACATGTGTCACCGTACGCAAGCTATCCGAAAAGTATTATAATTAGTTCCCACTCCTGTTTAGCGTCATTTGTCATACCCAAAACGAACTGTTCGGTTGAACATTATAGAATTGTTCTATATCACCCACGGTATAATTTGCAGGCGTAATTTGTATGTACCTAACGCCTATGGGGTCTCGTCCTTGTGCTCAGTAAACGTCCATCCTCTTTTAAGCTGGGAACAAGCTGTGCAAGTAACTGATGCACATGCATCAAACTTGTATTGTATAATAACTCTTTATTATACGAAAAGCATATGAAACTTCACAACAACGCAACTACATACAAATATGACACGAGCATGCAAGCTACTTGCTCGAAACTGCAATCTACAGGCATGAGTATTGTTCGCCTTATTCTCTACTGAGCTTGAAATCGTGTGCGCAGAATACAAGGCTGGATCCAAAGCGGCGGATGTCCAGAAAGTGCAGCCTCCGAGTCGGGCAGCAGCGAGTGCGGTCGTTCGCGGGAGCCGGCGGAGCGCGCGCCGCTGTTGCCTCCGCACGCCTCTAACGGCTCCCTCGCCACCAACAGCCTAAAGAAACTCAGCGTCGCCGGCTCCAGCTCCAGGGTCGACGACTGTGCCTCCTGCGAGGGCCCTCCTCTCGTCCCGAAAAAGAAACACAGCTCCGCCTCCCTCATAGACTCTGACCGGACCAAGGACACCGTCGTCAGGATACCCAACACGCAATATGGTAACGAAATATAGCTGGTGCAGCTGCATAGGTAGTCAATTAAGGATATGGTTGAGTGCCCGTGTCGTTATTTAAAATGAATTGTGTATATATGAGATTACTCATTTTAATAAGTATTAATGCCTTGTACAGAGAAAATTGCCGTTTGAAAGAATGCTAGTCTTGTAAACTGTCGGAACGTAACTATGTATTTGTGTACTAAACCGATAAAAGTAAATATTTTAATTGTGAAGTTCCAAATTTTTTAATCTTCTAAAACACAGTTCCCTATTTTTAGTTTAGTTTTGGCTCTTGTTAATTGTATTATGGAGTGTATTACGGTCCAGTACACGATTTGGGCTCAGTCCTCCCAGCCAACCATACTCAATGTAAATAAACAAACCGACTTATGGTGTGTTGCCTATTTACACTGTCCAAACAAGTTCAATAATAAAATTGTTACGGTCCAAAAGAGTTGCATGTCTAGGTTTAATGTATTGACTGATTCATTGCTGATTCGAAATAGCTGTTTATCAAAGTTTAAACACTTAAGAGTTGTATAGAATGCAGGTAAACTAAGAAATATTTATTGTGAATCTTTGATCACCAATAAAAAAAAACTAGATTCAGGATTCAGTGCTAACCTCAACCACCTTTCGATAATGACGGTACATACCCATATGGTAAGAAGTAGTTTTAAAATTATTTCAACAGTAGACCGAGCTCCCCGCGGGCATCCGATTGCAAAATATGCATGATGATGATGATGATGATGTGATCCTGTTATCCCTCACTAGGGACATAGGGCTCGTAGAAGAGTTTTCCATTTGGCTCGATCTTGCGCGGCTTCTGCATGCTATTGGGAAAATAAAAAAATGAAAAAAAATCAATTGATACCGAAATTTCTACTCTATTATAATGTCGAACAAACTAAAAAAAGTACATCAGTAAGTACTCGTTTGAGTCTACATTTAGCTATGCCATGTCAAAGGCGTTGATTGTTCGTCTAGTTTTTTTTTTATTAGTGGTCGATGTTGCGAATGTATCAATATTACAGTTATAACAAAAATTCTATTACTTTTTAGACAGACAGAACCAGATAATTTATTCTTAGTTCCTGATATTTTAAGTGTTTTTCTTGAGGGGTGATATTTGCACTTGTGTAACGTAGCTTAATACTGACTGGTAGATAATAATAACGACTTCGGCTGCTTTTGTAATTTGCCGACCACGGAAAAACTGTCGACAAGCGTCTAACCTTCATACGTTTCTTGTTTAATCGAGTCGTGCGTGACAATAGGTAAAAACGCCTGATCACGACAGAAATTGTAGAAGCAGCCTAACTATGGGTGTCTAGAAAGCTTATACCTAAGTGTTATAATTATTGGAAGCCACGGAGAGTGTTCGATGAAGCACGAAGCCGATGGCAAGCTGTCCGCCTTTACTTTATGTTAAGCGGGCATTAAGAAAAAAGTGAAAACTCCATTGGAAAGCGTGCACGCAATATTTGCATATTTTTGATGTACTTATAGTAGTATATTCGCCAACACTTTACTAACTATTCGTGAATCGACAACGTCACAAGGCGTATGATGGTCTGCAAAGCGTTGGCGCTGGATGCAGCTTTTTTATGCCCATGCACTGTTAGAATTTAAGTTTATTATATATTGTTTTTAGGTGACTTGATGATTGTACTGAATCTGTAGGTACTTAATTTTTTTGATTATTTAGATTGAGTGTATCCAATTGATGTTAAATTGTGCGTGACATTTTATGTCCACGGAGTAGACCATTTTGGTTCTTTTAAACAGTATTAAAAAGTAGACCAAGTCTTTGCAAATATTAGCGAATACCTACATGAAACTGCCGTCGTTATCTTGAAGAAACTAAATAATTAGTAAATACCTCACTCTAACCTCGATCCTTAAACAAATGAGGAAGAGGTATGACAACCTCTCTTTAGTTAGAAGTAAAAATCCCTCCTCGAGATCATTCTGATAACCCTTCCAAGACTAAAGAAGAAGGCGTTGCCATAGACTCGACGCCAATGGCAGCAGTACCCCCAAGCGCTCCGCGAGTGCTATGTAAAAGTGCCAGTGTTGTTGTATTCTAGTTTGGGGATAAGATAGCCTGTGAAATTACTGGCATAGATGCATTCTACCTTAGTCCTCAGGGTATACACATAAGGAAACCTCACATTCCACTTCCAACAATTGGGCAGAGAGTTCGTCTGCCTACCTATTCAATATATTTAAAAAAAAACTTGCATTAGACATGGCGATGAATACCTGAATGTCCCCTATAATAAGTTGTATCGAATGGCAACACACACATCAATGTTATTATTACTCGACTAATAGACTATATATCATTATCATATAATTTATTGCAATTATGTGGTATAAAATGTCTTAATTCTAATGTCGGGAATGTTACTGTCGTTACGTTACGAATCCCCCTATAATATTTAATGAATGACCCTTCCTTGCCCTGTAATTATCGCCCATAGTTTAAGTAGTTTATAAGAATACATAATAAGTACCTAAATCATAAATTTTCACAAGATGTGAAGCATTTTGTACTTTAAGTATTTAATTTTTTGATATTTTTAATTCATAGTACTTCCCGTACTTGCCAAAGACTTCTTTTTGTATGTGATACATTTACTTTTTATCTAGATATTAGTATGATTTTGTAAAATTTATTTATAAATCGGTTTTCTAAAATGCTTGTTTTATTTTCAACCATTATTATATTCATAAAAATATTTTACTAACTTAACAATATTTATTTGATTACATAACGTGTTGGTTGGAATTTATTTAATAGTCACGTGGTTAAATACGATAATACGAAATAAATTGATAAATTTAGGGCCGGTTTCACCACTTGTCGACTAACTTTAAGTGTCAGTTAAAAGTAATGCCGTCTTTGCTTATTCGGACAAAACAAACAGAGACGGTTTCGCTGATATCCGTCACTTAAAGTTAGTCGACACGTGGTGAAACAGGCCCTTAAACAAACAAAATAAAGGTGCGACCAAACCGCTTCTTAAAAAACGGTGACGGCACGGAATCGCAGTGATGCACCGTATATATGCGCACCGCTTTTATCGCATGCTCTTCACACCGCTGCTTAAAATACGGAATCGCAGTGACGCACCGTTTTTATCGCATGCTCTCCACCACACCGCTGCTTAAAATACGGATTCGTAGTGACGTGCCATATGTGCACCGTTTTTAACGCATGCTCTCCACACCGCTGCTTAAAATACGGAATCGCAGTGACGTGTCGTTAAATTCAGGTCTTTCTTTACCGAACAAAACAGCGATCCCGCACCGTTTGCGTATTTTAAGCAGCGGAAGCATGCAAAAAAAAAACGGTGCGTCACTGCGATTCTGTGCCGTCACCGTTGTTGTATAAAATTAACAATCACAGACATTTCGATTTCCAAGATTAACAACTTGCATTTCTTTCTGGCATAATAAATAACGAGCTACTCTGGTTTAGTGACGTCTAGGACGGGCTCGGCCTCTGCGGTTTTCTTGACGATTAGCATCTCCCCATGAACCTTCATGTGGACCTTTAGGTTGTTGTTGCCGGTGAACCGCATGTGGCACCTGTTGCAAGCATACGGCTTCTCTCCTGCCAACCAAATAACATCACATTTACTAACGCATTGGCTGCCCACCATACTTCACCTTAAATGTTGCTCCCATGCCCTGTAAGTGATCCCACCGGTGATGCTCACAGAATAGTTTTTTCTCTGTGTATCTGTTTTCTGTGTCGCTTACTATTTCTGGTGTACAAAAGAGAGTCTTTGTATTGTATTGTCGTGGTCGAATGAAGAGCAGTAGTGAACGTTCAACAGTAAACAGTATTATACTGTTTTTCACTACATTATACTTTTTACTGTTGAACTAAAATAAAGCATGCAAAATACTGTTTTCAGTATCACACTAAATCAGTGCTGCATAGTCACAATAGCGGTGTTTCAGAACGAATCTGTTAATTCATCTTAGTTTTAGTCTTGATTCTGACGAGATCTATGAGGCTTTTAAAAATGATACTAAATTGATAAGTTGTGCGAGAAGCACCCAAAAATTTGTCTTTAAAACATGAAAAGAAGAAAATACTATTCATTTTTCTAAAATACTGTTTGTTTCCCTTCTCAGACCTAAATATACTATATTCCTTGTAAAAAAGTTGTCAACCCTATGTGTGTGCTACCCTACATTTGAAAGTGGCAATAAAAATGATGAAAATGCGGGTAGTTGTGCGCCGGTGTTAGTTTCGTCGGGTAGTCGCGCGAGCAGAGCCGTGACGCGTAGTGCGCGCGTGTTGCGCAGTGGGGGCACACTTAAAACGTCACCTTTTCACGTACACGCCAGCGCCTCTGGCGACAAAATGATAGCACTAAATTGACAAATGTCACACGTGGACTTGAAAAATTCAGTCTGTCCGCCATCTTTCCGCTGTATGTTGGCTGTCTGGCTTTCGCGGATGATTTTTAAGTTTATCTGTTTTTTGCTGTTTTCTTAAAGTTGTATTACATTGCTCCGCTTGGGTGACCAAGTGAAGTGACCACCATAAACTCGTTTGCTTTCCGGCCTCTCGATGTAATGCAACTTGCGCAATTTTCTTACAGGTCTAAACTGGGCTTTATAGACGTTAAGCTTGTTGTGTGCGTGCATGTACATGTGTGTGTTATGTCAGATTTAGTTCTTCAGCTAGCTAACAGATAGCGCTTGTTACCATACATGCAAATTTGACCATAGAGTTGCCACTCTTTTTCTATATTGGTACTAATACTCTTTGGTGTTGCGCAAGCCGCCAAGTCGCGTTGCTAATAGAAAGAAGGGCTACGAATTAGCCCGAACCATGTCGAGCTAAACTCGATTTAAGACGTGAGTTATCCGTTACAATATCATTCAAAATAGTGTGAAACTAAAATTTACAGTATGCAAAATGCTACGCTAATATAATGCGATGCTATTGTATGTACGTAGCCACGAAAAATAAGGTGTGGCGAGTGGCGGAGACTCTGCGACGCCTATTGCTCCCGAACGCCGCTAGAAAGCCCAAGAATCCGGAATCGTGCGCGTGGGTATCTCCGCTGCTTTAACGCCAAAATAGAAACTGAATGTCCGGTAGGACACTACCAATGCCGGTTTATGGAGGGGGGCGAATGCTACCCCCTTATTCATAAACGACAATCAAACCTATTTTAGTTAAAATGCCGCTAAAATTCGTTTGTCCTTATCTGTCACTTCGACATTTGTATTTGTTAGAAAGGGACAAAGCATTTGTTAGTTAACATAGGCTTGTTAAGTTTTATGAATAAGGGAGCTAGGCTCTACACAGCGCCGGACTAAACTCCTCGTATTAACTATTATAGACTTACCTCGTAGGAGTGAGTAAAGTACAAGTATTCTATGTGTAACAAACACGACCTATAAGACGATCTAAAAGGGCGCCAACCGCATGACTCGCCCGTGTCATCTGCCTAAGGCTACTACTAGACCATAGCATTCCGTATGAAATTCAAGCACTTATATTACGAACACGGAGGGCCAGTAGAAGCGCACGGACAGTGTACCTGTGTGCACGCGCCGATGCTTGATGAGCACAGAGGGCGAGTAAAAGCGGGCGTGGCAGACCTCGCACTGCTGCGTAGGATTGTTGTCATGCTTATCGATGTGCACTTTGAGGGCCGAGCGGCTGCGGTAAGTGACGGGGCAGCGCGGACACGCGAAACGGCGCTCTGTGCCGTGCGTCGCCATGTGCCTGGCCAACTGAAAAAAAAAACTAATTAGCCCGTGGATTTATTTTTTCTTCGTTCTACTTTTTGTCCACGTTTTCTTTTGTCAATTGAACAAAGACGATAAAGCTAGTTTTTTTTTTATTCGACTGGATGGCAAACGAGCAAGTGGGTCTCCTGATGGTAAGAGATCACCACCGCCCATAAACATCTGCAACACCAGGGGTATACGCGCCGTGGCGGCATGCGACACTTTTTAGCACGTTGTGACGTGACGGGTAAACTTTAACGCGCGTCATCTTTGTGATTTGGCTGACAAAAGAATAACCTAACCTAACCAACAAAAAGTTGGAAAACCCCCGACATTGTCACTTCAAAGTTCAATATTTCAAAAATGGCTGAACTGATTTTGATAAAAGCCTGCTTTCAAATAAAAAAATCCGCATTCAAATTGGTTCACCCGTTTAAGAGCTACGGTGCCACAGACACACACACACATAGCGGTCAAACTTATAACACCCCTCTTTTTGCGTCGGGGGTTAAAAAATAGGTACGTGTAGAATATGCTTTGATCAAAAATTAGTACAAATTTTCGATCAAAGAGAATATGTAATACTTTTTTTACCCAGGACACAATCCAATTTAGGTGACCAATCCAAGATTAGAGGGTCAATTAATTGGTCGGATTTCAGGTACGATCCCAGTTAAATAAAATTAGCTGTTCGAGCCACAAGTCGAAGAAAACGTCCATTTTCGATTCGATTTTTTTCATACGGTATTTGGATGTCATGTGCAACAGATTTACCTATCATACTAAAAAGGAGTATGAGTTGTTGAAATTCAGTGGTTCTTAAAGAACTTTTCGAGTTATGGTATAAAAAAAAATATATTTTCCTTATATATATATCGATCAAACATCAAAATGATCTGTAAAACGAAATTTAGTGGACAGGATTCATCTAAATTCACAATGTCATCATCATCATCATCCCAGCCTATATACGTCCCACTGCTGGCCTCTCAGGAGGGCTTGGGCCGTAGTTCCCACGTGGTAAATTCTCAAGGTAAAAACGATTAATTTATAATTTATATGTAATTTATATGTTACCTATAATTCAAAATTTCATTTTATTATTACTACCTGCACCACATTTTCGTGGTGTTCGACTTACCCCTTTTCGTAAATTCTTTCCGCAAACAGGACATATTTTGCTGACCTCCGTACAAACATGCTTTGCCATTTTCTCATGATCCGCAAAAGCTCTTTCGCAAATATTACAAATGCATTTATGGGGTGAATGTCTCCTTACGGTGTGAGCCTGGATAGGGAAAAGACAGCTTTTTATTTATGATGCAAATGAGTATTGCAATGTAACCCCATGATACCAACCAACAAAAACCTCGAATACGCTCATGACTGATTCGAATAATATCTATGAAAGGGGGGCATCCAAAAATTACGTGGATCGTTGTTTTATCGATTTACATCGTCATCATGGTGAGATTTGGCTCCCTCGTTCATCTAACGATTATTAGTTAGGTCCGACTAGTTTCGATTTTTTCGAAAAATCTTTTTCAAAAGAAATTGTGTTCACGACGGTGGCGCCCCCGCACTACTTACCTAGCGGAAGCTACGGGGATAGCGGGATATTACGTCGGTGCTGTTGGAATATCCTGTATGTGGTATGTAATCGCTGCCACTAGATGATGGTAAGCAAAATTATTACCCAAATAAAAATAAAATCTGTTTCTTGCGGTTAAAATTACGTGATATTTTCCGAAACCCATTTCCCACAGGTGAGAAACGGTAAGATTCGGCTCGACAACAATGCTTAACGTAATATTTATGGATGCCCCCAATATCGTAAAGTAGCGTCTTACTCATAAGAGTCATAAGTAACTATCAAAAAAAAATAGTGCATAAACCTACTTACGTGAAGGCCAGTGCGAAATTTACTCCTATACCCACACAAATTGCAGACGTAGCGACGCACATCGCCATGCCCCGTTATATGTATTTCCAACATTTTTTTGTTATTATATCTGACAAAATATATAATCCTTTAAGCTATTTATAACCCATGGTACAATTCCATAAAATGTAGATACATGAAAATACTTACTCTTTGGAACAAATATCGCAAACGTACTTCCTTGAAGAATGTGAACGCCATATATGCTTAGACAACTTTCTTGGACTAGAAAATTTTCTTGGACAGTGCTTGCATGCCAAGGCAGCCTTCTAAAATAAAAATAACTGACATGTAGTTTATCTAACGGCATTCAAATGGTTGGTTGTATCTTCCAAATACAATCCTAACACACTTTGCAAACATGTCAAGTGTTTACATGTATTCATAATTTTTTCAATGATGTAATGTAATAATATTGTCTGAACCAATTTACATACATTTACATCACAGTGAACCTTCCAATAATGGTACTCCAGATGGGTATGCGATCTAAATCTCTGGTCACACAGGTGACACTGCTGATACTTGACAGTGTGCAGCAATCGGTGAGCTAGCAGCTGTGGCCATTCCTCGAACCTGGTATCTGGGCACAGTTGGCAAGAGTGGTCTGTTTTATGCTCTGCCAAGTGTTTTTTTAGCAAACAAATGTCATCAAATAGCTTGCCGCACAACCCTAATAACACAACAACAAAATAAAGGTCAGGCTCGACTTGTAGTTTTTTAAAATATGATGCAAATACATATAGAGAAAAATTTATAAGAATGGCACTCACATAATGTTAGGTTAAATTAATTTTGTGAATTCTATTTGTGCCTTTGCAAAAATATGAAATGAAAGAATGGTAGTTAATGTATTACTCTGATCTTTACCATCGTTTTACAAATTGTTGGCATACTTCTTAATTTTAATATTTATAATTTGGTTCTTACCACAAGCTGGATTGTCACTAATTATTTTTATATAGTTGTCATTTGTTGTTGAATTACGAGATTTTACATTTAGTATTTTTTTACTGACAGACTTCTTTTTTTTCACTCGCTTTTTTGTTTTTTTCTGTGGTAAATCTGGAAAAAAAATTCAACTATATTGAAATCTAAAATTATCATGTGTGCAAATTACAAAAGCCTAATAAGAACAATTAGGCACTAAATTCAGGTAGTAATATTTATTTCTTAAGATGGTTGTATACCTTACCATATTTAGTTTCCAATTTGATGTCACACTCATCATCATCTTCTGGTTTACCATCAAACTCGTTGTAAGTAACATCGTATTTCTCAAGTTTAATTTCCCCTTTGATAACCGTTTGTATGTCATCTTCATCTTGCACCTGGTTTTCTATTTTAATAACCTGTGGAGTATATATTATATTAAAATAATTTCTAAGGGTTCAAATTCTGTAGTGACATTTGGTGGCTCTGAAACATTTCTACAGCTGCTTCCCATGTGTTACAAAAATCAACAAAGAAGGTTTTTTTCATATTAATAGTAGGATAATATGTAAATACCTCAATAACCATCACCACATGTTGTACTAAATTTTTCGTAACACATGGGGAATGATTCATTAACATCCTCATTAACTTTAAATAATTAATTCAATGATTTTACTCCTTAGGTGCAAGTTGAAAAAAATATGTAACTTTTTAAAAATATTTTTACATTACCTACTTAATTTAAAAATACCCCTCATGTTTTGTCAACACACTAAAAAGACCACAGAGTTGTAAACACATTGTTAATTCAACAACCTTAGTTTTATTATGCCATTGAATAATAATAAGACCACTTTCAGGCCCAGGACTTTACCAACTTAGTTTGCTAAAATAAGCCTAATCATTCACTGATAAAAGTGTGAATCACATACTTGACTAGAGCAGGTTTGTTGCAGGGTCAACTCAGAAGATGTGCATTTATTTCTGAACTCTATAAAGTAGTTAACAGTTTCCACGCATGTGTGACAGAAACGTTGAGATTTCCCATCCAATAACTTTACCTGTAATAGAAACTAAAAAATTAGAACTAGAGATTTTAGGGAATAATACTGCTTAATGTTTTAACCTAATAAAATAACAAACTAATTGCTCTAACAAACACAACAAAAATATATCCATTTAATGTGATCTTTGCTGATATCTCGCATACTAAAAGAGATATTATAAGCTTATTATAAGTATGAGATTACAAAATTGGTCAGTAAGTCTTACGCAAACAAAATTTGACGTACTTACATTTAAATTCGTAAGCAAATTGTAATCACAAACAAAACTATCATCAATTGTAACTAATTCCACATCTGAAGACAAACACGCTCTACATAAATTCATTTTGCAGAATTTCTCAGCTTAGGTACTAGTAGAAAATAAATAATTCGTAATTCATTTCCATGTACTTTCGACGATGTCTCGATAAGCAGGGTTACTACGAAAAACTTGAAACTCTTAGTTCGTATCGTACCGTCCCTCTCGCTCTCGTATTAAATAGTATAAGTGTCAGAGGGATCGCACGACACGAACTTCGAGTTTCGTAGTAGCCCAGTCTCGATTGTGGTCTCGATTTGTTTTGGTTTATATGTCAATGTCAAATTGAAAACGTCATTGATTTGTCGCGCTACGCTCGATTGCAGCGATAAATCTGGTCACGTGACCCCATTTTGAAGGTAATTTTGAATTTCCCGCGACTCAAAAAAAGTAGCGTCAAGTCACCGCGTCGAGCAGCAGCGACGAGCAAGATGGCTTCTTCCAGAATTGATCTTGGCCTTGGAAGCTGATTTCTTTAATCTCATTAGTTAGAAGTCGTGGCAGTGGTACAAAATTAAATAAAAGAAATTGGAGGGAATGAAAAAAAAAATTAACAATGTTTTAGCCGAAATTGAAGATGTTTTTTTTTTCAGCAATAAAGCTCAACATTTTCAGCTCGCTATATGTCACGTGACCAGATTTGACACTGGAAACAAGCGTCGAGCGATTTCGTGTGGCCGCAGCCGTGTACGAACGGTTTTTTTTTACGGTTGGCAACCCTCCCTGAAGAAAAGTGACACAAGTCACAAAACGTTAGTATCTCTTAGTAGTCTGTGGTCACAAACGTCAAAAACACAACCACAGACTACTTAGAGATACTACGAGTACGTATCACACACACAACACCATTCTTGTCACAGACTAATAAGAGATCTGTGCACAACACATCACATCACTGACATGTGGGATAATACACGATGTCTTTTTTGCTTTTTCGTGTTGTGTGTGTTGATTCACGTTGATTAATTTCATTGAGTCTGGCCGAATTACCTTAACTTTTTATTACACTACTCTTATAACCACCTATTACACAAAATCATACCTACATATTGAAAAGATTGGATCAATCAATTTAGTGCGTTCTTCATTACAAGTTTGTTATGATTGTTTTAAGTTTACGTACGTATTCTGTTTCTGTCTCACTGCCTGTAGTTTTACCCCTTGTTTCACCATCCATTGATTAAATTTAATTGACTGATAAATGTGATGCCGTCTCTGTTTGTTTTGTTCGAATAGACGGAGACGGCATCACATTTATCCGTCAATTAACAAATCAGTGGGTGGTGAATGAAACAGCCCCTAATATTTCAAAATAATTTAAAATTTAAAATTATTCATTCATTAAAAATTATTTAATTAATTATGTTTGAGCATAGCAATTTTTTATTTATTCTCGTTCACTTACTCCATTATCAAAGACATTTCCAACAAAACTAAAACTAGCTTTTCTTAAAGTATTATCCTGAGTTTTTAAAAGCGTATCTTTTTAATAATAATTTGTCTTTCATTGTTTTTTTTAGGTCAGATATAAACAGATCAACAATGGAACCAACCAGAGAAAATAATTTGTCCTTACAAGACTGTCTAAATAACCCAATTAAAAGATTTACACCAAGTGTCCCAACACCTGTTTGGGTAAGATTTATCTTAAGTATGTATAAAACTTTGCAAGTCTAGACAAAATTTTCTGAAACCTTAAATATTTTTTTTAGGATGATGTTGAAAATCGCACAACACTAGTTGAGAATGATATGTTTTCTCCTCCTCCACCACCCCTGACTCAGCCGGCTCTATCCCACAGTTTAAACTCATTGAGTGGAAACATGACTCGCACACCAATCCCAAGGCCCGAAAGTGTCCGCAGTGACAACAGTGTGATGTCTGTGCCAACCCCACAAGCGCCACCAAGGATATCAGGAGATGTGGCACTCACTCCAACCCATAGTGCTTTCACACCACAAGCCAACCCTCACAGCTCTATGGCCGCTGTGACACCAATGGCAAGTGGTACTAGTCAAGCCAAGAATAGTATAAAAATTCAGTAAGTGGTTTTGTCTAACCCATCATGGAAAAATACAGCTGTTCATCATTTTAAATTTTATTTCTTTTATTTTTCAGAAATTGTGTTTCAACAGTCAGTTTGGGCTGTGAATTGAAATTATTAGATATTTATTGTAGAACACGATTTTCTGAATACAATCCTGCTAGATTTCAAGGAGTAGTCATGAAAATATTGGAACCTCGAGTAACAGCACTTGTTTTCAGGTTGTTTTACTTATTATGTAACTTATTAATAGTGATAGCCCTTAAATAAATTAAATTCAGACTATCTGATCACACTTAAGGCATAGGTTGTATGACGACCAGATGGCCTAGTGGTTAGAGAACCTGACTACGAAGCTTGAGGTCCCGGGTTTGATTCCCGTGTGGGGGCAGATATTTGTATGAAAAATATGAATGTTTGTTCTCAGGTCTTGGGTGTTTAATATGGATTTAAGTATGTATCTATCTATTTAATTATATTTATCCATTGCTTAGTACCCATAACACAAGCTTTGCAAAGCTTACTTTGGGACTAGGTCAATTGGTGTGAATTGTCCCGTGATATTTATTTATTTATAGGTACTTAAAAAAAATACTTTTTTTGTCACTAGTAAATTTGTTTCAGGTCTGTTGAGGATTTCCTGTGAGCCATGCAACTTGCATGTGAGTTAGTTTTGTTTCACTGGAAGCACTGCAAGAACATGATTTGAGCTTGCAAGAATCATTCATAAGCTTTTCCTGTTGCAGAACAGAGAGCATACACAATTTTTTTTGAAGCTAACATGTTTGATTGAAGACTTGTTGTTGCAGGCTAAGTTTTTGGATTTTAAAATTCAAAATTTTATAGCAACAGGAGATTTAAGATTTCCAGTAAGATTAGAAGCGTTACAACAGGCACATGGGCAATTTACGTCATATGAACCAGAGCTGTTCCCTGGCCTGGTCTACAGGATGGTGCGGCCTAGAGTAGTCTTATTAATATTTGTTAATGGAAAGATTGTTTTCACAGGTAAATCAAAAATGCACTGCACATTTGCTGTCTTATTTAGGAATAAATAATTCATGGAGTAGCACCAGCTGCGGCCTGCACAGTCAAAATTTAGATATACATGCCCACATTATGTGTATGTATGAGTACAAGCCCACATGTGGGTATGTTTCATTACCAGTAAAGTGCAAAGTTCCTATGGAATGTAAATAAAGTTCCTATAGAATGCAAATAGTTGCAGGCAGCTAGTTCTACTAATATTATAAATGCGAAAGTTTTGTGATTAAGTATTAATCTTTCACGCCTAATCGGCTGAACGAATTTGGTGTAGGTATATGTCGGCGGCCAATCGTAAAATCCGCCAGATCACGAAATTCCTAGGCATATCGTAAAATTGCGCCATTTCATGATATGCCTAAACGTTCGCCAGGCATATTACGATATGCCTGAGAAACAATACGATACGTCGACCATATACGACCGTTAATAAACATTTTTCGTTTTTAAAGAATATAAAAGTATCACGAATAATTGGAGTAGGCACATTAACTTTTAGTACCTGGGCGACCGAGCTTTCGGGCTGAAACTCGGTAACAACAGTTTTCCCAGAGACCAAGATAAATCGATTTTTTATCCCCAAAAACCCCTACATACCAACTTTCATCAAAATCGTTGGAGCCGTTTCCGAGATCCCCGAAATATATATATATATATATATACAAGAATTGCTCATTGAAAGGTATTAAGTATCTAGCGAGATTTTACGATCGGCCGGATGTCTGACGTATAGATTGCTGAATCTCAGGTTAGTTTGTATCGCAGAAAATTGTAGTTATCGTGTTATGTAAACTTATTCTTCGCAGACGAAGTCGCGGGTAACGGCTAGCATTATAATTGAGAAAGTAACTTTACTTTCTATCTTTTCACGCTTAAACCGTAGGCGCAGAACCAATTTAATTGAAATTTGGTAATGAAATAGTTTAAGAATCTAGCAAGGATATAATGTGGGTTAGTTTCATCCCGGAAAAAAATTATATAATTCCCGCAGGATATTATAAACGAATTTTTCATAGACAATGGGTAATTTTCAGTAATTGACACATTTCAAATTTCAGGAGGAAAGACGAGAAATGATATTCACGAAGCTCTAGACATAATTTACCCAATTCTAAGAAGTTACAGGAAAAACTAACAGGTAACTTAATTTTATATGTAGTAGGTGTTAATTATAATGATAATAATCAATGACATTGTATTTATATTATTGATGATTCAATAAATTATTGAAATTGGCTCTTTGGTTTCAATTTATTATTTACTAGCTTTTACCCGCGGCTTCGCACGCGTAAACTATTCGGTGTGTTAGCTGCAATTGAAATTTTCGGGATTTTACAAAATTCCCCTGGAAATTTCCAATATTTATATCGTGGTCTTCATTGAGGTTTTGTTGTGAATAACTGTACAAAATTCAAGACTCTAAACCCAGTGCTGAAGTTTCAAAATTTTTCCCTATCCAAAATCAAATGCAAAATTCAAATTCAAATCATTTATTCAGTAAATAGGCCGCAATGGGCACTTTTACATCTCATTTTTTAAACTACCAGCGCTTTCGGAAAGACCATCATTGCCAAGAAGAATGCGCCGCAAGAAACTTGGCAGAAAGTAATTTTTTCAAAATAAAATAACATGGTATGGTAGGTTGAGGGTTTTGTGTTAAGAACATCATCATCATCATCATCCCAGTCTATCCTAGTCCTGCTGGGCACTGTTGGGCACAGGCGTCCTCTCAGAATTAGAGGGCTTGGACCGTAGTTCCCACGCGGGCCCAATGCGGGATGGGAACTTCACACATACCATTGAATACCTTTGCAGGGTTGTGCAGGTTTCCTCACGAACAACTGTCCAAAATTTCAAGACTAAACCCAGCGTTTGAAATTTCAACATTTTATCCCGTGGGAATATCGGGATAGAAAGTAGACTACTTATGTGTTATTCCAGAAGTCCAGCTACCTACTTACCAGATTTCATGACTATAAACCCAGCGGTTGTTATTTCGTTGTTTCCAGTTTTTATCCCTATCCCGTGGGAATATCGGAATAAAAAATAGGCTATGTTTTATTCCATAATTTCCAGCTATCAACATACCAAATTTCAGGGCTCTAAGCCCAGCGGTTATTAGTTCAAGATTTTATCCCTATCCCGTGGGATAAAAAGTAGCATATGTGTTGTTTCAAACGTCCAGCTACCTACTTATCAAATTTCATGACTCTAAGCCCAGCGGTTGTTATTTCGAGATTTTATCCCTATCCCGTGGAAATATCGGAATAAAAAGTAGCCTATGTTTTATTCCAGATGTTCAGCTATCTACATACCAAATTTCAGGGCTCTAAGCCCAGCGGTTATTAGTTCAAGACTTTATCCCTATCCCGTGGGATAAAAAGTAGCATATGTGTTATTTCAAACGTCCAGCTACGTACTTATCAAATTTCATGACTAAGCCCAGCGGTTGATATTTCGAGATTTTATCCCTATCCCGTGGGAATATCGGGATAAAAAGTAGCCTATGTTTTATTCCAGATGTACAGCTATCTACATACCAAATTTCATCCAAATCCGTCCAGCCGTTTCAGCGTGAAAGAGTAACAAACATACTCACTCACAAACTTTCGCATTTATAATATTAGTAGGATAGGATTCAAGGTCCATGTCAGGGTGATGGCATGTCATGCCATGGACACGAACGAACCAATAATAGAAAGAAAGGCATTTGAATCATTTTTGACAATAACTAGGGGTACTACTGTACTTGACACGTCAATGATTGGTGCTATTACCCTATTAATTTTTATGTATGTATTCTCAACTACAATGCATCAGGTGGCATATAGTTCTGTGATATGAATCTATACTAATAAAGGGGTAATTGATAAGTGTCTTTTCAACTCTGATATTTCACTGGTCAGTTCTGCTTAAGGATAAGGATAAGAATAACATTAAAAAGAAAAATGTTTGAAAAAAAAATATTGTTTATTAATTTATAAAATAGCCATAATTTTAAACTTATTTATATTAGTGGTCCTTACCATAATTAGGAAATCTACTCATTTAAAAATATTTGCTCAACAAACAGCATTCATTATCATTACTTTTAACCTATGTGACATATTAAAAAAAACTGTTTAAGCATCCATCTTTAAGACCCACAACTTAAGCATTCATCTTTGTTTTGTAAAGAGCAGGTGATGGCAGCCATATTGGCTTCGTCTTTTTCAGTTGAGATTCCATTTCCATTGACCATTCTTCCTCCTTTAGCTTTTGCCTTATCAACAGTAAATTGAATGGCATTGACAGCGGGCTTGGTGCGCAGGTAATACATGCCAGTTTTCAGTCCCATTTTCCATGCATAAAAATGAATGGACGTTAGTTTGCCGTAGTTGGGTTCCGCAACGTGAATGTTGAATGATTGGCTTTGATCAATGAACGCGCCTCTATCAGCAGCCATCTGAATAGTAGTTTTCACAGATATTTCCCAAACAGTTTTATACAACTCCCTTATTTCCTTAGGAATAGCCTCTATATTTTGAATAGACCCATTGTTGTGAATTATCAAATTCTTCATATCTTCATCCCATAAATCAGCTTCGGTTAAGTCACGGAGCAGGTGGTGATTCACTACTTGGAATTCACCAGACAGAACTCTTCTTTGGTAAATGTTGGATGTGAATGGCTCAAACGATTCATTGTTCCCCAAAATTTGTGCAGTAGAAGCAGTAGGCATTGGAGCCAGTAATAGGGAGTTTCTGACACCATGCTGTGCAATCTTTTCTTTGAGTGCTGCCCAGTCCCATAAGTCAGTTGGTGTTTTGTTCCACATATCATACTGCAATATACCTTTGCTTACAGGGCTTCCCTCATAAGTCTCATAAGTACCAAACTCCTTAGCCAATTCACAACTTGATTCTAATGCACCATAGTAGATGGTCTCAAAGATTTGCTGATTAAGTTTCACAGCAGCCTCACTCTCATAGGGCAGGCGCATGAGAACAAATGTGTCAGCCAAGCCTTGAACTCCAATGCCAATTGGCCTGTGCCTCATGTTTGAATTCCTAGCCTCAGGAACTGGGTAGAAGTTCACATCAATTATTTTATTTAAATTGTGAGTGATTGTTTTAGTCACTTCTTTAAGTTTAGTGAAATTGTAAGTTTTGTCTTCATTCACAAACATATTTAGAGCTATAGATGCCAAATTGCACACTGCCACTTCATCTTGGGAAGTGTACTCTACTATTTCAGTGCAGAGATTACTGCATTTGATTGTTCCCAGATTCTGTTGGTTGCTTTTCCTGTTACAAGCATCTTTGTAGAGCATGAAAGGTGTTCCTGTTTCAACCTGGGATTCTATAATAGCTTTCCATAGTAGCTGTGCCTTTACTTGTTTTACAAATCTGTTCTCTTGTTCATATTTCTCATACAGAGCTTGGAACTCGTCTCCCCAGCAATCTGCCAGGCCAGGGCTATCATGTGGGCACATTAGACTCCAGTTTTCATTATTTTCAACCCTCTTCATGAACAGATCTGGTATCCACAAGGCATAGAACAGCTCTCGAGCCCGTACTTCTTCTTTACCTGTGTTCTTCTTCAAATCTAAAAATTCAAATATGTCGGAGTGCCATGGCTCTAAGTATACTGCAAAGGCTCCTGGGCGTTTATTTCCTCCCTGATCAACATATCTAGCTGTGTTGTTGTAAACTCTTAACATGGGCACCAGTCCGTTGGATACACCATTTGTTCCAGCAATATAGGTTCCCTTGGCTCTAATGCAATGTACATGAACGCCAATGCCACCTGCAGATTTTGAGATAAGGGCACACTGCTTGAGAGTATCATAAATGCCTTCAATGCTGTCATCCTTCATTGCAATGAGGAAGCACGACGACAGCTGCGGCCGGGGCGTCGCGGCAGAGAACAGGGTTGGGCTGGCATGGGTGAAATATTTTTCAGATAATAAATTGTAAGTATTGATGGCTGCATCAATATCTTCACCATGTATACCAATTGAAACTCGCATAAGCATATGTTGAGGCCTTTCTGCTACCTGTAAATTAAAGTATTTATATTAATAAATTTATGAAATGGCAAGATGATTTTGATGCATATTATATCAAATTAATGGCAGGAAGCATGCTCTTGGCCCAGCAGTGGGACACTTAAAATATTTTTTAAACTGAGGTCATGGCATATAGATTACAAAAGAATATGGTATTTGACAACTCCTGAATTTGCCATTTCTTAATATTATTATGAAAATATAGATATACAGACAGTAGCGAAGAGAAAACTTAAATCAGTTGAAAATTGGATTTATAGTGATTTATTGAAAAATCTATATACATATCTCTTTCTCAAACGCTTTTCTCTATGCAGCAAGTATGGAGGTACTGGCGTGTGACGTCACATGCCAGTATGTCATTCTCTGTCTAATCTTGAATTTCAAACCTTTATAACATTGTGATTTGTAAAGGTAGCTTAATAATTGTTTCTCTATTCGATAACAGGCACTGTTTAGTTTTAATTTATAAAACATATACAAAATAGTCAAATACCATATTAAAATTAATGTTTGTTTACCTTATTGTCTATCTTCAGCAAATATGATCTTTCCAAAGTTTTGAATCCAAAATAGTTATATTTGAAATCTCTGTCATAAACAATAGCAGAGTCTAATCTCTCTTTGTTTTTCATTACTATATCATAATGAAAGTCTGAAATCATGGGTGAACGTTTCTTTGTGTGCTTGTTGACTATGTTGTATAAATCAGTTATCACATCTGAAATAATAATAGACGTGTGATTAGAGGCACTTCTTATTTTACTCAATATCCTATTCATAGTTCTAACATATTGTATTTGTGCATGTGTACCTAATGAATTTCTTTTATAACTCTAAATTTCATACATGAAGCTTAATAGACATAGAAAAAAATATAATATAACAAACTAAATATAATAATAACTACCTATTATTTTATCAGTAGGTAGAAACTGTTGAGAAAACGAGTTATCTTTATGAAAAATATAAAGATCCTTATCAATAATAGTTATAACTAGCCCGTTACCCGCGACTCCGTCCGCGTAGAATTAGTTAATTGCTATCGCGCGGGAGCGTTTTTGTCCAGGATAAAACTATCCCATTTCATTCATCAGGACTCAAACTATCTGTGTACCGAATTCCATCTAAATCGGTTCAGCGGTTTAGACGTGACGAGGTAACAAACAAACAGACTTACAAACTTATGCATTAATAATATTAGTGGATAGTATAATATATAATAATAGTCTTAAGAGTTTGTATAACAACTATGGTAGGACATAATTTTATAACAGGCTGCAATCACCAATACCATCAGACATAAAGAGAAACCATTACATGTTTACCTGAAAAATGTTTCTTAGTTTCTTTGTGTAGATTAGATATAGCCAATCTGGCTGCCAGCACAGCATAATCAGGGTGATCAGTAGTCATTGTTGCTGCTGTCTCCGCAGCCAGGTTGTCCAGCTCCACCGTTGTCACACCAGAGTAAATACCACCTATGACCTTCAGTGTTATGGATACCTGTTGTAAAATGGGGGTTAGTTAAAAAATGCACAAAAAACGACTCTATTTCAATGACAGAGGGTTCAAATGTGCTTAATTACATTAATTTATTGAATCAGGGTTACTTTGCGGAGATCCATATCAATGAACTAAAAGAATTTCCTTGCTCACCCGCGACCTTACGATAGCTAAGCTTTTGCAAAATATGCGTGTACATGCAGTTCCTCCACCTCCACACTGCAAGAACATACACAAATCACACAAACCCATCTATCACCACACCACACTTACGTTTCGAACTCAACCAGAGCTCATCTTCAGAGTAACACAACCATACACCATGCTACCAGTTGTTAGACTAACAAACCACAACCACCGTTTTAATTTGTCACTGTAACTCCCCAAGTACCCACATATTTTTTCTCAAACAAAACAAAACTACCCACAAAAAATTAATAAATTTTAACCATCCTACAAATCTACCTTGATTTTTTATTTATTTACTGTCAAGGCGTGTTTTATTAACTACCATTGCTAAAATTAGACCTTTATCCACAACTGTCTGTTAGAGTAAGATGGTGGTATGGATATCCCATTCTAAAAGATGGGTCCGCCGGACCGTTCGTTCGTCTGTTACGGCTATTAGTCAAACACGTCAGTGTGGTGTGGTGGTGGTGATAGATAGGTGTATGATTTGTGTGTTCTTACAGTGTGGAGGTGGGGGAACTGCATGAACACGCGTATTTTGCATAAGCTTAGCTATCGTAAGGTCGCGGGTGAGCAAGGAAATTATTTTAGTTCATTTCTTAATTACATTGTAAACCTAGGTTGCAGTGGTTGGTTGTGTTAGTAAAAATTTACTTGAAAGTTGGAAAATATCTGGCACTTTGTCTACAAAGAATTCGTTCATAGCGCACCCTCAATACATGCAAAATTTCATGGCAATCGGTTCTGTTAATTAACTAGTTAAGGTGTGAATACAAAACATACAAAGTAACAAACAAACCTTTGAGGGTTGTGTGGTCAAACCCAATAATTATGTAAGGATGTAGTGACAAGGGTGACAATTCAATTCAGATAAAAATCAATGCAAGTATGATCAAAATAACACAACAAAAAAGTGTAGGATAATAATCCCGTTTTAAACTTAATCCCTTTTTTTATTTTGCCAATATTCTGTAACCCATGGAACGTCCTGCTTAATGCTGTGGAACAAATAGTTTGTGACTGGCCAATTTTAGTGACTGCATCATTTTGTTCATCTTCTAGCAAAGGGTACTTAAACAAAATTACCCAAAAGGCAGCAGGATGGATTAAGTATTCCCTGGACTGAATCCTTTTCAACGGTAGGTTATCCTAATAATATTACAGATCCCAAGTCTGCTGTTATAAATTATTATTGCAAGTTAATACTGAATAATGAATAGTAATGGTAAGGTATCTGCCAACAAAATACACCAATACTTACAGGATCTACAAAATCCATGTTTAGTCCATAGCAGAGCTTCTTGATTCTAGATGTAATCTTGTCAATGTGGACTTCTTCTACTCTGCCACCTGCAAAAATATATGTTACAATACAATACAACATTAGATACAGGACAAACAGTACACATAAATGAAAGGTTCTTTACATAGTAATTACTTGCTATTAGCTATTACTTGTCTGCCAAAACTTAATTTATTGCTATCCTGCAGAAACTATGTAATTTTTTTGGATAAAAACTATCCCATGTTCCTAGGTCTCAAACTATCTCCATACCAAATCTCATTGGAATTGGTTCTGCAGTTTATGTGTGAAGAGGTGACAGTCAGACAAACAGTTACTTACACATTTATGATATTAGTAAGAAATTAAATATATGAGTTTACATTCACATTCAAATACGAGTTAAAATTCACAACAACAGAATTGTATGTAATGTTTCAATTTAAAAATACCACTTGAAAAAAAAGGAGTATGAGCAACCTTCATTACGTTTTTCTTTGAACTGTTTAAAACATCAAATTATTACACATGTAGCAATTTTATGTGTGTGAATTTGTTTTTGTTTCAAACATAGCAAGCAATACAATGTAAATGTAGCAGACAAAGGTTTACTGTAAATTTTATCTTGCTAGAGGAACTCAACAATAGCACATTTTTACAAAACACAATTCCAAGTGCAGTACTACAGTTTATCAACTATAAGCAGATGGTAGGCTCACTTGAGTCACTAAGTCTCCTTATATACCCAGCACCAGCTTTAAGGGGGGCGACTGGGGTAGCTGAAGCGTCGGGGTCTAGTTTCATTTAATTATAAATGGAAGATTTGTTTCTTCGCTTTGGTGAAAGGGGCGATTATCCTATACTGAATGACTTAACAAGTCTAGACAACCTATCTTAACAATGTCTTTGTTCTCTCAATTGGTATAGCTGACTACTGTATGTACCTGACATTATAGTGACTACAAAATTACGGAAAAACAAATAGTATAGCGGGGTTTTCAAGTCCCTATTGAAGTAGTTTAGAATTAGATAATTGGAGTCCCCTGTGGTCGGTGTCTGTTTGTCTAGTGATCTAGTTTGATCAGGCGTTTCATTATTTTCTTTACCTAATAAAGACAGGGGTAAAATCGAACTAAAATAATAGCAAGTAATGTTCTAAGGATGTGATTTTACTCTGCACCAGTTATAAAGGTACTTAACGACGGAATAGATAAGAACTCACCTCTCTTGTGAACATATAATTTATTCGACTTCCCAACCATGTTGACAGTCTGCAGGAAACCAAATATAAGTAATTAGCAGAAATTAACCAGAATAAACTTATTTCTGTTCAAGAATACCAATGAAAGATGATCAACGGACGTGATAAACGCCGTGCGTGTGCGTGCGTTGCTTGACAACAAATTTGGCGGGAATTGGTGTGGCGTGAAATGAAAAAAGAAAGGAGACCACAGATATCATTAAATATGACTATTTGATGACTGTTAATTATGTATTTACTTTTGTTTGTCTGTGATGTACATGTTAAGGGCTGTTGCACATAATTAAGGTTTTGTTAAGGTTTTGGGACCTACTCAAAGCTCCATGCCTTGGGACCTAAAATAATGCGGAAAAAAATATTAATGCAGAGGGCCTAACCTACTGCGGAAAATCGGAATTCGTATCGACCGTCCCTCTCACTCTCGTATTAAAGTATGTGTCAATGACGGAACGACACGAACTTATAGTACTAATGGCCCGCAGTGTAGATGGGCTACTACAAAACTCGCAAATCGCGTTCGAATTGACTGTCCCTTTCACTTGCGTATTAAATGACGTAAGCGTCAGCGAGACGGCAACATACAAAGTTCGAGTTTTGCACTTCGTGGTATAGGGCCAGCAAGGCTACTACGAAACTCAAACTCGAAGCTCGTGTCGTGCGGTCCCTCTCGCTCTCGAATTAAGTAGTGTAAGTGTCAGAGGACCGCACGACACGAACTTCGAGTTTCAAGTTTCGTAGTAGCCCTGCAGTGCAGAATAAGAAATCATTCAATAAAGGCATGGAAATTAGTACATTCAAGAAAAAATTGTGAAACCGAAAGTGTTCTTTGCTAGATTTCTCTAAGTACACTGTTTATTAAAGTTACTGATAAACTCTGATATAGGTGTTGAGGTTTTATTTGGCTGGCCGACGTCAATTCGTATTATATAGTATCACGACAATTAAATTTTATTCAGTTGTAAGCAGTGGGTGAAAGTAGTTGGCAACGAGATTTCACAAATCGAAAACCCGGGCTGAAGAAGAAAGCCATACCAAAATTGGGACTTCCCATGCCACCTCTTTCTGAAGAAATTCTTGAAGGGTTCCCCTAAAGATGGCAAGAACAGCCAAGGTAAACACTTTATTTTATTTTCAATTTATCTCTATTGCAACTTGACTTACTGCATCTTATAATAATAATAATAAAATAATAAAAGATATTTTTTAATAGTTTGTTTACAAATTCTACATAGGTACATAACAAATAATAAGTACAATCAAACTATCAAAAGGGAAAGCGACTCAGCTTATGCCTGCACCTTGCAGAACAAAGTCCCTGGCTAACAGGCGCTGTGTTTTCAGTCGCCCCCATAAACCATAACCCTAATAAATACCATCAATACACATGCACATATTTTTTTTACATACAATATATGTTATAAATTAATTTGCTTCGTCATCAATAATAATGCTAGGTATTTTGAGTGTATAGTATAGTTGCCGGTCAGAGCATTAGTAATAGACAGAAAAATTGGCTATACACACTAATTATATTTCACCTGTATAAGTTAGTGGAAGCTTCTGGCTAAATTAAACTTTGTTTCAGGTTCAGCTTTGGAGTTGCCCAGTGTGGAATATTTACATGCACAGCCTTCTACAAGTGGTGCGCAGTGTAAAACTGACAATACAACAGGTAAGCTATCACTGATAAAAATCTATACCTTATAGCATAATTTAGAATTTTAGAGTTGATCTGATGATAAAGCTAGCGGGTGACCATAGGAACACTGTGATAAACAACACAACTGCATCGAGTTTGGACTCGTTTGGTCGTCTTGACGAGTACTTTGGTAACCAGGGGCATATAGTACAGTCAGCAAAAAAAAATACTTATATTAGAAGAATTTTCAGAAAAACTTTTATTGAACTGTTTACGGAACCTTTCATGTACGAGTCCAACTCGCACTTGATCATTTTTTCTGTATTGTCTGTGTTTATGGTACACTTCATGTAATAACACTCCTCTTTTTGCGTTAGGGTTAAAAATAGGTTGAGCTGCTTAGTAGTTAGAGGAGATAGAAATGGATATGCATACATACAGGTCAAAATATAATCCTCCTTTTGGGCTTCACCAGAATCGGGTAAAAACTATAGAATTAATTTCATTACATTTGCATGGCAAGTAGATTGTTTATCAGAGGTATACAAATTATGTATTGTCAACTAACTCCAAGATCACCTTACATTTCATTTCATTCATTTGACAAGTAAAGACATATTTGACAATAAGGCAAGAAATTGTAAGAAAGTTGTCTAGGTAAACATAGGTCATTGACCTGCAATATGACAAAATTGGATTGTGCGTACCAATTTTATTTTATCTTGCATTAGTTAGTGTAAGCTACTGGCTAAATTAACTTTGTTTCAGGTTCAGCTTTGGAGTTGCCCAGTGTGGAATATTTACATGCACAGCCTTCCACAAGTGCTGTGCAGTGCAAAACGGACAATACAATACTACAATACAATACTTGTGTAACGTGAAACTGTATTTACCTATGTAAAGAAAAACAGATCCATGACATTAAAATAAATTATTATTAAGAAAAACAACTTTTTTTTCTTTAATTCGATCATTTAATAATAAAAAGCGCACCCACTACGTGCCGTTTTGACAATATATCGATAAAAAAGCACAAAACACTATGCTGTTACAATATCGATAATATCGACTGTTCCTAACAACACTACTTGTCAATGTGACTTTTTCGGCCCTGTTTAGTCTGTGCAGTTCGTTTCTTGATATTGGCACCAAAAAAGACACTGAATTCATACTACAATCGTGGTATTGTTTTTGTATGAGAGTTCCGACTCTTAAAACGTAGTGATTATATACTCTTTGGTGATATACGCCGTGCGTGTGCGTGCGTTGCTTGACAACAAATTTGGCGGGAATTGGTGGTGAAATGAAAAAAGAAAGAAGACCACAGATATCATTAATAATGACTATTTTGATGACTATTATGTATTACTTTTGTTTGTCGGTGATGTAACATGTAAGGGCTGTTGCACATTAATTAAGGGTTTATGTTAAGGTTTTGGGACCTACTCAAAGCTCCATGCCTCTGCCAAGTTTATTAATGCAGAGGCCTAACCTACTGCGGAAAATCGGAATTCTATCGTACCGTCCCTCACTCTCGTATGAAATAGTATGTGTCAGAGAGACG
>NC_133481.1:6081282-6123387 GCF_025370935.1 Choristoneura fumiferana | reverse complement strand
GTTACAAGCATCTTTGTAGAGCATGAAAGGTGTTCCTGTTTCAACCTGGGTTTCTATAATAGCTTTCCATAGTAGCTGTGCCTTTATTGTTTTACAAATTGTTCTCTTGTTCATATTTCTCATACAGAGCTTGGAACTCGTCTCCCCAGCAATCTGCCAGGCCAGGGCTATCATGTGGGCACATTAGACTCCAGTTTTCATTATTTTCAACCCTCTTCATGAACAGATCTGGTATCCACAAGGCATAGAACAGCTCTCGAGCCCGTACTTCTTCTTTACCTGTGTTCTTCTTCAAATCTAAAAATTCAAATATGTCGGAGTGCCATGGCTCTAAGTATACTGCAAAGGCTCCTGGGCGTTTATTTCCTCCCTGATCAACATATCTAGCTGTGTTGTTGTAAACTCTTAACATGGGCACCAGTCCGTTGGATACACCATTTGTTCCAGCAATATAGGTTCCCTTGGCTCTAATGCAATGTACATGAACGCCAATGCCACCTGCAGATTTTGAGATAAGGGCACACTGCTTGAGAGTATCATAAATGCCTTCAATGCTGTCATCCTCATTGCAATGAGGAAGCACGACGACAGCTGCGGCCGGGGCGTCGCGGCAGAGAACAGGGTTGGGCTGGCATGGGTGAAATATTTTTCAGATAATAAATTGTAAGTATTGATGGCTGCATCAATATCTTCACCATGTATACCAATTGAAACTCGCATAAGCATATGTTGAGGCCTTTCTGCTACCTGTAAATTAAAGTATTTATATTAATAAATTTATGAAATGGCAATGATGATTTTGATGCATATTATATCAAATTAATGGCAGGAAGCATGCTCTTGGCCCAGCAGTGGGACACTTAAAATATTTTTTAAACTGAGTCATGGCATATAGATTACAAAAGAATATGGTATTTGACAACTCCTGAATTTGCCATTTCTTAATATTATTATGAAAATATAGATATACAGACAGTAGCGAAGAGAAAACTTAAATCAGTTGAAAATTGGATTTATAGTGATTTTTTTGAAAAATCTATATACCTATCTCTTTCTCAAACGCTTTTCTCTATGCAGCAAGTATGGAGGTACTGGTGTGTGACGTCACATGCCAGTATGTCATTCTCTGTCTAATCTTGAATTTCAAACCTTTATAACTTTGTGATTTGTAAAGGTAGCTTAATAATTGTTTCTCTATTCGATAACAGGCACTGTTTAGTTTTAATTTATAAAACATATACAAAATAGTCAAATACCATATTAAAATTAATGTTTGTTTACCTTATTGTCTATCTTCAGCAAATATGATCTTTCCAAAGTTTTGAATCCAAAATAGTTATATTTGAAATCTCTGTCATAAACAATAGCAGAGTCTAATCTCTCTTTGTTTTTCATTACTATATCATAATGAAAGTCTGAAATCATGGGTGAACGTTTCTTTGTGTGCTTGTTGACTATGTTGTATAAATCAGTTATCACATCTGAAATAATAATAGACGTGTGATTAGAGGCACTTCTTATTTTACTCAATATCCTATTCATAGTTCTAACATATTGTATTTGTGCATGTGTACCTAATGAATTTCTTTTATAACTCTAAATTTCATACATGAAGCTTAATAGACATAGAAAAAAAATATAATATAACAAACTAAATATAATAATAACTACCTATTATTTTATCAGTAGGTAGAAACTGTTGAGAAAACGAGTTATCTTTATGAAAAATATAAAGATCCTTATCAATAATAGTTATAACTAGCCAGTTACCCGCGACTCCGTCCGCGTAGAATTAGTTAATTGCTATCGCGCGGGAGAGTTTTTGTCCAGGATAAAACTATCCCATTTCATTCATCAGGACTCAAACTATCTGTGTACCGAATTCCATCTAAATCGGTTCAGCGGTTTAGACGTGACGAGGTAACAAACAAACAGACTTACAAACTTATGCATTAATAATATTAGTGGATAGTATAATATATAATAATAGTCTTAAGAGTTTGTATAACAACTATGGTAGGACATAATTTTATAACAGGCTGCAATCACCAATACCATCAGACATAAAGAGAAACCATTACATGTTTACCTGAAAAATGTTTCTTAGTTTCTTTTGTTAGATTAGATATAGCCAATCTGGCTGCCAGCACAGCATAATCAGGGTGATCAGTAGTCATTGTTGCCGCTGTCTCCGCAGCCAGGTTGTCCAGCTCCACCGTTGTCACACCAGAGTAAATACCACCTATGACCTTCAGTGTTATGGATACCTGTTGTAAAATGGGGGTTAGTTAAAAAATGCACAAAAAACGACTCTATTTCAATGACAGAGGGTTCAAATGTGCTTAATTACATTAATTTATTGAATCAGGGTTACTTTGCGGAGATCCATATCAATGAACTAAAAGAATTTCCTTGCTCACCCGCGACCTTACGATAACTAAGCTTTTGCAAAATATGCGTAGACATGCAGTTCCTCCACCTCCACACTGCAAGAACATACACAAATCACACAAACCCATCTATCACCACACCACACTTACGTTTCGAACTCAACCAGAGCTCATCTTCATAGTAACACAACTGTACACCTTGCTACCAGTTGTTAGACTAACAAACCACAACCACCGTTTTAATTTGTCACTGTAACTCCCCAAGTACCCACTTATATTTTTTCTCAAACAAAACAAAACTACCCACAAACAATTAATACATTTTAACCATCCTACAAATCTACCTTGATTTTTTATTTATTTACTGTCAAGGCGTGTTTTATTAACTACCATTGCTAAAATTAGACCTTTATCCACAACTGTCTGTTAGAGTAAGATGGTGGTATAGATATCCCATTCTAACAGATGGGTCCCCCGGACCGTTCGTTCGTCTGTTACGACTATTAGTCAAACACGTCAGTGTGGTGTGGTGGTGGTGATAGATAGGTGTATGATTTGTGTGTTCTTACAGTGTGGAGGTGGGGGAACTGCATGAACACGCGTATTTTGCATAAGCTCAGCTATCGTAAGGTCGCGGGTGAGCAAGGAAATTATTTTAGTTCATTTCTTAATTACATTGTTTAGGTTGCAGTGGTTGGTTGTGTTAGTAAAAATTTACTTGAAAGTTGGAAAATATCTGGCACTTTGTCTACAAAGAATTCGTTCATAGCGCACCCTCAATACATGCAAAATTTCATGGCAATCGGTTCTGTTAATTAACTAGTTAAGGTGTGAATACAAAACATACAAAGTAACAAACAAAACCTTTGAGGGTTGTGTGGTCAAACCCAATAATTATGTAAGGATGTAGTGACAAGGGTGACAATTCAATTCAGATAAAAATCAATGCAAGTATGATCAAAATAACACAACAAAAAAGTGTAGGATAATAATCCCGTTTTAAACTTAATCCCTTTTTTTATTTTGCCAATATTCTGTAACCCATGGAACGTCCTGCTTAATGCTGTGGAACAAATAGTTTGTGACTGGCCAATTTTAGTGACTGCATCATTTCGTTCATCTTCTAGCAAAGGGTACTTAAACAAAATGACCCAAAAGGCAGCAGGATGGATTAAGTATTCCCTGGACTGAATCCTTTTCAAGGGTAGGTTATCCTAATAATATTACAGATCCCAAGTCTGCTGTTATAAATTATTATTGCAAGTTAATACTGAATAATGAATAGTAATGGTAAGGTATCTGCCAACAAAATACACCAATACTTACAGGATCTACAAAATCCATGTTTAGTCCATAGCAGAGCTTCTTGATTCTAGATGTAATCTTGTCAATGTGGACTTCTTCTACTCTGCCACCTGCAAAAATATATGTTACAATACAATACAACATTAGATACAGGACAAACAGTACACATAAATGAAAGGTTCTTTACATAGTAATTACTTGCTATTAGCTATTACTTGTCTGCCAAAACTTAATTTATTGCTATCCTGCAGAAACTATGTAATTTTTTTGGATAAAAACTATCCCATGTTCCTAGGTCTCAAACTATCTCCATACCAAATCTCATTGGAATTGGTTCTGCAGTTTATGTGTGAAGAGGTGACAGTCAGACAAACAGTTACTTACACATTTACGATATTAGTAAGAAATTAAATATATGAGTTTACATTCACATTCAAATACGAGTTAAAATTCACAACAACAGAATTGTATGTAATGTTTCAATTTAAAAATACCACTTGAAAAAAAAGGAGTATGAGCAACCTTCATTACGTTTTTCTTTGAACTGTTTAAAAACATCAAATTATTACACATGTAGCAATTTTATGTCTGTGAATTTGTTTTTGTTTCAAACATAGCAAGCAATACAATGTAAATGTAGCAGACAAAGGTTTACTGTAAATTTTATCTTGCTAGAGGAACTCAACAATAGCACATTATTATAAAATTTACAGTAAACCTTTGTCTGGCTACATTTACAAAACACAATTCCAAGTGCAGTACTACAGTTTATCAACTATAAGCAGATGGTAGGCTCACTTGAGTCACTAAGTCTCCTTATATACCCAGCACCAGCTTTAAGGGGGGCGACTGGGGTAGCTGAAGCGTCGGGTCTAGTTTCATTTAATTATAAATGGAAGATTTGTTCTTCGCTTTGGTGAAAGGGGCGATTATCTTATACTGAATGACTTACCAAGTCTAGACAACCTATCTTAACAATGTCTTTGTTCTCTCACTAGGGCAACTAATTGGTATAGCTGACTACTGTATGTACCTGACATTATAGTGACTACAAAATTACGGAAAAACAAATAGTATAGCGGGGTTTTCAAGTCCCTATTGAAGTAGTTTAGAATTAGATAATTGGAGTCCCCTGTGGTCGGTGTCTGTTTGTCTAGTGATCTAGTTTGATCAGGCGTTTCATTATTTTCTTTACCTAATAAAGACAGGGGTAAAATCGAACTAAAATAATAGCAAGTAATGTTCTAAGGATGTGATTTTACTCTGCACCAGTTATAAAGGTACTTAACGACGGAATAGATAAGAACTCACCTCTCTTGTGAACATATAATTTATTCGACTTCCCAACCATGTTGACAGTCTGCAGGAAACCAAATATAAGTAATTAGCAGAAATTAACCAGAATAAACTTATTTCTGTTCAAGAATACCAATGAAAGATGATCAACGGACGTGATATACGCCGTGCGTGTGCGTGCGTTGCTTGACAACAAATTTGGCGGGAATTGGTGGTGAAATGAAAAAAGAAAGGAGACCACAGATATCATTAAATATGACTATTTGATGACTATTATGTATTTACTTTTGTTTGTCTGTGATGTACATGTTAAGGGCTGTTGCACATAATTAAGGTTTATGTTAAGGTTTTGGGACCTACTCAAAGCTCCATGCCTCTGCCAAGTTTATTAATGCAGAGGGCCTAACCTACTGCGGAAAATCGGAATTCGTATCGTACCGTCCCTCTCACTCTCGTATTAAATAGTATGTGTCAGAGAGACGGAACGACACGAACTTATTAAAGTACGGAATGGCCCGCAGTGTAGATGGGCTACTACAAAACTCGCAAATCGAAGTTCGAATTGCACTGTCCCTTTCACTTGCGTATTAAATGACGTAAGCGTCAGCGGGACGGCAACATACAAAGTTCGAGTTTTGCACTTCGTGGTATAGGGCCAGCAAGGCTACTACGAAACTCTAAACTCGAAGCTCGTGTCGTGCGGTCCCTCTCGCTCTCGAATTAAGTAGTGTAAGTGTCAGAGGGACCGCACGACACGAACTTCGAGTTTCAAGTTTCGTAGTAGCCCTGCAGTGCAGAATAAGAAATCAGCGATACAGGCATACTAATTAATACGTACATTGGCAATTAGATAGGGCCACCGCAAGCAGCTGGGCTACTCCGAAACTCGAAAGTCGAAGTTCTTGTCGTGCGGTCTCTCTGACACTTACACTGTTTGATATGAGAGCGAGAGGGACCGCACGCCACGAACTTCGACTTTCGAGTTTCGTAGTAGCCTTGCAGGATCTTCCATTTAATTGCGTTCCGAGTAGCCCTCTTTATTACCATAGTCAGTAGAAAAAAAACCTACTGTATGGGTGAGATGTCTTTGCATTTCGAAGAGCATAATTTTTTTTACAGTGTTGCTAACACAGGCAATTTGTCGCCAATTAGGCTACTTTAACTACTATACGTTGCCCTTTTGGGGGTCAGTACTGAAACTTACTTACATTTAGCCTTGGCATTCAAAACTTCTCAGTAGTACACTGACCAAGTATACAAATTAACATGGTTAAAAAATTGTCTTAGTTTCAGGAAGACTGACTTTGCAAAAAGTTTATACTCTGTTTTTAAAACTTAAGATACTAAAATATACCGGTAAGTACATAGGTACATAGTTATCTTAACATTTTATACGTATAACATAGGTTATACGTATAAAATTCAGATCTATTGTCAAGAAGACATTAATATCTAAGGCGTGTTATAAATTATATCACGGACAGGGATATTTGGAAATAATTCCGATCCGCATTGGAGATCCCTTACTTCAAATAGCGAACCTACTGTGTTAAAATAAAGTTGTGTTAAATACTTGTGATGTATAGTTATCATTTCCTAATATTGTAAATCTGTTAAAAAAAATATACCTCGTTTAGTTTCTTGCCGGATTCTTCTCAACAGAGGTTTTTCCAAACCGGTGGTAGATTTTTTTTTGACATTCAGAAGTGCTTGTTATTGCCTAAATTGAATAAAGATATTTTGACTGATTTTAATCCGGTCCACCGACGTTCCTTCGAAGTGAATTGTACCAACTTATGTCCCGCGATCACAATATCATTTAGTTATTTGGCAAAAACATTAAAAAATCGGTGTAATTGTGTCCCTCCTCTAAAATATCTGTAATTTTCTGGCCCCCCATGAAGGAAATTTGTTTGTTTATACTCTTTATTGTACAAAAGGAAAAACGAAAGGTTACAGAAAAAAAAAGTTTACCCACCACTGCAGGGCTACTACGAAACTCGACTCGAAGTTCATATACCTTTCACTCTCTTATTAAATAGTTTAAGTGTCAGAGGGACCGCACGACACAAACTTCGAGTTTCGAATTTCGTATTGGCCCTGCATTTAAATTGTCTATTAAAACATTATGACATTAAGTCGTTTTACAGCCAATTCATTCAGTCTACTATGGCTTATAGCAATGAGGGCGTTTTACAGACTAAGACATTTTGCTACCCGGATAATGTCATACAACAAATGTGCTCCTCTCTAAGGCTAAATACAAGTTAGGCCTTCAGTACTGAACCCCATCTTTTAGGCTACTTGAGGGACAAAGTCCTTATATTAGTTGAATGAAAAAATCACAACACAAATTACATTTAAACATAAAAAACAAGAAAAAAAAACTTCCATCCATAATTTTCGGACGGATAAATTTGCAGATGAATTTCGGGCCAAAACAAAATTGCTCCTGGTAGTACTGTAACAAAGCTTGGTATCAGGACAAATATTAGTAATTTGTACTTGGTATCTAATTCAGGATGCAGGAAGTTACAAGTATTCGCTTCGCTGTTAATAACCATAGTACTTATATTATTTATAAATTATACCGGCTCAGTAGTTTGGAAACTCTTACTTATAGAATATCAAAAACTACTGCATTTTTATTTATATTTTGGCGTTCGGGCCTTTAGGCTACCTTAGCTCAAATTTCGCTACATACCTACATAAGGCTACTCAAGCTGTGAAAAATGGCGTTATCAGGTTCCAAGTCATTGGCAACACTCTCACTTCAATCAAACGTCATCTATCATAAACAGCTGATTGATAATGTGGCGTCCGGTCCGCGTATCCAATTCATATCAATACACTCCCATCCCATCACATATATCAAAAGTCCAAAAGCAAAGCAGTCAAGCACCGTTCATAGATTATGTCCGTATGAGTCATGCATGTTCATGGTACTTTAAAACTTAACAATTAATTTCAATGCTGTGAGTGGGAACGTTGTATTTTTTACTGTGAATTTAATGTATTTTCAAACAACCAAGTTAATTTAGAATGGATTACATTAAAGCCGCCACCGTAACAGTGAATGGGAAAGACTATGATCATGTATCATTTATAATTGGACTAACACTGGCAGTGTCATCGAGTTTGTTCATTGGATCCAGTTTTGTTATAAAAAAAGTAGCTTTAAAGAAAATAAGTGCAAGTGGAAATATCAGAGCATCGGCTGGTGGCTTTGCGTACTTGAAACAATGGCTGTGGTGGCTGGGCTTTCTTACAAGTAAGTTTATTACTCACTCCTTACTTTCAGCAGTGTGCAGCATTTACCTAATAACATAATAGTGAATATACTTTATAGTTAGCATAAGAATTATATTTACACTAGTGTAATTCGACATAAGAAACTATCCTATTATTAAATATTGTACACTTCTTATTTATACATTGGTATGTTACTAACAAACTAATTATTTCCAGTATTTCCTTGCTTCAATTTCAATTGCTTGACATGAATGGATTGTTTACTTTCAGTGGGGGTAGGAGAAGCAGCCAATCTCCTGGCATATGCATTTGCCCCAGCAGCGCTTGTCACACCATTGGGAGCCCTCAGTGTGCTTGTGTCAGCTGTGCTTGCATCAAAGTTCCTTAAGGAACATCTAAACTTCATTGGAAAGGTACATTTTGTTTGCCTAATGCCATGTTATGGTGTAGCTGGATTAAACATAATATAAATATGATGTTATTTAATCTTTTGTTAACACATTCAGTGACAAGAACCTGCTAGGCAAGTTCTCTGTTCATAGGCAGTTTTTGCTACAAAGCAGAAAAACGCTGCTACGCGTAGCGAATGCGGTCGCGAATGTGTTAACCCTTTTTCAGGCATAGTGCCTATAACAATTACATAAATTTACACAAATATTTGACCTTGATTAATATCATACAAAAACAACTGAAGTTGTTAGAAATTTTATTTGTTTTGAATTAATCACTCAGGTAAACAATATATTAAGCTAAGATTTATTTATCTAGTGTAGTATCTAAATAAGTGGGGCCTGGAAAAGGGTTTAAGGTACAAGACAGTAGCGGGCAGTTGTCTTCAACTCTATGACTTATTGCATCTATGTTACCTGTTACAGATTGGTTGCTTCCTCTGCATTGTGGGCTCAGTATTGATAGTCATACACTCACCTAAATCTGAAGAACTGAAGACATTCAAAGAGCTGCATGATAAACTAATGGATTACCTGTTCTTAACATATGTTGCAACAATTTTTTTCATGTGTTTAATTATCAAAGTAGTATTTGTGCCTCGCTATGGGAATCAAAACATTGCTGTCTACCTGCTGCTGTGCTCAGCAATTGGTAGCTTAACAGTTGTGTTTTGTAAAGCAGTTGCTTTAGGCATTAAAGAAACAATAGCAGGAACTGTTAACAACTTACTCAATTACTTGTTTTGGCTACTCTTAATTGCATCTATAGTGTGCATCATGATACAAATGAACTATTTAAACAAGTCATTGGACATATTTAATACAAGTGTAGTAAGTCCTGTGTACTATGTGATGTTCACTGTATTAGTAATAATTGCGTCAGGGATACTTTTTAGAGAGTGGGAGCACATGGAAGTTGTGGATATTTTAGGTTGTATCTGTGGTTTTCTTGTGGTAATGACAGCAATATTTATGTTGAATGCATTTAAAGATGTCCAAATGACTTTCAGAGACCTAAATCTTAATGCAAGGCGAAGGAGAAGTGCCTTAGATGTAGAATCAGACAGCAACTTCCTTAGTTCATTACATAATAACCGGCAAGCATGACAATGACTTTTTTACAATAGAATAAGAATAAATCAAACTTAAATTTTTAATTCTTCTTAGATGATATTATTATAAAGAAAAATCTACTATCTGTTGTTGCCATTGGTAAGATTTACATAAGTAGAAATAGGAGTGCCTGTTGCATTTTTAACTTATTGCATTTAGTTGGTAATCAGAACACAATAATCTTATAAAGATACAAATTTATTATTGCATTATAAAAGTACACATGTTACTTATTAGTGGTCTTAAAATAATTTAACAATATGACTTAAGTTTTATATTTAATGTTCAAACCAAAGATTATGCACTTTGCTTTGTTTATTGCTTTATTTATAAAATGATAATAAAAAATGTATTTATTTTATTTTATTAAATATCTTTTAGCAACTTTACTTAGGATAGATGACATCAAATCACATACTGAAAACAATAATGAGACAAATAATATTAAATTATTCATGTTATAAATAATGCAATTTATTTTTACTGTAAGAATAAATATGCTGCTGAACACAATACCCTGAACAAAATATTTTGGAACATAATAATAATATAACTATATTCTCCTCTCATCAACTTAAAGGTTGACTGTTGGAAATCCCTTAATCTCCTGAGGCCCAACATAAAATTCTGTTTTCACTATTTGAACCAAATGTCAATCAAGTAGTAAAAAAAATATTATGTCATATATATTACGCCAGGCCCCACAAGGTTAAAGAGGTGAGTTTGTATTTTCTTACTTTTGCACAATAAAGTGTTTAAATACATAACCAGTTATCACAAATATGAGAACTTTTTTAGGAAGTATTTAAATACTATTTCTTGGAACATTATAACAAATTATTTTTCTCAACAACCTCAACATATTGTTTAGCCTTGTTACATAAAAGTTAATAATAATCCAATCAGATCTTTGGTACTACAAAATAGTCAACTTGAATATAAGAATGCCATTTACCAGGAATGTACAGTTTATCAAATTGCTGTCAAATATACACCGTGACAGAATGATATATAAATCTCCTACAAATAGGGCAAGTTCTTTGATAGCCATACAGACGCAAGCAGCACTCACTGCACAGGCAGATATGGCGGCAGGGTAGTGTCAAGACACACTTCTGCCGCTCCTGGCAGATCACACATAAGGCATCTGCAGCATCAGCTGCATCGTTAGCAGCTCTCATTCTGTCGTGAGCCTCCCTCATGCTGGCTTCCCCACCACTGGCCAGACTGGCTATCACCCTCACCTCAGAATCAGTAAAATAATTGTAAAATAAATGATATAAGTACTGAGTGTTTCTTACCAAGAACCAGTACAACAAGGTAACCTGGGTCTGAATATTCTGTCTAAAATGAATACACAAACGGGCTATAACTATGGCACTTATCAGTCCTAAGAATGACTGCAAAGGCACATCTGTGAGGAAATTTGTAAACCTCAATAATGTCATATATCCACGCACAATAGCATCCACAGCAATGTCTATCACATACTTGAACAGGTGCTTCACCAGTTGAGGGAGTTGCACGGGAACGAAGGTAAGTACGAGCCATAACACATCCCCCACAAATATCACAGTAGTTTTAACTATACATACAACTTCACAGATCACTAAGATGACGGCGTCAAATAGCCATTTTATAGAAGCAGCGATAGCGTTGATCTTATAATAAATATCGTGGCAGACCCCCTGGACGCCGTTCCAAATAAACAACACTTGGCTAACGAAAGTATCAATAACGTCATTTGTAAAGTTGGGTATGTCTTCGTTGAATATAGGCAAGTTATCTTCGTAGATTATCTGAAGAAAAGTTATAACACAGTCCACGAAGTTAACCGCTGCTGCACAAGCTGCGGCTAACGCAACAAATATTACATGTCCGATGAATGAAGCGGCAAATAATATACTCTGAACGGTGAATGCAAAAAAGTTAATAACATTGGCGACTAATGAAATCATTATTTACTATCATCTTCTTGTTGATTACTGCTAATATTTTATAACTCCTCTAAAGTTTGCAACTTCAATTGAGCACCTACTCTATGTTGTGATAAAATAAAATAAAATTGAAATCACTTGATGAAATGTCTAATCAGAATTTTAATGAACTGTCAGTCAGTCAAAGTCAACGACTTAAACTAGTATCAGTAGGGGCTACTACAAAACTCGTTCGTTCGTATCGTACAGCCCCTCTCGCCCTCGTATTAAATAGTATAAGTGACAGAGAGACCGCATGACACGAACTTCGAGTTTCATAGTAGCCCTACAGATGTTCCAACTTGGCAAACGCCTATTATGCTACATTTACACCCTTGCCGAGGCTTGCCAAGCGTCTACAAACTCCAAACCTATGCAAACGCTTGAACGCCATTTACACGCTTGCATTGCAAGCGCGTCAGTGTATTCCGGACAGGCAAGCATGGCAAACGTGGATCTCGAAGTTGCTTCGGCTCTTGTGTTAAGCTTGACATATTTTCTATTTAAAGAAAAAGGATAAAATTTCTTCATTAGTCCAAGCACTCATGATGGTCACTAAAATTTATTTTATATGTACGTCCGTACGGCGTGAGCTCCTGAGCGAGACTAAACAACAACGTATACACACGTCGCAAGCGCTTGCCGCAAGTTCTTTTGATCTCTGTTGAAAAACCGACACCGGGCCGGATCGGCGGCAAGCCCTGATAAGCTAACGCAAGCCCATCCTATCCAAACAGGCCGTTTACACGCTTGTGCTGGTGAGAGCTTGCCGAAGCTTGGCAAGCGTGTAAATGTAGCATTATAGGTAGGGTCATTCACGGTGACAAAATAAAAAAAAACACTGGATAGGTTTGGGATAGGTATTAATGGTCGGGTACTTACCTTCACGGTGTTGATTGTTGTGGTGACGCCGATCCACGCGCCCCGACCTACATCATCTCGGTCAGCTGACACGAAGACCGGCGCCGCACATATGGGAAGGGATGTAACTCAGAATTCTATATAATTGTTTGAAAGGCAAATTGCTGGTTATAACAAGTGCAAGTTCATACCTTTATATATTATTCCCGCGCAGTTATCATGCCATATGTATGGCTCAAAGTAAGCTCTTAAACTCTCAAGACATCGTACTACATCTGCTTCGCTAATATTTGGTCTTTAGATCTCTATGCTCCCGTCACCTCCTGTGGAAGTAATACAACACATGACTCTCTGACTAGAGAGCCACATGTCCATGGCAACAATGCCTTGACATAATTCGTTCCTTACACTTTAGGTGGTCAGCAACCTGACCGATACTGAAAGTTGGTGTACAGATTACTTTAAACAGTGCCTTTGTAGCTTTGTGTGCTAAACCATAACTCCAAGCACCATTCTTTTGCCGTCACCTGGCGACCCTCCAGCCTTCACCTGGCTGCCTTTCTGTCCCATAAGGCGAATTTACCGTATATCGCTGCACATAGAACATTGCCTGCAATAACGTACGCCACGCATAAGCCGCGAACTCGAACCCAGTTCCAAGTAACTGACCAGTTCCGGCGCGTTCAGTATGGGACTTAATCGACCTAGAATTCTCGAGAAAACAGGGAAACCTTTCATTTAAACAGGGTATTCATAAGCGTGCTTGGCAATGCTAAGCACACAAAGTTTATCTTAGCGTTCGGAATAACCAATCCCGTAGTAGCTTGATAGCTCCGAAGTAAAGCGCATACAAGTACGCATGAAGTAAAAGATGAAATTTAGCAAGGAACAAACTATGCTAGATACTTAGCTCTTAGGAAATTGCAGCTGCTTCACCAGCTGCTATTACAGACGTTATTACTTTTCAACTAACAAAACTGAATATTAGTGCTTGTGAGAAAAACTTTGACATTTAAATTAAACGGTTCCTAACCACAGACAATATTCATAGACAAGATAACCATAGATAAAGCGTTTACCTCTTTCGTGAGTCGGAGCTCACGACAATTGTACCAACTTGCTACACTTGGTGGCCATCCGTCCATCTGTCGTGTCGTTCCGTTTGTTTTGTAGTAAAATAGGTTGCTTTAATTTTTGATTAGTGTGCAACATGGTGACGCCGTAGAATCCACCCACAAAGGTAGCCACTCTTAGGCTCTTCCCAAAGGCCTAGCCCAGATAATCAATTCTCGGAAAATTTTTGACGTAATTGAAGGTATTTTTTTCCGACTTCAAACAAATGTTTTGCTTACCATCTCCAGTACAGTGTATGGGTAAGATTTCCTTTGCTTATACATGGATGAATAAAAAAGTTAAAATGTCACTATCACTCGGTCGGTACGGACATCGGACATCAACTCCGAGCGACGACTTGGTTAAGATCGCGGGATCGCGGTGGATGCGGAAAGCACAAGACCGGTCTGAGTGGAGAGCCTTAGGGGAGGCCTATGTCCAGCAGTTTTTCGGCTGACATGATGATGATGATGATGATTTCAACTCCTTAGTTCCGACACTGCATTCTAGATGTCGCTGTAGGTCACGAGAAAGTGACTACTCTATTTCAGTATATGTATAAAGTACTCTGTGGGTACGGAGTCGGAACGTTCAACTGTCATGTTACTCACTGTCACTGTCATTGGAATTTGTGTGTGAAAATTACAAGGGAGTTATTTTCCTGTGTAAAATCCATTTTAATCCCTTAAATATTCACATATTATAACTAAATCGAACAATTTACCATGGCTCCTAAAGGTGGTGGTGATTCTCTTAAAGTTAATTCAGGTGTTTACAAGGACAAAAGCAAACCTACGGACATTCGGCTTAGCAACATAAATGCCGCAAAAGGTACTTATATGACAGAAAACATCTGAATTTAATTATTGAGTTTTCTATTTCATTTTAAATGAAATGTTAAATTTGATTTAGTCCGCTATTAAGTAATTTCATAAACATTACATCGAACAAAGATTCATTGTCAAATATTATGTTTTATACGAAAAATTCGCGAATTTTGAAGTAGTTAGAATACGTTTCAAACAAAAGTTTAGTCATGTGATGATAGATTGATGGATCAGCAATTACTTTTAATAACGTTAACTGTGTCCCTTTACCTTTATTTATCTCGAAACGGTTATTCGTAATATTCCTGTGTAAATTCTATTTTAACGTCTATTTTAATTCCTAGCCGTGTCAGATGCAATCCGTACGAGCCTTGGTCCTCGCGGGATGGACAAAATGGTAATTACAAATCAAATTTTCGTAATAATAACTATTTCAACTCGCCTTTTAACAATAATCTGAAAGGGATATGAATTGTATAGATAATAAAAAAGAATTCAGCTGAATTGAACAGAAAATTGTCATATTGTTCATTGTTTAATATACAAAATAGTATTATGTGTGAGGATTTATATTCAGTGTTTTTGGCTATTTAATTTCTCATTATCATCTGAACAAATACATATTTATGAAAATTAAAGACAATACTGCTTCTTAATCTAATGAAGTAATTGCAACTTATACTTCTGTTGTGGTACTTAGTAGTCCTGGGATGGTACCTAATGATGTTTATCCATGTATTCTAAATGTTTGAATATTGATGCTTGAAAGCGCCTCCCCTTTCAAGCGTTGATATTATTATTAACCTATAACTAATCTGCTGATTGGAAATACTTAAGTAGTGGTTGGCTTTAGACAACCAGATGGCCAAGTGGTTAGAGAACCTGACTATGAAGCTTGAGGTCCCAGGTTCAATTCTTGGCTGGGGCAGATATTTGTATGAATAATAAGAGTATTTGTTCTCAGGTCTTGGATGTTTAATATGTATTTTAGTCCGTATTTATCTATATAAGTATGTTTATCTGTTGCCTAGTATCCATAGTGCAAGCTTTGCTTAGTTTGGGACTAGGTTGGTGTCAAGTGTCCCATGATATTTATTTATTTATTTATAATTAATTTATTTGTCATGTTGATGAAGTATTGGTGTGTGGAGCATTTTTAAACATTGAAAATACCTAGTCTTCACTGAAGTGTGACAAAGTTATGTTTTAAATAGCCCTTCGCCTATTTTAATATTTGTTACTGCATTTATTGCTTTGTTAAAACTTTGACAATTACCTATATATATATATTTTATTTAATTTTGCATTGTAGATCCAAGCTGCTAATGGAGAGGTCACTATTACCAATGATGGGGCCACTATTCTGAAACAAATGAGTGTGATTCATCCAGCTGCTAAAATGGTAAATGCATCCATCACATTATTTCCAAAGATTCCCCCTTTATTTATAAAAAAAAACAAATGTGCTGCAGCATGTATGTTTTTTCTGTCTGGCAAAAAGCAAACAATAATTTTCCAATAAGCACTACTCTACTCTTATTGTTCATTTCTTTGTTGTTAATTTGTTACTTTTTGTATTTGCAAGAAGAATTATTAGAGAGATTATTAGAATTTAGAGCTTCAGAATAATTATTCTTGCTTGTTTGCCATCCAGTTGAATAAAAAAAAAATAATAATAATACACTAAGCAGCTCTTGGAGCTGATGCGTGTATATCGCTGCATATGTAACTTATTGTGTAATTGACCTTGGTTTATAATATTTTCAGTTGGTAGAGTTGTCTCGTGCACAAGATATTGAGGCTGGTGATGGCACAACCTCAGTGGTGGTGATTGCTGGTGCCTTATTGGATGCGGCAGAGAAACTTCTGCAGAAGGGTATCCACCCCACAGTCATCTCGGATGGATTCCAGAAGGCTCTACAGATGTCTTTACAGGTACTGCCACTTCACATACCAATTTATGGGCATCATTATCAGCCGAAAGACATCCACTGTTGAACAAAGGTCTTGCTTCAATTAAAGACAAATTACTACCTGCATTGCCCACAACACACTTGTGACTTTTTTCAGACTCGAGAGCGAAATTGCATTTTAATTAACCACAAGCTTTACGGTGAAAAAGAAAACATTGCAAGGAAACAAGCACAAACTTGCAAATCAAGTCAATGGTGTGTGTGATGTTCCCAAGCCGCACTGAGCCCGCGTGGGTACTATGGCCCAAGCCCTCTTGTTCTGAGAGGAGGCCTGTACCCATCAGTGATGGCTCTTAGAACATAGAATAAACCAGAAACGATGTATGATTTGAAGCCAAACACTGTTAAAAAAAAATTATCATGTTTTGACATGTCATTCCTTCAGCAAACAAATACATCCCTGATTTCAAAATTTTACAATAATTCCATACTAGATGAAAACCCGGCTACGCTCGGGTAAAATATAGACTCATAATAATATGTTTGAAAAAATGTTTTGCCAGTAAAGACTGTCGTACTTATCGAAAAATCTGACGTATATTCCCAGCCTTAAATTATTATCACAAGCACTTTAACGGCTAACCTACGTATCGGTATTTCACCAGTAGATATTTCTCCTAAATCTTATTTGCCCAAATAACTATGATGTCTCTGTCTCAAAATCAAAGAAATTAGACCTAAGGGGCCCTATATAAGGTACAATTTGTCTGTACGATCGATCTGTTGAAAATCGACGAATCGTACCGTGTGTGGCGCCCTTAAGAGGTCACAACGGAGAACGAAATGCAAACCTGTGTGTGACACCTGTGACACTAACGCCACTTGAGATGTGATGACTTTGACATGTTTACTTCGCAACGCCATTATATACTTAGTAATTTATGCAAGTTTATATTGAAAATACTCCATAATCCGAATTTTCCGCCTGCAAGTTGTCGACTCGGATTGACTAATTTTTTACGCTCTTCAATTTGATGTGCATTTCGTTCGAGTCTACCGTACCCCTTGACGAAATTATTAATATAGATTCCCTTTTCTGCTAGGTTGTTGAAGGCATGGCGACGCCTGTGGACCTCCAAAATGAAGAAGCTCTGCTGCAGGCGGCTGCCACCTCACTCAACTCCAAAGTTGTGTCGCAACACTCAACCATCCTGGCGCCCATTGCTGTCCAAGCCATACGCGCTGGTAAATATTTGCTACTTTAGACTAGAATTTGCAATGTGAAGCGTAAAATTACAGACCATTTTGGTTTGTTGCGGTTCATCAGTTTGGATTAATGTACATAGTCAAATCTCATATATATTTTTTTCTGGAAAATTGCTTAATTCCCTCGGGATAGTGATAAACGAATTCTAGGCAGATGAAGTTGCAGGCGAAGAAAGTTTATAATATTAGATGTTTAGTAGTACAGTCACCAGCATCAATATCTGATTGATACAACAAAGAAATATCCGATACAACTCTATTTTTAGGGCCGGTAGGACGCGTCGGATATTTTTGCACTCTCCTCTATGGCGTATATTAATGCAGGTACTAACTGAATGATGAAAATGGTTCTTTATTTATAGTAATGGAGCCAATCCCGAACGGGATCGGCGCTCGCGTCGATCTGCGCGACGTTAAAGTGCTGGAGCGCCTCGGGGGCACCGTGGAGGACACGGAGCTGATACAGGGACTGGTCATCCCGCACCGCGCCTCCAACGTCAACGGGCCACACCGCATTGAGAAAGCCAAAGTTGGACTCATACAGTTCTGTATCTCGCCGCCTAAGACTGATGTGAGTATTTAAGCTGTTAACAAGGTCTTTTGTGTCAAATAGATTAATTAAAAAAATAATAGTGTAAGAAACTAAAAACACGCTTTAATCGCAACAACCCATTTGTTCCATCACTAGACCATGGAAACAACTTTCAATCAAAATACACCCTAGAACTATTCTATAGAGTCCAAACATGGCTAGGTTACATTATTTTGTCTTAGAGTTCCAGTGATTAGCTTATTAACAGTCAAGTTTCATAACAATACAACCTCCCATCTGTCCACCCATTTAGAGCATGACTTACTAACGCATTTCGAGTACTGCCTTTTCGCAACGTAACGTTTGGCAACCTGTTTCATTTCGCAACTTTTCATTTTGCAAACTCTAAAACTGTAAATATTTCAGGATTTATTTCAGGGCCATTGTGTAGAACCCTTTAGGTTAGGTTACGTTAGTTTTATAAAAATCCTGAAATATTTACAGTTTCAGAAATATTAAACAGTTGGGAAATGAAAAGTTGCGAAATGAAACAGGTTGCCAAACGTTATTCGCCGAAACATTAGTAAACCAACGCATTTACATGCATACTTATTACCATGAGTTCTTTAAGTTCTTTGATTTTTTTTTACTGTAGCAAGTAACCAGTTGCTTAATATGTTAGTAAGTGTAATTAAAACGACTCTCCCGCGTGGAATCGACATCCCAAGACTTCTCAGAATGAGAGGAGGCCTGTAGCCATTAGTGGGGCATATGACTAGTGGACCATACAATATTAAATACAATATTAAATTTTGTGTGTTGGACATGGGGGGAGGCCTTTGTCCAGCAGTGGGACATCAATCCAGGCTAGATAATGTGTTTTTAAACACATTAATATTTCTACTTAAGCGGTCAAACCATAATTGCAGATGGATCACAACGTTATTGTGTCGGATTACGCCGCTATGGACCGAGTTTTGAAGGAGGAACGTCAATACATCCTGAATATCGTTAAGCAAATCAAAAAAGCGGGCTGCAATGTCCTTCTTGTGCAGAAGTCTATTTTGAGGTAAAGATCATAAATAACATACTATAATACACTTATTGTTAGTGCTGTTTTACCAATGATTAAACAAGCAGTTAATTTTGTAATCTGTTGTTGTATTTCATATCTGGTAACTAAACGATTAACCACCTGTTTATTTGTTGGTGAAATTGGTACTTTGTGCATGCGATTCATCAGTCATTTCTTAGTCTGGAACTGTTCTCTAATAAAAATGAGTTACGTCAAAGTGATGACTAGTGGTGTATGGATGTAGAAAGCCAGTGACCTTCAACTGTAGCATTGTTTGAGGGATACCCATGCTCTTATTATGTTTGTATATTACCAACCTTCATGGCTTTTGCTGTTGTATGTTTTGAAAAATATGGATGTTTTCCGGATAATTATCATATATAGATAAATATCATATCATTTCTCGCAGAGATGCCCTGAGTGACTTAGCAGTGCATTTCCTGGACAAGATTAAGACGATGGTGATCAAAGACATTGAGCGCGAAGACATCGAGTTCGTGTGCAAGACACTCGGCTGCCGGCCCATCGCCTCGCTCGACCACTTCACGGCTGAAAACCTCGTCAACGTTGACTTGGTTGAAGAGGTCAACGAGCCCTCTGGGAAGTACATCAAGGTTAGTTGGCGACGACAATCTTACTTCCTTTTATATAAATATTTAAACCAGCATGGCTTAGTTAGTAAAAAACACTACACACTATCATCCATTTCCATGCTAGTGTCGTTTTTAGAGGGACAAAAAATCGAATTAGGCGCGAAAAGTACGTAGATAATTGGTCGTTTGGAATAAGACATAGGCTACTTTCATCTCGATATTCCGTGGGATTGGCTAAAACTCTAAAATTTTAACTGCCAGGATAAGAGAAATTAAAATTGACAAGGGTGTTTTTTTTTGCAAAATACCAGATTTTGATTCAACTGCTAAAACGGTTTAACTATTTATGCATGAGAAGCCACGAGTAAAGGCTAGTAGAGGTAGAGATAAACTTGTTTATGGAATCTCATCATCATATCAGCCACAGGTTGGCCACTGTTGGCCACAGGCTTCCCCCGTGTACCCCCAGTTGCTTTGGTTGATAGCAGCCTGCATCCACCATGAATCCGCGTCTTTAACGAGGTCATGCGTCCATCTCGTTGGAAGACTTTCTACACTGCGCTTGCCGTTCCACGGTCTCCATTCGAGATAATATGTTCGATCTCGACAGCCATCTGTTCTCCGTTCTATATGGCCTGCCTATTTCCACTACGACAAGCTGTTGTAAATGTGGAATCTGGATCGGTCAAATTTTAAACTTCAAGAAGAAAATTGATCGTCCTCACCCAAGCGATGTTTTGCGTTTGTCGTTTGTCATAATGAGAGGTGTGTGTTCCAGATGACCGGTTGCAACAGCGGCGGTCGCACGGTGTCAGTGCTGGTGCGGGGGTCGGCGGGCGCGGTGGTGGCGGAGGCGGCGCGCTCGCTGCATGACGCGCTGTGCGCGGTGCGGTGCGTGGCGCGCCGGCCGGCGCTGCTGGCGGGCGGCGGCGCGCCCGAGGCCGCCGCGGCCGCCGCGCTCGCCCGCGCCGCCATCGCCGCGCCCGGGCCGATCACTACTGCCTGCGCGCCTACGCCGACGCTCTCGAAGTCGTGCCCTCCACGCTCGCCGAGAATGCCGGTAAATGTTTTGATCCCACAAGATCTTGCTAATTTAGACATGCTACTGCATAATTAATCAGTTTTTTTTTAATTTACTTATAATATAACCTTAATTTAAAACGAAGAAAATTTTTAATACACCATTTCAATTTAAACCTTTTTTAGACATTCATTCCATTTACAGAATGAATATCTAAAAAGGTCTAAATTTAGGTTCATTTCAAGAATGAAGTCTATGTTAAAATGGTGCTGTGTTCAATTTAAAATTGAGTTGATACATTTTGTCATGGAAGTGCGATACCACTTAAGTCTGTAGAAAAATTTGACCCTGCTTGCTTTATTATAAGGTACACACTCTAAATTAAAATGGTGGATTATTATTATTCAATATGCTTTTGTTCTTTGTTGTTGTTGATTTAAATGCTGATCAAGACGCTGTTGCTGATCTTGGAGTGTAATATGCACTATGTCTGAAGTTAGGATTACAGCTAACAGCTAACCAAACATGTTGGCACTTGTCCGTCAGGGCTGAACCCGATCGAGACGGTGACGGAGCTCCGCGCGGCGCACGCGGCGACGCCGGGCTCCGGCGCCGGCGTCAACGTGCGGCGCGGCCGCGTCACCGACATGCGCGCGGAGCACGTGCTGCAGCCGCTGCACGTCACAGCGTCCGCGCTCGCGCTCGCCACAGAGACCGTGCGCGCCATACTCAAGATAGATGACATCGTGAGTGTCATATGTTTACTTAACTTGCAAACGTCGCTACTCGCGCTACGCTCAGTTTCGTTAGTAGTTAAGCCCTATTTACACAGCGAACGGAACGAACTCATTAATGACTTAGTTTAAGGTATAAGGTACGATCGGCTGCACGAAAGTACTTACACTGGACCTCTATGAAGTTGGTTGATGTAAGTTAGTCATTAAATGAGTCCGCTCCGCTCGCGGTGAATTCCAGGTTTACTTACGTAAATTGCATGCAACCGTCCGCTTCTCTCACTGAGGCTGAAAATACACATGCCTGTAGCTGGCACGTTTTTGTATAAGCAGCTGGCGCGCGTACGTCAATCTTCATACGAATATCACAGAAGCGTGCAAGCTAAATATTTGCATGATAATATGCGTGCTAGAGGCATGTGTACCCGGCCTAAGTACCCTACGCCTCAAATGCACTGCGCAACGGCCCGAGTGAATTTTCGCCGTACAGTCGGCAGCAGAAGTGGATGAGCGGTTACGGTTCTCAAAATGATCTACACACGACTCCACTGTCAAGGTAATAAGAGAGTATTTAGATCATTTTGAACATTACAACTGCTCATGTATTTCAGCTGCTGTTTGTACCACCGCTATTCTACAAGCGTTTGCAGATAACGATAAAACTAGTTACTGGTCAATTTTAAGTATGTACAGAGCCAAGTGCAAAAATAAGTATCTATTCGAACATTAATGGCTAGTACTTCACTCACCTTCGATTCGCCGACGATCCGACTCGGCTGGACAGCGTTCGGGAAGCTTTGTAGTATCTTTTCGTCCAAATTACCGCAGTGTTTGAAGTCAAAAGTCTTTGACCAGTGTGTGTTGCCAGTGATAACATACGGATCTGAGACGTGAGCGCTAACGGTAGGCCTCATGAGGAAGCTCTAAAGTCACTCAAAGGGCTATGGACAGGTCTGTGCTCGGGGCTTCTCTGCGGGATAGAATCAGAAATGATATCCGCAGTAGAACTAAGGTTACCGACATAGCCCGAAACTGAAGTGGCAGTGGGCGGGGCACATTGCTCGCAGGATTGATGGCCGATGGGGTCAGAAGGTTCTCGAATGGCGTCCGCGGACCGGGAGACGAGCTGTCGGTAGGCCTCCAACAAGATGGAGCGACGACTTGGTTAAGATCGCGGGATCGCGGTGGATGCGGAAAGCACAAGACCGGTCTGAGTTGAGAGCCTTGGGGAGGCCTATGTCCAGCAGTGGACGTCTTTCGGCTGACATGATGATGATTCGAACCACTCAAATATGTTACTACGGCCTTATTGCGTCGGAATAAGAGTCTGTGGTAGGTACATTTTTACCTTCCAATAATGTTTGTTTGTTTAAGTCGAAGTAGTATGATGTAGATGTAGTTTTCCGATTTGAACATTTTGCGAATGTACTATTTGCTTTTTGTACGTTCCGCGTGTTTCACAAGTGTACAATATGCGTTTTGTGCATTTTGTTGGCAACACCAACAAATAAATATTTAATTATGAGTGGCAACATTGGTGCCATCTCTCTTGCTTCAGCTCCGTCCGACTCTGTGATTTGTGTTTTACAATTAAATTCATTTTAATATAAAAAAAGCCTTTTCCTAAGTATTAAAATCAGTTCCTTAATACCTCAATCTACTCTACATAATGTGTGGACTGTATATCCATAGGTCACTGGTTCATATCCGGTTCGAAGGACCATTATTTAGACTAGATTGAGGTATTGGGGCACTGATTTTAATACTTAGGAAAAGGCTAGAGAGAAGGCGCCAGTGTTGCCACTCATCATTAAATATTTATTTGTTGGTGTTGCCAAAACATTTTGCTCCAAAGCGATGCATATTGCAGCACGGGCAACACACGCTTTATTTAAAAACTGCTATGCGTTTTAGCATAGACAAGAATAATAAGAATAATTTAATCGCTATTCGCAAAAACAGTTTTATAGTAAGTACAAGTTATGGTTATGACAAAACGAAAAAAATAAAAGCAAGTTTTTGCGAAGTCGCGAAACGGTCCCAGCTCAGCATAGTGTTGGCTGTGTGATCTTTTAAACGTAAAATAAATTAAGACAAATTTTTAAACTAGTTGTTTTTTTACAGGTCAACACAATAAACTGAAGTGCCTGCGCCAGACATTCACAAAGTATTAGTTTTAATCTCTTAGTTACTATAGACGCTTATTTTATTTTTTGTCATGGGTGGCATTTACCTATATATTTTCACAATAAGTCTATATTATAATAATTTAACTGCTAATACTGAACAAAGTTACTCACCGCCTTACTTTTGCGCTATTTTCATCTACAAATTGATGTTTTGTAATATTAGCCAAGGCGGACAAATGTGTGCTTACATATAACTGAAAATTTACAACTTGTAATTAAATAATATTTTAAAATAAAAGTATTAATACAATAAATGATTTTATTTTTCCTTCATTTACAGTTGCAACATGTTTATTGTACATACATACATTACTGTCTTAGGCTGACTTGCACGGACTAGAGTTAAGTATTATAACTCCCAAGTTAAGGCTGCGTTTCCACCAGAGATGTGCGAGGAATGCGGTAAGTGCTAACCCAGGGTTAACAATTTAATTTTTTAACCCTAAACTATGCAAGCGGCTCTATAGTCAGAACAAACTACCCAGATGTAACTAAAAGCCCTTATCAGGAAGGATTTGTTGTACACTAACTGAAACATTAATTACATGTTAACCTTCTACTTCACGTCAAAACAAGTCTAAGATTTTTTTCTGTCAACACAATACAACCAAATTGATAACCTCCTCCTTTTTTTTGAAGTCAGGTTAAAAACTATAATGCTGATGGTTAAATTTATTATTAGATTCCACATATGGTACTGTTGTTTGCCTTTAGTCCCACTTAGTAGCTAGCTTTGAAATGGGGGAATATGACTTCCCGTCTTAGAATGGGAATGATTTTCCCATGTTCTAGGCAGATTTGGGAGCTATAGATTTTCAGATCGTCGGACGGGATTCGAAACCGCACCTGGTGTAGCTTTACGCGCTAGAGGTGTCCTACCAACTGACCACCGGGGAACCTGACCAACTAACCGAAAATGTTAACCTCTTCATGGCCAGAGTCATCCAGTCTTGACAGGCAATGAAATGCCTCACACACCACGACGGTCATTTAAACATGACCAACATTCAACTGTACATTAATCCTTCAATGGATTTAAAAATCAAGTTGATTTGTTGCTGATTTTCTGTGATGTACAGAGCACGTCACTTTGTTTGTTTTGTGGTGGTAAAGAGGTTAATCGTTACAGCCAGTATGAGTTGGTATCTTAATTCAAATTTTTTATTTGCATGGACCTGGTCTGAAAATAAAATTATTATTATTATTATAAATCTTCGCGATTTCGTTGAGCAAACGTTTTACTAATAAAAACGAGTAAGATTAGACTGTAGTTAGTTAAGAAATGGGACTAAAATTAGACGGTAGTTAGTTAAGAAATGGGACTAAAATTAGACGGTAGTTAGTTAAGAAATGGGACTAAAATTAGATGGTAGTTAGTTAAGAAATGGGACTAAAATTAGATGGTAGTTAGTTAAGAAATGGGACTAAAATTAGACGGTAGTTAGTTAAGAAATGGGACTAAAATTAGACGGTAGTTAGTTAAGAAATGGGACTAAAATTAGACGGTAGTTAAGAAATGGGACTAAAATTAGACGGTAGTTAGTTAAGAAATGAGACTAAAATTAGATGGTAGTTAGTTAAGAAATGGGACTAAAATTAGACGGTAGTTAGTTAAGAAATGGGACTAAAATTAGATGGTAGTTAGTTAAGAAATGGGACTAAAAAGTCGTTTGTGTGAAAACGCTAACTAAATAGACATTGAACAGGAAGTTTTAGTGTGTCAAAGTCTATTAAAAAGTTATTTGAATAAAGCTACCGTTGATAAGGATGTATCTGGTTAGCAGCCTTAATGTTAGTTTTGATAGCCGAGGGCGCTTTAGGCATGGCGGGCGCGGCGGGGCCGAGCTGCGGCGCTGGGCCGCGCGGCGCTCCCAGCCCGGGGGCGCCCACGCCGGGCGGCAGCGCGGGCATTCCCGGACGCAGCCCCTTGCCCGTGCCCACCGCGGTCACCAGGGCGTGCGTGTCTGTCATGGTGTGCGTCGGCTGCATGCCTGTTGAAAAATTGCACATGTAGCTGGTCCAAAATAATATAACATCACATATTCTTAGTCAACTCTATTGAACATAATCAAGTGGACAAATAGATAATCCTTCTAATATAATAAAAAATAATGACAAAGTTTGAATGTGTGCATGCTTTCAAGCCTACTGTCCATGTAGTCAGTTGACACTTTTGTGTAGCTTGTTTGCATCCTGCATAGAAATGAATGAAACTGTCTCACTGCCAGATCTAATGGTATATGTATAAGCAAGTGAAGCTGCAAGTAAATCAATATATAGTATTGAAATAAGTCAACTACTCTGTTCAGCTAATAATAAAGGGCAGTTAAAATTGGTAAGTACAGATAAATAAAATAAATAATCATGTCCTAAAAAGCAATGAATGTTGTACAATAGGAAGAGGCTAAGCAAAAGGATTATAGTAAAAGGAATACTTAACTAAATATGTATTAATGTATATGGTAAGTGACAGAAATTACCTGCAGCTCTCATGGAGTCTCCTTCCCAATCTTCGCGACCTTTGGATATAATTTCCCACACATGACTCACCACTTTTGTGAATTGAGTCACTTGTTTCTGCAATAAAAGTTAACCATAAATGCCAAAATATTATCAAATGGCGCCAACATAAATATTATGTAGCTCTAAATGATTTAAGCAAGAAAAGGCTTAAGGGACTTTTTTAACATAGCACAAAATGCAACAAAGTACAGTCAAAAGCATTTATAGCAACATATCAGATGTAACAACCAAAAAAAAGAGGGGGGGTTTTTTATTTGTAGGTAGGTCAGTTTTAGTTTAATTTTAATTTTTGTATATAGTTTTTTTTTTTAATTTAAATCTTTTTAAGTTATTGTCAGAAAGTTATGTTTAATAAAGAAAATTATAATTAGGAAAAAGATTCAACATGATGTATATCAAAATCACACTACTTTTAAATAATCAACAATATTTAACAACCAGATTTCTTATGAACAGTTTTCTTATGAAAAGTGGAGTGATAAACTCCTCATGAGACATGTTAATCAAATGCTGAATTGTGGGGAGGTAGTGAGCATAATGTCAAGAACCAATAACAGAGAAATGAAGAGGAAGAAGATATCAGAGTCACAATACCATCCCCTAGCCAATGGGCCAAGATTATCGGAGTGTCAGGGCCACAGGACATTGTGATCCATCAAAGCAATCACGACAGCCAGCTGCTTACAACAGTAAACGTCCTAGATCGGTTTTATCGCCTGAATCACCTGATTCAAAGAGATTCGGCTTTAGCAGACAGCCACAGTGAAAATGAAGCCGAACTAAGAGATACGAGGATGAAAGCGACTAGCCCCCTATTGCCTAGTATTTTAAGTGCATGTTAGGTTATTAGTGAATGTTAGACTTAAGAGGTGAATTTAAGTGTAAAGACTATTGTGCACGTAAATGGAACTTAGTGTTAATATTGAACATTCCTGTGGGGAAGGCATGTTATATATGTGAAATGTGGGTAGACAGAAAAACCAGTCTGCTATCTGCTTTCTGCCAGCTTATGTGCTCAGCATCCGATTATCGTAAGTTATAATAACTACATCAGCATAAAAAAAAACAATAAGCTAATACCTGAGCTGTATCATAGCTAAGAGTGCTGGCTTTGTGATTAAACTGCTGAAGTCTCTGCTCAGCCTGTGGCTCGGGCTTGGTGCGCAACAGGTCGGGCACCAGATCATGAGTGCATGCTGGCACTCTGCCCTCTGTTAGTCTGGATAGTGCTTCGTCCCTTTCACAACCCAGTTGGAGAGGCAGGACAACCAGTGCCCGCAGAGAAGGGGCCATCTCTGCTTGCAGTATTTTACTTAAGCCAGTCAACTGAAATTTGTTACAAGCAAATACATTCTATCAAGTCTATTCTTCATTGAGCTACTGAGTTGAAGTGAAAGTAGATACAGTATATTTAGTGAAAATATAGCACTTAAACTTTTAAAAGAATATGCTAATGTACTCACATGACCAGATAATATAGCATAATTATCAAGAAATGTTGGCCAATTGATTGTTTCATATTCATTTTCAAGCTTGGCTATAAGAGCTTGAATAGCCGTCTTTAAATCATTAACCCTGTTCAGAATCGCTTGTAGAGTTACTTCCAATTGCTTCTCTTCGCGCTGCATGCTTGCAAACAAGTTTGGTGTGGTGTTTTGTTGATAATCCTTGTCGTTTAAGTATACAGGGTATGTATGTCGTTCTGAAGATTAACACTATTTGAAGATTTGACTCAATACATAATAGTAAAATCGTTTAATACAATGGAAACTGTTGGACCACTAAAATTCCATTAAAACTTGATAATAAATTGAAGATTCAAAGAATAATACATTTAATTCCTCTAGTCTAATCTAGTCTACATAGATAGAGCAGCAGTTGTGACAGCAGGGCTACTACATACGAAACTCGAAGTTCGTGTCGTGCGGTCCCTCTGACACTTATTCTATTTAATACGAGAGCAAGAGGGACGGTACGATACGAACTTAGAGTTTCATAGTAGCCCTGCTGTTTTTGTGATACTGACAGTGACAGTGACAGATTACGATTACAGCGCAGCGTCTGGGTTGCCAGCTGCAAGCAATGCATTCTACCATTGAAAATTCACCAAAGTATATCGATCGATCGCTAATCGAATCAAATATCGTTTCGATTAGTTTAGTTTTAGTAATCTGTGGTATCGATGTCGTTTTTTTATATTTCCTTTAGGGAAAAGGCAAAAGTTTAACACCATACAGGCAAATATATATATCGAAATTATACGAATGGTTAACACAGCGGCAATCGAGCAACTTGACACTTCATGAGAGTTATATTCTATTCATCATTACATTATCTTCGGCCTATGTTCGTCCCACCGCTGAGCACTCAGATCTTAGACGAATAACATCATTATTATATCTTTAACTCAGATTGAGAGGGCGTAGGCTATAATAGTTCACACGAGATTCCATTGTCGATTGAGCTCTTCACATACACTATTGAGTTGGTTTTGCTGTTACTGCACATGTTTCCTCACATTGTTCCTGAACTGAAATCTCACAAGATTTCCATTAAATGTAACCCTTTAAAACTTGTACTCCACAACGTTTCGAGTATCTTTCAATACAGATTTTTGATCAATATAGACTCATTCTGCTGATACATGACCTATCCATCCATTTCCTACGTTTATTAAAATTTTCCAAGCCAAACCAATACAGTAAACATAGACAGTAGCTATTTGAGCTTTATACCATTGCGTAAAGATTACTTTTACATTGAACTTGGTGGTAGATATATCTGTCGGCGTAAAGATGGCTAATAAAATAATTTACTTGTCCCTTTAGTTTATTGTCACAGGACCAGCTGTGTGTATTTCTTATTTTTATATAATGTAATGTCGTTTTAAAAATGAAAGCCCTTAGAAAACAGAAAAAATATATAATAATTAATTGATACTTAGCAAACAAAATATAAAACTTTATTTTAATATTAACATTCAAGCGTACTTAGCTTGGAGGCAACCCAAACAAAAATAATTCAGTATAAAAGCATTATTCCTTTAACGTGGTGGCGACAACAAAAGTACCGGATCTATTCACGATTATAATATCACTAGTAAAATAAATTCGCCTAAACGTAGTTTCGAATAACGCGTGTATTACGAGTATACTGACCTCTTAAGGCAAAAGCCGGTACTAAAAATAACGCATTGAGTCATTTTTACCATTGTGTAGCTTAAGACATTCTACATTAGATAGTATAAATAACTCTTAGTGTTTTTTTTGGAGATACCACCTTTTCCTGTAAGAGGGCAGTATAGTCACAAAACACAGATAGTTCAAAAATAAATCTCCATACAAGTGCGCTCGAGCGACGCACACATAGACACTGCTCACGGACACGATATATCTCGGACCGGTTGGGACCAGTGCGAGCGCGAGTGCCATCCGCTTGAGACACGCGTCTGTGAACTTTTTTGTGCAATAATGGAGCAACAAATTGTAAATCTGTTTAAAAAAATATACCTCGTTAAGTTTCTTGCCGGATTCTTCTCAACAGAGGTTTTTCCGAACCGGTGGTAGATTTTTTTTGACATTCATAAGTGCTTTAGATTAGATTTTTAGAAAAATATGTCTCTGTCCTTTGGAGGACAATTTTGCCAGTGTCTAGTAGGTTTTGCCGTTGTACGGTAAAACAATTCTAGAAAACGAAATATGAGAGGTAATGGTGGATGAACGATGACAGCGCGAATCTCCATAAGTGCTTGTTTTAGCCTAAATTGAATAAAGATATTTTGACTTTGACATTGAACAAAAAAAAAGTTATTATAACTGTTCAGTGGACGGTTGTTTAAATTAAATAATCGTGAATTTCACCAATAACGAAATCGTCACAAGATATTTTCTGTGACAAATTTATAATACCACAATGACATTGAAATTAAAATATTTTAGTCATCATCATCATCCCAGCCTATATACGTCCCACTGCTGGGCACAGGCCTCCTCTCAGAATGAGAGGGCTTGGGCCGTAGTTCCCACGCGGGCCCAGTGCGGATTGGGAACTTCACACGCACCATTGAATTGCTTCGCAGGTTTGTGCAGGTTTCCTCACGATGTTTTCCTTCACCGCAAAGCTCGTGGTAAATTTCAAATGTTATTCCGCACATGAATTTTGAAAAACTCAAGAGGTGCGAGCCGGGGTTTGAACCCTGCTTGAGAGGCGATAGGTCAAACCACTAGGCCACCACGGCAAATATTTTAGTTATTAATTTATATTTCCATTCTTCCCGTTTCATTCTCAACAATAAATCAAACAACTAGATATGAGTGCCACTACCACGATAGTTTTTTGGTGCATAAGCCATAGTTGACAACCTTAGAGCGACCGCCGAGCGTGGGTATGAAAAGTGAAGTACATACAGGAGACTGACTTCTGAACTATATGTGTTTTGTGGTATGGTGTCATGAGAAACAAGTTTCTATTACAATACTTAATAAATAATTACAACTACAGTTTCTTTCTTATCAAAACTTGGCAGCTGTCGATTATAAGTTGAGTCAATTTAACATCCTGGGGATCTACAGGATCTTTCGACTTCATTTCAACTTGGAATAGAATTTTTTGTAGCACTATCACGGTCGTTTCTAATGAAGGATGTGCTGGTATTGATGTATCCAGTACCTGAAACAACAATGCAACTTAAGACTTGATTAGTTTAATTCAGCTGTTTTACTTTGCGGATGTTCATGTTTATAATTGTTTTTTCTGAAACATGACATGAAATATTAACATTGTGTTACAAATAATAGGCTGAGAAGTATCGCGATGCAGGCGCTGTGACTCGCCTGCCTGCGCGCGGTCACTAGCGGCCTGCAAAGAGATTTCATACAACTTTGCAGGCCGCTGGCGCCGCTGGCCGGCAATGTGACCTTCTTTTGTTTCAACGCGCGCTCTGCGACATGGCCTACGCCGAGCAGCACCCGCAGCCACCCGCCGCCCGCCAGCAGCCAGCCCAGCGCGACACGCGCGCACACAATAGGGCGACCAGACTAGCGTCCCGCCAACTTGATTTCTTGTTTTTTTTTATTTTATTTCATGTCATGTTTGAGAAAAGCACTATACACATGAAGATCCGGAACGTGGGGTTGCCGGCCTCGCTACGCTGGGCCGTCTATATTTGCTTGGCCGCTAACCCCCTACTTCCCGGCCTCTACAGTAATATATAGCGATGCGATGCGATGCGAAGCGAAGCGATGCGATGCGATGCGATGGATTGATGGATGGATGGATGGATGGATGGATGAAATATTTCCTCACATTGTTTGAGAAAAGCACTATACAAGCCTCGGCCAGAACAGGGATTGCTGGACTCGTTTTATCCTACCGTTACCGTTTTAGTCTACCCCGAACTCGTCCATCAATCCCTTACTTCATGGCCTCTGCAGTAATGTACTATTATTCAATCAACCTCTTACTTTTTTAATAAGTTTATTCACATAAATGACCTAAAATTATGTATACATAAATGTTTTTTTGTAAAAAAAGTTTGTTTAATACAATGGCTATACTTAGGTATATTCAGTAATCAGTCATTTATATTGATATCCAAACTATGTAGTTTCATACTGGTACAGGTATGCCGTATAAAGTTTGAAGTGATCTGATCAACGGAAGTGGCTGACAGATTTGACCTAAACAAACAAACATTGCAACTTAAATGAAAGCTTGTAATAGTACATTACTGTAGAGGCCGGGTTGCAGGCCAAGCAGATATAGACGGCCGAGCCTAGCGAGGCCGGATAGGGATGCGAGGCCGGCAACCCCCACATGAAATAAAATAAAAAAAACAAGAAATCAAGCATGGCGGGACGCTAGTCTGGTCGCCCTGTTGCGTGCGCGCGTGTCGCGCTGGCTGCTGGCGCGGCGGCTGCGGAGCGCGTTGAAACAAAAGACGGTCGCATTGCCGGCCAGCGGCCTGCAAAATTGTATGAAATCTCTTTGCAGGCCGCTAGAGTGACCGCGCGCAGGTAGGCGAGTCACAGCGCCTGCATCGCGATACTTTTTAGCCTATTATTTGTAACACGTCAATATTTCATGTCATGTTTGTGAAAAGTTAAATATGTGGGAGGCCTATTTCCAACAGTGGACGTCCTACGGCTGATATGATGACAATTTTGAAAAATGAAATTGGCCGGTGTCTGGTTTTACCGTGTTCTGCAGCCGCTTGTAGAGATGCGGGGGCACGGCGACGATCCACTCGGGCGGGTTGGGCGAGTGCTCGAGGCTGCGTTTGAGGCGTTGGGTGCTCAGAGCCAGGAGTGGCGGCAACGCGCCCGCCGGCGCCCGCAACCGGGATATAGCCTCGGCCGCCAGTGAGTCGTAGCCGACGTGGTAGAGACCAATCACCTAAAAGTTTAGTTTGTTTAGCGGAACAAAGACGACGATATACTAAGCGAGACAACAGTATTTAAAATTTGTCACGTTTATGTTTCGTGAAATATCTAAATAAAATCATTTGCGGGTTGGGTTTAGCAGCTCAGATTTTTTTAATGAATAGAACGTCTGACATAGTGACTTAATGTTTTTTACTAATATTTGAATTTGGAATCGTCGCGATTTGTTTTATGGGTTGAATTCTAGTTTTGACATGCGATTTTTCTATTATAAATAGGTGGGGTTTTGAAGCATTTCAACCGCCATATCACGTGTGTTACTAAAATCCAAGGGTACACCATGAACAACCACACACCACACGTGATGGTGGTGATTGGAATTTTTTGTTATCGGACATATTAGTCGATTTTCGTAACACACGGGAAACGGAGTTACAACATTATGATTGGTTATTTGGAGTCTTTTTGTATTTTTTAATTCAACTCCTGTTACTTTTACGGTCATCCCATAAAACCATATCGAAAATACAATTATATTAAGATTGGTTTTTTGGAATCTTTTTGTATTTTTTATTTCAATTTCAAATTATTACTTTTACGGTCACCCGTAAAACCTAAATTGAAAATACAAACTGAAATATTTATAAGCACAGAAAAAACAGAAAAATAAGACTATCACTGGGAATCGAACCCAGGTCCTCGGTAATCCGTACCGCGTGCTATACGATACACCACTGATGGTCAATTATATTAGTTATTATTATTAGTTATTGTATTTTCGATATGGTTTTACGGGATGACCGTAAAAGTAACAAATTTGGAGTTGAAATAAAAAATCATAATGTGATTGCTTAGTAGCGACATCTCTTGTCTGGGTGAGAGGTTAGTTCCGAAAGGGTGTTACGTCTCTCGATGAGAGCGAAACATAGATGTCGTTAGTGCTGCTGCTTAAGTAGCGTAGTAGAAAAAAGCAACCTGAGATATGTGTGCATAGGAGAAATTCGTGTCTGTACTCCTGTCCAGTAGTGGTGTAGAGGTATGGCACGCAGCACGGAATGATGAGGACCTGGGTTCGATTCCCAGCGCTGGTCTCTTTTTCTGGTTTTACTGTGCATCCATGTCTCAGTTTGTATTTTTGATATGGAGTTAAAACACTTCAAATCCTTGGTAAGGATTCAAATCAAATAAAAAAAAATGAATGAAGGTTGTTTTTACTTATTCTTGTATATACCTTGTATACTAGAGTAAACCCGCGGCTTCGCACGCGTAAATCATTAGATACAGCAGATGAATTGAAATTCCGGGATTTTAATAAAGTCTCGAGAGTTAAATTAAAACACCCATGGCAAATTACATGACTAAGCCCAGCGGTTGTTGTTTCGAAATTTTATCCCTATCCCGTGGGAATATCGGGATAAAAGTAGCCTATGTGTTATTCCAGATGTCCAGCTATCTATGTACCAAATTTCATGACTCTGAGCACAGTGGTTATTAGTTCGAGAATTTATCCCTATCCCGTAGGAATATCGGGTTTAAAAGTATCCTATGTTTTAATCCAGATAAACTTTTTGCCAAATTTCATCCAAATCCGTCTAGCCGTTTCAGCGTGAAGAAGTAACAAAAATACTCACTCACGCACTCACTCACAAACTTTCACAATTATAATATTAGTAGGATTTCGGGGATCTCGGAAACAGCTCCAACGATTTCAATAAAATTTGGTATGTCGGGGTTTTGGGAAAACGCTTGTTGTCGAGTTTTAGCCCGAGCAAAGCTCGGTCACCCAGGTACTAATGTACAAAACGAGTGGTTGTGGTTGCTTACAGACTTGTAGCTTTACTAACCTGTTGTCTCGTCAAAAAATCGCTGTCAATGTTCCACAGTTCCGCCAGCACGGCAATCTTCTCCATCCACCGCGAGCATTCCTCGCTGTTGTAGCTAGGCGCGCCGGCCACCGCCCCATCGTCGCAGCTCACAGTCTCAATCGCCGCGCGAATCAACTTCGTTACAAACTTCATGCGAGGATTCCGCAACTTCTCAGAAGCTTTCATACTTATTTCTCTTTTCGCCACACTGCCCGTAAGAGCTTCAAAAATGTACTGGTAATCGATATCATACAGAGTATCCAGAGGTTTCGACACCTTTACGTTAAAGTGACATTGGTAATATATCGTACAAGATATCTGATAGTTTAGATTTAAGATATCGTTATTGACTTTTTTGGTATCTTGCGCCACTTCTACTAAAGAAGGCATGCTGTCATCCCAGATCTTTTCGTACTGGATTTCTCGCTTCTCGTGATCTATAGACGTAGTCGAATATTTTAGAAACTCGTCTAAGTATTGTGTCGTGGCTTCTAAAAAGTTGACCAAAACCGTGTTGCCGAAGCCGACGTCCTGCAGGCACAACGGTTCTTTCGGCAGTTTGCCGACTTTACTGACGAGGCGACACGATGCTTCGAAGACGTGTCTGATGTACGTCGCCCATATTATCGCAAAGAGGCCTAGCCGTAAATGCGCGTCGGATATGTTCCTCAAGCAGCCCACGACAGCGAGGAGCTTACCGATGTGTTGCATGTCTGCTTGCCAGGCCATCGCGTACTCCCAGCACATGTTGGCGATGATGTAGTCCGCTGATGTACTGAGCGGGAACTGCTGCCGTAAAAGAGATAGCCACTTGAAGATTTTTGGATTTTTGTCCACATGTACTCTGTTGTTTTCCAAGAAGGGATAGGAGGCGCTATCTTCGTCGTCGGACTCGTCGTCGCCGACGCCGGTCTGGTTTTCCATGAGCTCATTGGCTACGATCGCTTCTGGGACCACGCCCATACCGCACAGCCACTTTGCTATCAGTTCTGTTACGGAGCCCTTACCTCTTGTGTAAATGTACTTTAGGTTTATGCTTATGTCGTCAAACTGTAGTTTTGGCAGGTGATTGCCGTCGAATTTGTCTTTGAACATAAGAATTATGGTCAGGAGAGAAATATCTTCCAGTTTACCGATCAGTATACCCCATTTCGCATTCTCTTTCGTGAGAGACTCCCACGCTTCTTCTTCAATTTCAGAGTATTTTATTTCATAAATTTTGGAGACGGCTTTGCAAGCCATAGCCACGATCATGCTCCGTAGAGGACAAGACATGTTTACGAGCAGATCACGGATGTCTTGCCACCAAGGATACACTTCGTTGTATGAAATATTCCTAGCTTCTTCCGCCGCGTAACTCGTGTAGTATAAAACGGATATAAGTTTCTCTATTAGATCGATACTTATTTCTTCAAGCGGCATGTTCATTAAATGCATTATGACCAGCTTCATTACTTCTTTAGGGTCAATGGAACTGTTTTTAAGGATAGAGGTCAACATGGCAATATCATTCATTTTGAATATGGCTTTGAATACGTCAGAAGCTAACTTATTAAGTTTTTCTACAGGTAGTTCCGGCTTCAAAACCAAGTATTTGGAAGTTTCTTCTAGCAGGAAACAAGAAGTAATTTCCTTAAATTCGTGACTCTTGCTTTCAGCAAATTTAACTCTTGCATGTTGATGTTCTCTATAACCGTTTTCTTGAGAAAGTATTAACAATCTCTCTAAAATACAATTATCATCTTCTAAGAGGTGGAAGTCTGGTCTTTCTTCTTCTTCTTCTACATCTAGACTAGTGTCCTCAGCCAAACCTTTCTCGATATTTAAGTAATTATAGATTTTTGTCATCAATTCTGTCATCTCATGTGTGGGTTCGTTATTTATACTTCTGTAAAACAACGTAAGCAAGCCGAGGTTTGCAAAATATCTTTTGGTCAGAAGTTCTTGCGATGTCAGTGAATCTATGCTTTCAATGTTATCCCAAAATAATTTTAAACACGAGATCACTACTTTTGACGGTATTTCATAGTTGCGAACCAACATTTCCAGACAGTGTTTTTGTAAGTCCAATGTTTTTAACTTGGAAGCTTTATCAACGATTTCGGTTTCGAAATTGTCTGTTCCGCTCAGTGTTTTCTTAATGAATTCCCGCAAGTCCCGTAATATGTGCAAATCTTTGGATCTATTGGAGTGTTCGCCTTCTAGAGCGTAGAAGAATGGGATGACGAACTTCTTAAGTTTACCGTCCGGGTCGATCAGCACGCATTGCATTTCTGGCAAGTTTAGTTTCTTGTGCGTGTAACTTTTTTCCGCCCCCACGAGCCCGCACGTGTTGTAAATCAATTTGCCGTTCTTGGTGGCAGTAAATACGGCCACTCGGTTGCCGCGCTGCATTAGTCTTATGTCAATTAGGCCTTTTTTGGGGTTGTAAATGATTAGAAATGTCGCTTTACGCACTTCTTTAATAACTGAAAGCTGCGGCTTTTTACTATCTTGCTCAAACACCTGAAATAAAATAAAGAGGAATATCATGAAAAACATGAATAATATGTAATTTTATTTTAAAAAATGTATTGAAATCGATTACGTTGATCTTAAGAACAATCTTTGTATGTAGACTTGCCCACATGACCGATTTAAAATGTACCACTCAATATAATGCGTCGAGTTGAGAAACTTCGATGGCGCGTTGTAGGATGTGGACTTTCTATATCTGCTAACTAGGAGTCGCTACACACTCGTTATGTGAATTTGTGCTTTTTTGTAGCACGATCTAAAGACGGCAGGATATCAGAGGATCAAGTCACCTGTACAAAAGCGCACTGTGCGTCCCGATACCCCTTGAACAGCCGGATGAGGTGTCCGCGCGCGACGTCCAGCACAGCGACGCGGCCGAGCGAGTCGGCGACGGCGGCGAGGCGGCGGTCGGGCGCCACGGCGGCCACGGCGCCCGCGCGCGCCCCGTCCCGCAGCGCCGCGCGCAGCGACAGCGCCTCCACGCGCACCTGCGGCTCCTGCGCCGCCGTCGCCTCCGCCGACCCGCCGCCGAGCCAACCCCTGCGTTACAATAACAATAAAACCCGGATTCAGCCTTTTTGCAGAATTATTGTTTGCCTATTATTTCATTTTCCAATTTTCACTGAAACCAAAAAGAAATCCCAGCGTATTATCTTATGCTTTTATAGAACGCAGTACGTTAGGTTAGTTACGTTTGTTTTCTCAAACATGACATGAAATATTGACGTTGTGTTACAAATAATAGGCTAAAAAGTATCGCGATGCAGGCGCTGTGACTCGCCTACCCGCGCGCGGTCACTCTAGCGGCCTGCAAAGAGATTTCATACAACTTTGCAGGCCGCTGGCCGGCAACGCGACCGTCTTTTGTTTCAACGCGCTCCGCAGCCGCCGCGCCAGCAGCCAGCGCGACACGCGCGCACGCAACAGGGCGACCAGACTAGCGTCCCGCCATGCTTGATTTCTTGTTTTTTTTTATTTTTATTTTATTTCATGTCATGTTTGAGAAAAGCATTATACAAGCCTCGGCCGGAACGTGGGGTTGCCGGCCTCGCATCCCTATCCTATGTATATCTGCTTGGCCTGCAACCCAGCGTCTACAGTAATGTACTATTACAAGCTTTCATTTAAGTTGCAATGTTTGTTTGTTTGGGTCAAATCTGTCAGCCACTTCCGTTGATCAGATCACTTGAATCTTTATACGGCATACCCGTACCAGTACGAAACTACATAGTTTGGATATCAGTATACCTAAGTATAGCCATTGTATTAATAGTAGATTATAGTCGTGGCCTGGAAGTAGGCAATTGCTGGCTGAGTATGAGTATTAAACGGACGAGCTTGCGAGTCCGTTTAACTAATACGAAGCCAGCAATAGCTATTCCAGCCGAGACTAATATAAAGCTTTTCTCAAAAATGGTGAATAATTCTGAAATATAATAAACTTTTTCTCAAAATATATTATAAAATTTAATTTTATTCCAATATTTTTTTATGCTTTCCCGCCTTTTTTCATTAAAAATAAACTGCAGGTGTATTTTTCCACCGAAAACACCACTAGCTATTTCAGACCCAATAGAAAAAGTCCGGAGTTCAAAATATTCTGATACCGGCCATTAGACTTGGCTGTATACGACTTGTGCCAACATTTCCATGGCCTTTTTAACTTTAAAAAAAAATGTGACTGATTGCAGGCGCGCTAATTCGTTATTGTCGAGCTAGCGCGCCTGCAATCTTTTTAACTTTTTAATTTTTCGCTGACCATAAACTATGCACTTCACCTTCTGATATGTAAAGAATAATGTCAAATTTTACGGACATTTATGAGAAAAAATATTTTAATTTCATTTCATACAACTTTGCAGGCCGCTGGCGCCGCTGGCCGGCAATGCGACCGCCTTTTGTTTCAACGCGCGCTCTGCGACATGGCCTACGCCGAGCAGCACCCGCAGCCACCCGCCGCCCGCCAGCAGCCAGCCCAGCGCGACACGCGCGCACACAACAGGGCGACCAGACTAGCGTCCATCAACTTGATTTCTTGTTTTTTATTTTATTTCATGTCATGTTCCAGAAAAGCACTATACAAGCCTCGGCCGGAACGTGGGGTTGCCGGCCTCTACAGTAATGTACTATTTATGAAAGTTCTGACAAAAGTATAGTTTCAGAGAAAACCCGGAGTTGGCAAATGAAACATTTGGGAAACGTGAGTTCGGAAAATGGCAGAGAATCATTAAGACCATTTATTTCGGAAATCATGGCCCATACACTAAATACCTTACAAACTAGCATACATATTTATAATAAATAAAAACACAATATTTAAAACTAATTAGCAGGTGAAAAAAAGGCGTTACCCCAATGTCTCACTGTTCCTGACATCGCATTCATCTACAAATACAGACATTTGTTACTAGCCTCTACCCGCGACTTTGCATTTTCCAATATTTTTTCTACTCAATTCTAGATTTTATCTTCTTACTGAGTTTAAACAATACCCCCCTGATGGTTGATGGAGTGGATAGCTGGATGGATGATGGTTTTTTTTTGGCTTAACTTAAAACCTACGGCTCCATTTATACCCTTCTGGTACGGAATTCTATCTAGAGATACTCACGGCAATGCTGATTTTATTTTATGCGCAACTGCCCTGGCCACATCTTGTAATGGAGGTGTAGTGCCACCCTCCAGAGCGTAATGGAAGCCCACATATGGCTTGACTCCTGCTCCAAGAATCAGAGTATTCATGGGAGGGATGGAACGATACCTGAAACCACATTCAACATCAGTATATCTACATTAAAACAACAGGACACAAGTGTAATAAATAATGTAGAGGTAATTCAGCTTAATAATTATTCCGCTAATAGCAAGCCAATTTCTATATTACAAATTGTTAAAACATTTCAATTCTAATCATAGACTATGGCAGATTTAATGGTGATTTACTAAAGTATGGTTGTAAAATGACCTTCACTAGTTGTCTGGCGCGTGGATATTATTACGTTTCCTATATTTTAGTAGTGTAGCAACAGCAATATTTACATACAAGCAACAGATACATAAGGATAGATCATCAATGTTCATGCTTTGGGGCTACATTGAAGACTGCAGTTGTCACCAAACACATCAGATTTATGGCATAGAATAGGAAAATACATACCAAGTATCATATCCTCCATAAGTGGAGGCAGAGAGGAGGTGGTCATACGAGTTTTTGAGCTCCAAGCCAACAACAGCTGCATCATTGATCTGCTCTTGGTCGCTGAAGCTCCATTTCCGAATACTTAGACTTCTGTTATCCACAGAATAATTTTCCTGGACACCAGCTTGCACTATAATAGAAAATAAATGGGAGATACTTCAACACAGTGTAGGTCTAGGTTTGGACAAGTTTATTGTCAAGATGTTTCAACACTGGAGACTTCCAGCTGGGACATAATGCAAGCTTAGTCAATAAGAATAAAGAATGTGAATCACATAAACATAATTAGTCATACCTTTTGCCAGCTGAGCCTTGGCACTTCTCAACAGCTGAAATAAGCTAGTCCCTGAAATGATGCAGACACTGGTTTGAAACAGCACATGGATGTCATCAGGTAGAGTCCCATAGGATCCTGTGTGACACGATATCCGCATCACTGGGAGTTCATCCAGCTTTTCCATTGACAACAGTGCCCAGTGTTGGTGTAAAGCAAACACTACCATTGTTAAACCCTACAATAATACAAAACCAGTCAGGGCCATTCTGAAAAATAGAAGCAGTATAAACATTTGCCATCTACTAATCATAAAACTTGATAAAATCATGTGAATACTTACTTGAGATGATTGATGCGATGGACAAATCGACAGAGCTAGCATAGCCGTTATATTAGAAGGCAGTGAACCACTCCAAGATATCAAGTACGTGTTTCTGTCTGTCGAGCGGATCCATTGCGAAGTGAGCAGGCACAGGCGACTGCGGTAGCCCACTGCCAGCAGATTCCCGCAGGGCGACAACGACACCGTACATTGAGACAGCCAACTTGTGTCTAAGATGAACAAAAGCTCATAAGTTATTTGTTACGTATTATAATAATACTGTTATGGAACTTATTTTACCTTCTTTTTCGGGTATGAACAAAGCTCGTCCTAAACTAGAAATATCCCCACAGTCAGCGAATACCAACACCTGGCACGACATTTTTCAGAAACATTAACGATGTGTTAATCAAGAACTTGCTAAACAGCAATAAAATAGAATTATTCAGGAAATTTTGTCGAAGTTGTAAACAAAGCAAAGAGTATATTGGTGAAATCTATTACACGATATTGGTCCGATTTAAGCTAATAAACTATTTTGAAAACACTATGTCAGTTTATAATCATACTAAGTAAATAAATATAATTCATTCAAAGGTCAATTTGGACTATAATAAGTACAGCTGTCAAATCAAAAGCTGTCATGTCAAACAAAAACACTGTGTTCAGGAATGCGCTCCTCAAAGGAAATCAAATGAAAATTAAAAATAAACTAACAATAAAAAAATCTCATCAAAATCAGATCATCCATTTAGGAGCTACGATGCCACATTCATATAACATCTCGTCGAGGGTTAAATAAAATGAAAAGAGTTTTCTAGAAGAGTCTAACATAGAACGCTACCTAGAGAAATTTTAATTTCAACAATTTCTGAACTAAATGGAATTGTCATTGTCACATTGTCAATATCCATTCCATCCCGAAATCCCGAATCCCGATTTTTAGAACGAATGGGATGGGATGAGACTTCTGCAAAAACTATATTTTATTTTACTTTTATTTGTGCCTGATTCTATTTCGGCGCAATCATTAGGAGGTTTGTTAACGTTATAAATCATAATGAAACCTATTTACGGCGTAATCCGAAGAAACGAAATGTGAATTACTTAGTTTTAT
>NC_133481.1:6023150-6081182 GCF_025370935.1 Choristoneura fumiferana | reverse complement strand
TAAATCTGTTTAAAAAATATACCTCGTTAAGTTTCTTGCCGGATTCTTCTCAACAGAGGTTTTTCCGAACCGGTGGTAGATTTTTTTTTGACATTCATAAGTGCTTTAGATTAGATTTTTAGAAAAAATATGTCTCTGTCCTTTGCGAGGACAATTTTGCCAGTGTCTAGTAGGTTTTGCCGTTGTACGGTAAAACAATTCTAGAAACGAAATATGAGAGGTAATGGTGGATGAACGATGACAGCGCGAATCTCCATAAGTGCTTGTTTTAGCCTAAATTGAATAAAGATATTTTGACTTTGACATTGAACAAAAAAAAAGTTATTAACTGATCAGTGGACGGTTGTTTAAATTAAATAATCGTGAATTTCACCAATAACGAAATCGTCACAAGATATTTTCTGTGACAAATTTATAATACCACAATGACATTGAAATTAAAATATTTTAGTCATCATCATCATCCCAGCCTATATACGTCCCACTGCTGGGCACAGGCCTCCTCTCAGAATGAGAGGGCTTGGGCCGTAGTTCCCACGCGGGCCCAGTGCGGATTGGGAACTTCACACGCACCATTGAATTGCTTCGCAGGTTTGTGCAGGTTTCCTCACGATGTTTTCCTTCACCGCAAAGCTCGTGGTAAATTTCAAATGTTATTCCGCACATGAATTTCGAAAAACTCAGAGGTGCGAGCCGGGGTTTGAACCCACGACCCTCTGCTTGAGAGGCGATAGGTCAAACCACTAGGCCACCACGGCAAATATTTTAGTTATTAATTTATATTTCCATTCTTCCCGTTTCATTCTCAACAATAAATCAAACAACTAGATATGAGTGCCACTACACGATAGTTTTTGGTGCATTAGCCATAGTTGACAACCTTAGAGCGACCGCCGAGCGTGGGTATGAAAAGTGAAGTACATACAGGAGACTGACTTCTGAACTATCTGTGTTTTGTGGTATAGTGTCATGAGAAACAAGTTTCTATTACAATACTTAATAAATAACTACAACTACAGTTTCTTTCTTATCAAAACTTGGCAGCTGTCGATTATAAGTTGAGTCAATTTAACATCCTGGGGATCTACAGGATCTTTCGACTTCATTTCAACTTGGAATAGAATTTTTTGTAGCACTATCACGGTCGTTTCTAATGAAGGATGTGCTGGTATTGATGTATCCAGTACCTGAAACAACAATGCAACTTAAGACTTGAGTAGTTTAATTCAGCTGTTTTACTTTGCGGATGTTCATGTTTATAATTGTTTTTTCTGAAACATGACATGAAATATTAACATTGTGTTACAAATAATAGGCTGAGAAGTATCGCGATGCAGGCGCTGTGACTCGCCTGCCTGCGCGCGGTCACTAGCGGCCTGCAAAGAGATTTCATACAACTTTGCAGGCCGCTGGCCAGCAATGCGACCGCCTTTTGTTTCAACGCGCGCTCTGCGACACGGCCTACGCCGCCCGCCAGCAGCCAGCCCAGCGCGACACGCGCGCACACAATAGGGCGACCAGACTAGCGTCCCGCCAACTTGATTTCTTGTTTTTTTATTTTATTTCATGTCATGTTTGAGAAAAGCACTATAACACATGAACGTCCGGAACGTGGGGTTGCCGGCCTCGCTACGCTGGGCCGTCTATATCTGCTTGGCCGGTAACCCCCTACTTCCCGGCCTCTACAGTAATATACTATTATTCAATCAGCCTCTTACTTTTTTAATAAGTTTATTCACATAAATGACCTAAAATTATGTATACATAAATGTTTTTTTGTAAAAAAAGTTTGTTTAATACAATGGCTATACTTAGGTATATTCAGTAATCAGTCATTTATATTGATATCCAAACTATGTAGTTTCATATTGGTACAGGTATGCCGTATAAAGTTTGAAGTGATCTGATCAACGGAAGTGGCTGACAGATTTGACCTAAACAAACAAACATTGCAACTTAAATGAAAGCTTGTAATAGTACATTACTGTAGAGGCCGGGTTGCAGGCCAAGCAGATATAGACGGCCGAGCCTAGCGAGGCCGGATAGGGATGCGAGGCCAGCAACCCCACGTTCCGGCCGAGGCTTGTATAATGCTTTTCTCAACATGACATGAAATAAAATAAAAAAAACAAGAAATCAAGCATGGCGGGACGCTAGTCGGTCGCCCTGTTGTGTGCGCGCGTGTCGCGCTGGCTGCTGGCGCGGCGCTGCGGAGCGGTGCTGTTGGCGTAGCGTGCCCGAGAGCGCGCGTTGAAATAAAAGACGGTCGCACTGCCGGTCAGCGGCCTGCAAAGTTGTATGAAATCTCTTTGCAGGCCGCTAGAGTGACCGCGGGCAGGCAGGCGAGCCGCAGCGCCTGCAGCACGATACTTCCCGGCCTATTATTTGTAACACAACGTCAATATTTCATGTCATGTTTGTGAAAAGTTAAATTATGCCCACAGGCCATCTCCAACATGACGTCCTACGGCTGATATGATGACAATTTTGAAAAATGAAATTGGCGGTGTCTGGTTTTACCGTGTCTGCAGCCGCTTGTAGCGATGGGCGGCGACGATCCACTCGCGGGTTGGGCGAGTGCTCGAGGGCTGCGTTGAGGCGTTGGTGCTCAGAGCAAGTGGCGGCAACGCGCCCGCCGGCGGCCCGCAACCGGGATATAGCTCGGCGCCAGTGAGTCGTAGCCGACGTGGTAGAGACCAATCACCTAAAAGTTTAGTTTGTTAGCGGAACAAAGACGACGATATACTAAGCGAGACAACAGTATTTAAAAATTTGTCACGTTTATGTTCGTGAAATATCTAAATAAAATCATTTGCGGTTGGGTTAGCTCAGTTTTTTTAATTAATAGAACGTCTGACATAGTGACTTACAGCCTTATCATAAAAAATCCTTAATTGAGGTTGTATCGGTCTGTTACTTAGCAGACTGTTTAAAGCTGTTAGACGGTTGTCAGTAAGATGACATAAACGCTTGCAGCAGTCTGCTAGTTGGTGAGCGCTGATAGACTGAATTAGACTCGTTATATTGGCCACCTTGCAAATTCAAAGACAAAAAAAGCCTAACGATAATAAAAATAGTTGACAGCAGTGACAGCAAATTAGCAGAAAAAAATAAAAAGCGAGAAGTTTGCCGCCATTTCCGATCCGCATGTTTATGTTGTGCAAAAAGCCTATATTGTGTTAATCATCCTATTTTTTTTCATACTTATGTAATTTATTGCTGCTATTTAGAGGATTTTTAAATACAAATTCTGAAAATTTTTTTTCCTGGTTTTTTTTTTAATCTTTGCGTAACTTCACCCTTCACTAAAATATCTTCGGTATGGTTTTTTGCTCTTGTCAAAGTCAGCTGTTCAAACTTGTGGCGGCCATTTTGTGACTTAGCAGGCGAGATAAAGGAGGTCTACGGTCCGCTAACTTTAGCAGAGCCTGATCGACTGATTAGCGCTAACAGACGTTTATGAATCATGTTTTTTAGCATCGGGCCTTCAAGGAGCCTTCAAGGAGGCTCTAACTTTTTATGAATAAGGCTGTTAGTGTTTTTTACTAATATTTGAATTTGGAATCGTCGCGATTTGTTTTGTGGGTTGAATTCTAGTTTTGACATGCGATTTTTCTATTATAAATAGGTGGGGTTTTGAAGCATTTCAACCGCCATATCACGTGTGTTACTAAAATCCAAGGGTACACCATGAACAACCACACACCACACGCGATGGTGGTGATTGGAATTTTTTGTTATCGGACATATTAGTCGATTTTCGTAACACGCGGGAAACGGAGTTACAACATTATGATTGGTTATTTGGAGTCTTTTTGTATTTTTTAATTCAACTCCTGTTACTTTTACGGTCATCCCATAAAACCATATCGAAAATACAATTATATTAAGATTGGTTTTTTGGAATCTTTTTGTATTTTTTATTTCAATTTCAAATTTTTACTTTTACGGTCACCCGTAAAACCTAAATTGAAAATACAAACTGAAATATAGATGCACAGAAAAAACAGAAAAATAAGACTATCACTGGGAATCGAACCCAGGTCCTCGGTAATCCGTACCGCGTGCTATACCGATACACCACTGATGGTCAATTATATTAGTTATTATTATTAGTTATTGTATTTTCGATATGGTTTTACGGGATGACCGTAAAAGTAACAAATTTGGAGTTGAAATAAAAAATCATAATGTGATTGCTTAGTAGCGAGATCTCTTGTCCGGGTGAGAGGTTAGTTCCGAAAGGGTGTTACGTCTCTCGATGAGAGCGAAACATAGATGTCGTTAGTGCTGCTGCTTAAGTAGCGTAGTAGAAAAAAGCAACCTGAGATATGTGTGCATAAGAGAAACTCGTGTCTGTACTCCTGTCCAGTGGTGGTGTAGAGGTATGGCACGCAGCACGGAATGCTGAGGACCTGGGTTCGATTCCCAGCGCTGGTCTCTTTTTCTGGTTTTACTGTGCATCCATGTCTCAGTTTGTATTTTTGATATGGAGTTAAAACACTTCAAATCCTTGGTAAGGATTCAAATCAAATAAAAAAAAATGAATGAAGGTTGTTTTTACTTATTCTTATATATACCTTGTATACTAGAGTAAACCCGCGGCTTCGCACGCGTAAATCATTAGTTACAGCAGATGAATTGAAATTCCGGGATTTTAATAAAGTCTCGAGAGTTAAATTAAAACACCCATGGCAAATTACATGACTAAGCCCAGCGGTTGTTGTTTCGAAATTTTATCCCTATCCCGTGGGAATATCGGGATAAAAGTAGCCTATGTGTTATTCCAGATGTCCAGCTATCTATGTACCAAATTTCATGACTCTGAGCACAGTGGTTATTAGTTCGAGAATTTATCCCTATCCCGTAGGAATATCGGGTTTAAAAGTATCCTATGTTTTAATCCAGATAAACTTTTTGCCAAATTTCATCCAAATCCGTCTAGCCGTTTCAGCGTGAAGAAGTAACAAAAATACTCACTCACAAACTTTCACAATTATAATATTAGTAGGATTTCGGGGATCTCGGAAACAGCTCCAACTATTTCAATAAAATTTGGTATGTCGGGGTTTTGGGAAAACGCTTGTTGTCGAGTTTTAGCCCGAGCAATGCTCGGTCACCCAGGTACTAATGTACAAAACGAGTGGTTGTGGTTGCTTACAGACTTGTAGCTTTACTAACCTGTTGTCTCGTCAAAAAATCGCTGTCAATGTTCCACAGTTCGGCCAGCACGGCGATCTTCTCCATCCACCGCGAGCATTCCTCGCTGTTGTAGCTAGGCGCGCCGGCCACCGCCCCATCGTCGCAGCTCACAGTCTCAATCGCCGCGCGAATCAACTTCGTTACAAACTTCATGCGAGGATTCCGCAACTTCTCAGAAGCTTTCATACTTATTTCTCTTTTCGCCACACTGCCCGTAAGAGCTTCAAAAATGTACTGGTAATCGATATCATACAGAGTATCCAGAGGTTTCGACACCTTTACGTTAAAGTGACATTGGTAATATATCGTACAAGATATCTGATAGTTTAGATTTAAGATATCGTTATTGACTTTTTTGGTATCTTGCGCCACTTCTACTAAAGAAGGCATGCTGTCATCCCAGATCTTTTCGTACTGGATTTCTCGCTTCTCGTGATCTATAGACGTAGTCGAATATTTTAGAAACTCGTCTAAGTATTGTGTCGTGGCTTCTAAAAAGTTGACCAAAACCGTGTTGCCGAAGCCGACGTCCTGCAGGCACAACGGTTCTTTCGGCAGTTTGCCGACTTTACTGACGAGGCGACACGATGCTTCGAAGACGTGTCTGATGTACGTCGCCCATATTATCGCAAAGAGGCCTAGCCGTAAATGCGCGTCGGATATGTTCCTCAAGCAGCCCACGACTGCGAGGAGCTTACCGATGTGTTGCATGTCTGCTTGCCAGGCCATCGCGTACTCCCAGCACATGTTGGCAATGATGTAGTCCGCTGATGTACTGAGCGGGAACTGCTGCCGTAAAAGAGATAGCCACTTGAAGATTTTTGGATTTTTGTCCACATGTACTCTGTTGTTTTCCAAGAAGGGATAGGAGGCGCTATCTTCGTCGTCGGACTCGTCGTCGCCGGCGCCGGTCTGGTTTTCCATGAGCTCATTGGCTACGATCGCTTCTGGGACCACGCCCATACCGCACAGCCACTTTGCTATCAGTTCTGTTACGGAGCCCTTACCTCTTGTGTAAATGTACTTTAGGTTTATGCTTATGTCGTCAAACTGTAGTTTTGGCAGGTGATTGCCGTCGAATTTGTCTTTGAACATAAGAATTATGGTCAGGAGAGAAATATCTTCCAGTTTACCGATCAGTATACCCCATTTCGCATTCTCTTTCGTGAGAGACTCCCACGCTTCTTCTTCAATTTCAGAGTATTTTATTTCATAAATTTTGGAGACGGCTTTGCAAGCCATAGCCACGATCATGCTCCGTAGAGGACAAGACATGTTTACGAGCAGATCACGGATGTCTTGCCACCAAGGATACACTTCGTTGTATGAAATATTCCTAGCTTCTTCCGCCGCGTAACTCGTGTAGTATAAAACGGATATAAGTTTCTCTATTAGATCGATACTTATTTCTTCAAGCGGCATGTTCATTAAATGCATTATGACCAGCTTCATTACTTCTTTAGGGTCAATGGAACTGTTTTTAAGGATAGAGGTCAACATGGCAATATCATTTATTTTGAATATGGCTTTGAATACATCAGAAGCTAACTTATTAAGTTTTTCTACAGGTAGTTCCGGCTTCAAAACCAAGTATTTGGAAGTTTCTTCTAGCAGGAAACAAGAAGTAATTTCCTTAAATTCGTGACTCTTGCTTTCAGCAAATTTAACTCTTGCATGTTGATGTTCTCTATAACCGTTTTCTTGAGAAAGTATTAACAATCTCTCTAAAATACAATTATCATCTTCTAAGAGGTGGAAGTCTGGTCTTTCTTCTTCTTCTTCTACATCTAGACTAGTGTCCTCAGCCAAACCTTTCTCGATATTTAAGTAATTATAGATTTTTGTCATCAATTCTGTCATCTCATGTGTGGGTTCGTTATTTATACTTCTGTAAAACAACGTAAGCAAGCCGAGGTTTGCAAAATATCTTTTGGTCAGAAGTTCTTGCGATGTCAGTGAATCTATGCTTTCAATGTTATCCCAAAATAATTTTAAACACGAGATCACTACTTTTGACGGTATTTCATAGTTGCGAACCAACATTTCCAGGCAGTGTTTTTGTAAGTCCAATGTTTTTAACTTGGAAGCTTTATCAACGATTTCGGTTTCGAAATTGTCTGTTCCGCTCAGTGTTTTCTTAATGAATTCCCGCAAGTCCCGTAATATGTGCAAATCTTTGGATCTATTGGAGTGTTCGCCTTCTAGAGCGTAGAAGAATGGGATGACGAACTTCTTAAGTTTACCGTCCGGGTCGATCAGCACGCATTGCATTTCTGGCAAGTTTAGTTTCTTGTGCGTGTAACTTTTTTCCGCCCCCACGAGCCCGCACGTGTTGTAAATCAATTTGCCGTTCTTGGTGGCAGTAAATACGGCCACTCGGTTGCCGCGCTGCATTAGTCTTATGTCAATTAGGCCTTTTTTGGGGTTGTAAATGATTAGAAATGTCGCTTTACGCACTTCTTTAATAACTGAAAGCTGCGGCTTCTTACTATCTTGCTCAAACACCTGAAATAAAATAAAGAGGGACATCATGAAAAACCTGTAATGAATGGAACATGTAAGTTTTATTTTTCAAAACGTCCGGGTTCGATTCCCAAATTGAGAACTTTTTTTTTAATCTACAAGTATGTATGTCCCTGAAATCGATTACGTTGATCTTAAGAACAAATCTTTGTATGTAGACTTGCCCACACTGACCGATTTAAATGTACCACTCTATATAATGCGTCCGAGTTGAGAAACTTCGATGGCGCGTTGTAGGATGTGGACTTTCTATATCTGCTAACTAGATGGCGCTAGGAGTCGCTACACACTCGTTATGTGAATTTGTGCTTCTTTTTGTAGCACGATCTAAAGACGGCAGGATATCAGAGGATCAAGTCACCTGTACAAAAGCGCACTGTGCGTCCCGATACCCCTTGAACAGCCGGATGAGGTGTCCGCGCGCGACGTCCAGCACAGCGACGCGGCCGAGCGAGTCGGCGACGGCGGCGAGGCGGCGGTCGGGCGCCACGGCGGCTCCTGCGCCCGCGCGCGCCCCGTCCCGCAGCGCCGCGCGCAGCGACAGCGCCTCCACGCGCACCTGCGGCTCCTGCGCCGCCGCCGCCTCCGCCGACCCGCCGCCGAGCCAACCCCTGCGTTACAATAACAATAAAACCCGGATTCAGCCTTTTTGCAGAATTATTGTTTGCCTATTGTTTCATTTTCCAATTTTCACTGAAACCAAAACGAAATCCCAGCGTATTATCTTATGCTTTTATAGAACGCAGTATGTTAGGTTAGTTATGTTTGTTTTCTCAAACATGACATGAAATATTGACGTGTTACAAATAATAGGCTAAAAAGTATCGCGATGCAGGCGCTGTGACTCGCCTACCTGCGCGCGGTCACTCTAGCGGCCTGCAAAGAGATTTCATACAACTTTGCAGGCCGCTGGCCGGCAACGCGACCGTCTTTTGTTTCAACGCGCTCCGCAGCCGCCGCGCCAGCAGCCAGCGCGACACGCGCGCACGCAACAGGGCGACCAGACTAGCGTCCCGCCATGCTTGATTTCTTGTTTTTTTTATTTTATTTCATGTCATGTTTGAGAAAAGCATTATACAAGCCTCGGCCGGAACGTGGGGTTGCCGGCCTCGCATCCCTATCCTATCTATATCTGCTTGGCCTGCAACCCAGCGTCTACAGTAATGTACTATTACAAGCTTTCATTTAAGTTGCAATGTTTGTTTGTTTGGGTCAAATCTGTCAGCCACTTCCGTTGATCAGATCACTTGAATCTTTATACGGCATACCCGTACCAGTACGAAACTACATAGTTTGGATATCAGTATACCTAAGTATAGCCATTGTATTAATAGTAGATTATAGTCGTGGCCTGGAAGTAGGCAATTGCTGGCTGAGTATGAGTATTAAACGGACGAGCTTGCGAGTCCGTTTAACTAATACGAAGCCAGCAATAGCTATTCCAGCCGAGACTAATATAAAGCTTTTCTCAAAAATGGTGAATAATTCTGAAATATAATAAACTTTTTCTCAAAATATATTATAAAATTTAATTTTATTCCAATATTTTTCTTATGCTTTCCCGCCTTTTTTCATTAAAAATAAACTGCAGGTGTATTTTTCCACCGAAAACACCACTAGCTATTTCAGACCCAATAGAAAAAGTCCGGAGTTCAAAATATCTGATACCGGCCATTAGACTTGGCTGTATACGACTTGTGCCAACATTTCCATGGCCTTTTTAACTTTAAAAAAAAATGTGACTGATTGCAGGCGCGCTAATTCGTTATTGTCGAGCTAGCGCGCCTGCAATCTTTTTAACTTTTTAATTTTTCGCTGACCATAAACTATGCACTTCACCTTCTGATATGTAAAGAATAATGTCAAATTTTACGGACATTTAAGAGAAAAAATATTTTAATTTCATTTCATACAACTTTGCAGGCCGCTGGCGCCGCTGGCCGGCAATGCGACCGCCTTTTGTTTCAACGCGCGCTCTGCGACATGGCCTACGCCGAGCAGCACCCGCAGCCACCCGCCGCCCGCCAGCAGCCAGCCCAGCGCGACACGCGCGCACACAACAGGGCGACCAGACTAGCGTCCATCAACTTGATTTCTTGTTTTTTTATTTTATTTCATGTCATGTTCCAGAAAAGCACTATACAAGCCTCGGCCGGAACGTGGGGTTGCCGGCCTCTACAGTAATGTACTATTTATGAAAGTTCTGACAAAAGTATAGTTTCAGAGAAAACCCGGAGTTGGCAAATGAAACATTTGGGAAACGTGAGTTCGGAAAATGGCAGAGAATCATTAAGACCATTTATTTCGGAAATCATGGCCCATACACTAAATACCTTACAAACTAGCATACATATTTATAATAAATAAAAACACAATATTTAAAACTAATTAGCAGGTGAAAAAAAGGCGTTACCCCAATGTCTCACTGTTCCTGACATCGCATTCATCTACAAATACAGACATTTGTTACTAGCCTCTACCCGCGACTTTGCATTTTCCAATATTTTTTCTACTCAATTCTAGATTTTATCTTCTTACTGAGTTTAAACAATACCCCCCTGATGGTTGATGGAGTGGATAGCTGGATGGATGATGGTTTTTTTTTGGCTTAACTTAAAACCTACGGCTCCATTTATACCCTTCTGGTACGGAATTCTATCTAGAGATACTCACGGCAATGCTGATTTTATTTTATGCGCAACTGCCCTGGCCACATCTTGTAATGGAGGTGTAGTGCCACCCTCCAGAGCGTAATGGAAGCCCACATATGGCTTGACTCCTGCTCCAAGAATCAGAGTATTCATGGGAGGGATGGAACGATACCTGAAACCACATTCAACATCAGTATATCTACATTAAAACAACAGGACACAAGTGTAATAAATAATGTAGAGGTAATTCAGCTTAATAATTATTCCGCTAATAGCAAGCCAATTTCTATATTACAAATTGTTAAAACATTTCAATTCTAATCATAGACTATGGCAGATTTAATGGTGATTTACTAAAGTATGGTTGTAAAATGACCTTCACTAGTTGTCTGGCGCGTGGATATTATTACGCTTTCATATATTTTCTAGTGTAGCAACAGCAAATATTTACATACAAGCAACAGATACATAAGGATAGATCATCAATGTTCATGCTTTGGGGCTACATTGAAGACTGCAGTTGTCACCAAACACATCAGATTTTATGGCATAGAATAGGAAAATACATACCAAGTATCATATCCTCCATAAGTGGAGGCAGAGAGGAGGTGGTCATACGAGTTTTTGAGCTCCAAGCCAACAACAGCTGCATCATTGATCTGCTCTTGGTCGCTGAAGCTCCATTTCCGAATACTTAGACTTCTGTTATCCACAGAATAATTTTCCTGGACACCAGCTTGCACTATAATAGAAAATAAGTGGGAGATACTTCAACACAGTGTAGGTCTAGGTTTGGACAAGTTTATTGTCAAGATGTTTCAACACTGGAGACTTCCAGCTGGGACATAATGCAAGCTTAGTCAATAAGAATAAAGAATGTGAATCACATAAACATAATTAGTCATACCTTTTGCCAGCTGAGCCTTGGCACTTCTCAACAGCTGAAATAAGCTAGTCCCTGAAATGATGCAGACACTGGTTTGAAACAGCACATGGATGTCATCAGGTAGAGTCCCATAGGATCCTGTGTGACACGATATCCGCATCACTGGGAGTTCATCCAGCTTTTCCATTGACAACAAGTGCCCAGTGTTGGTGTAGAAAGCAACACTACCATTGTTAAACCCTACAATAATACAAAACCAGTCAGGTCCATTCTGAAAAATAGAAGCAGTATAAACATTTGCCATCTACTAATCATAAAACTTGATAAAATCATGTGAATACTTACTTGAGATGATTGATGCGATGGACAAATCGACAGAGCTAGCATAGCCGTTATATTAGAAGGCAGTGAACCACTCCAAGATATCAAGTACGTGTTTCTGTCTGTCGAGCGGATCCATTGCGAAGTGAGCAGGCACAGGCGACTGCGGTAGCCCACTGCCAGCAGATTCCCGCAGGGCGACAACGACACCGTACATTGAGACAGCCAACTTGTGTCTAAGATGAACAAAAGCTCATAAGTTATTTGTTACGTATTATAATAATACTGTTATGGAACTTATTTTACCTTCTTTTTCGGGTATGAACAAAGCTCGTCCTAAACTAGAAATATCCCCACAGTCAGCGAATACCAACACCTGGCACGACATTTTTCAGAAACATTAACGATGTGTTAATCAAGAACTTGCTAAACAGCAATAAAATAGAATTATTCAGGAAATTTTGTCGAAGTTGTAAACAAAGCAAAGAGTATATTGGTGAAATCTATTACACGATATTGGTCCGATTTAAGCTAATAAACTATTTTGAAAACACTATGTCAGTTTATAATCATACTAAGTAAATAAATATAATTCATTCAAAGGTCAATTTGGACTATAATAAGTACAGCTGTCAAATCAAAAGCTGTCATGTCAAACAAAAACACTGTGTTCAGGAATGCGCTCCTCAAAGGAAATCAAATGAAAATTAAAAATAAACTAACAATAAAAAAATCTCATCAAAATCAGATCATCCATTTAGGAGCTACGATGCCACATTCATATAACATCTCGTCGAGGGTTAAATAAAATGAAAAGAGTTTTCTAGAAGAGTCTAACATAGAACGCTACCTAGAGGAAATTTTAATTTCAACAATTTCTGAACTAAATGGAATTGTCATTGTCACATTGTCAATATCCATTCCATCCCGAAATCCCGAATCCCGATTTTTAGAACGAATGGGATGGGATGAGACTTCTGCAAAAACTATATTTTATTTTACTTTTATTTGTGCCTGATTCTATTTCGGCGCAATCACTAGGAGGTTTGTTAACGTTATAAATCATAATGAAACCTATTTACGGCGTAATCCGAAGAAACGAAATGTGAATTACTTAGTTTTATCAAGACGCGATGGGGTGCTTACAAAGCAAGAACGAAGTATCGGAGCTACACCCGAACGTGTTTCGTGTAGTCAACATAGATGAGAACGGCGTGGAATTGTGTTCGGGTGAGCTCGAGATAACAGACACTGACATAATCCTGTATAGAGAAGGGAGGGAGCAAACTGTTTGGCCTCTACACTCCCTGCGTCGTTATGGTTTTGAAGGCGAAATCTTCAGTTTTGAATCAGGTACAGTATTTAAATAGATTTTCATTTGTGGTTACTGAAATAATATTTAAAAAAAAAAAGATTACACAGAAGCTCAACAAGGCATTTGTACTTTCATTTATTGGTAAAATGGGAATCAACATGCAAATAATGACACCAACTTTGAACTTTGCCAACAAACTTTAATGTATGATAATAAAAAATGCCCAATGCAAGGCGAGCTTGTGCTTAGGAAGGTTATCACATATGCCTGTGTGGTGGTAAAGAAATAATATCATGGGGCTTAAATTTGCACTTAGCTTTTATTCTTATAATAATAAATCCTAACTTAATCTAAACTTTTTATTTATTTTATAGCAATAGTAAACTTTTGTAGTTAGTAGTAGACTAATTATTATATTTTAATCTCTAACATGTTAGGTATTCACTTTACCTAAAAGAATTATTTGTAATTTTTTAATTTATGTGTTTTGTAGGAAGAAGATGTGAGACTGGTGAAGGCATATATGGATTTAGATGTCGCAGAGCTTCCTTACTCTTCCGAACACTACAACAGCACATACAACTGAGAAATGTTATCCATGACTCTGTGCCATATCCAGCAACAAGAGTAACGGGCACACCGCCTTCTCAAGGCCGGCAAACACTGCAGGCGAGTGTGGTTCACCGTTCTTCCATTGACAATACTCACACTGATAATGGGCCATCTACAATCACTAATAATATCTCTAATATAGTGACTCACACTGGGGGACCTAGAAATGTCACCCAATCACCCAGATCTCCCTCCAGTGCAGATATATTGGAAGTTATGCCGCTCTATCCTCGCTCCCAGACCAACACTAACCATGTCACCAATGTCTATCAAGTCAGAGACTTTAAAAGAGAACACAACAACAATCAGGCTGAAGCCACTGCTGAAACACGACATGTTTACAGCAATGACCTCAATAGAGATTTAGCAATACTCAGAAACACCCTGCGGCAGGAGACTGTCCTCAATACTATAAGAGATATAGAAGATGAGACCAGATTCCTTGAAAGCAGATATTTAAATGAAAATATTGCAGCAGATCAAGTTACATCTTTGTCACCTACTTTCAGCAGCAGCAGTGAACACTATGCTCAGCTCAGTATGGAACAACAAGAATCAGCCAGACTTTACATGAATATAGTTCCATGTGATACCAACTCTGATTCAAAGACTGAAGGGCCCCCCTCCACACCCCTCACACCTAAGCAAGTGGAATATTGTAACTTATCAGTTGGAATCAAGCCAGAAATTAATACTTATGCAAACTTCTCTCTAGGCGAGATTGATAATAAAAATGTTAAGTTGTTACATTTCACAGCACCAAATATGGAGCACAGTCAAAAGTTTTCAGAGTCTGATACATTTCCATCATTATCGCCAGTGGAAGAGTTGGAAGTAAATTATGCTGTTTTAGATATTGATGCTAATAAGGAAGCTGTTAAAAGTAGTACGGAGTTTGCTTCTCCGGAGAGTCAGTCATACAATAGCTCAAGGAATGAAAGCAGTGCCTCATGCACTTCGCAGCCGAGAGGGCGACTGGTGTCACAGGCGAGTGTGGAGCGCGCGCCGCCCGCGCCCCCCGCGCCCCCCGCGCCCGCCCCCGCGAATCCTACCTCCGCGCCTACCAGCAACGTCGGCTACACCACTATTGACTTTGACAAAACCGTCGCGCTCACCTCAGTCGCGGCGGGCGCAGACGTGGACGTGGACGGTCCCCGTAAAACGAGGCACGACTCGACTAACATCCTATGCGGCAGCCCAAATAGCACAGACAAACCTAGGTTAAGTTTTAGTTAAATACTTGTTCCATTATTTTTGTAATGAGGCTAAAAGGTAACATGGTACACTCGTTTTAACAAGTACAAGTTGTAACATAAATATTTTAGTGATTTGCTAATTGCATCTGAGTGTACTTTCTTGCCCGTTTATGACTTGCCGTTGCCAAATGTAATTGCCAAATGACACCGATTTAGTACTGTCCAAATAATAAGTTAACACTGCTAAGTTGCCAAATATCACAGTACTTTTTATTTTGCTTAATTATAATATGACAATATGGTTTTACTGGTTTAATCAACGTCTATAACATGTTTATAAGGAGAATACTCTATTAATATTATTATTTTAAAACTAAATCGGAATGAAATGTCTTCGAAAAGCGTCACTGATTTCAATTAAATTGATAAATCAAAAATACGTGTCAAAATAGTTTTGTACAAGAAATGTTAGATTAAATAAAATGTTAAGTTATGTTAATGTTACGAACTTGTGATTAAGATAAGAGCAAAGTTTGTTCAACTAGAACTAGACATTTGTTGGTTATATAATCTTAATATATAAAAATGAATCCCTATTTCCCTTGGTCTTGGCTAAGGGGGAGGCCTTTGTCCAGCAGTGGACGTCTTCCAGCTGATGATGATGATGATGATTTCCCTTGGTCTCGGCATCACGCGTGAACGGCTGGACCGATTACGCTAATTATTTTTTTGTTGGCACTAGTAATTTTCCCCTTAATGCTCACACATGTTTTGCAACATTTTTTACGTGTTGCTATAATGGGATGATTTTAAATAAAGCCATATGATATCTAGCCAGATTAGCTATTTATTAATAAACCTAATAACTTTTATTTTGCAATTGCACTTGCTAAATTGCTTTATTATTTTGAATTAACGCTATACTTGATTTTATAAAATTAGGCGTCTATTTTATTGAGCATTCTTTTTTCTGAACATGATTTATTTTTGTCATGTTTTTCATCATTTTAATAGACATCGGTTCCACGCTCATCAGTTCAGTCCATCATTTCTGATGGTTTAGACAATTATCTCTAGACTAGACTCTAGAGTGCTGAAAATTACATTTATTTAATAATATTTATAATGATCGACGGAACTGACGCCAAAATGAGCGTTTAAACGATGTCATACAGTAACTATTCGCTGGATTAACAATTACCTACCTACAACTGACAGATCGGAACCGATGTAATCCCGGTACTTTCCATTCATTGTCAAAGCCTATAATTATAATAATATGTTGCACAAATGGCTGTGCCATTTCTCTATAAGTACACGGTCAAATAAAATGTGCTAGGACTTTATTATAACAATGTTTTGTCTACATATTTTTATTTAATGTGTGTGTGTAATCAATCACTCTTAAGTATGTTCAAAAATGAAGTTCACCTTTCTGTGCAGTCAGCGTCAAATAATATAAAGGACCAAGCTCTAACGCACATGACAATAATTTAGAGAGATGAAGATGATACGATGTATTTGTACGCATCGGGTACTTCCTTATATAAGTATTTGTCACTGACTGTACAAACAGCTTAGTACAGCCGTCCGAGCCAGATCAGATATTTCAGTGCTGAAAAGTTGATCAAAATTATTATGCTACCCCTTTGACAAAATGTTTTTTTCACTTCTCATGCTCGTACAGTGGCTATGCTGGAGCTAGGCGACATAAAATTACTTTTTATGCTCTAGCAGGCTCTAGCTAGTGCATAAAATAAAATATTCGTCTAAGACCAAGGTAATCAGGTGTCAACAGCCACAAACAAAAGTTTCTATATATTTATAGTAATTTTTATTTTATGTAAAACTAAAAATTAATCAAATCAATCAAAATAAATAAATCAAACTAAAAATTTATAATTATATAGAAATGCATAAAAATTAAAAGGTATCTAGTAAGTGAATAATTGTTTCCACTGTTGCTATTTAATTTCCTCTCAATTGAAGTGAAAAGCAGATTGTAAACTCGAGCATTAAACGCATTTTCCGCTCGACGTGTCTATCCACCCTCGCCGCACCAGCTCGGGTGGCTATATGAACGTCTCAGGTAAAATAGGTCGTCTTATGATCTTTTTCTACAATCTTCCATTTTTTTTAGTTTACATTTTATGTCCTGATAAAATGTGAGGTCATCTAATGAGAATGAGGGTTTCGTTTAGCGAAACTTTGAGCACTTTCTTTATAGGTCATAAACATACGTACTCGTATGTAAATTTAGCATTGCCTGTGATTTGAACGGGTGCTTGACATAACTATATATTTTTTTGCAATTGTGTTTAAATTATTGTTGCTATTAACAGCGCAGCGCTTTGTATTGATATGACCCCATATAAAATAACTTGTAATTATCATTATTTACATTACAAGTACAAAAACAAAAAATGACAATATTTTGGTTTAAATTTGGCTTTATGCAGCTAGTTGCTGACATTCCGAATTATTCCAATAAGGAAAAGAAAATTGGAGATTTGTGTTAGCAATATTTTGTCAATCTAGATATAGTCAGCGTAAAATACATAAGTATGTAAAACGAATGATATTATACAAAGCGGTCAAGGTGCTTAAATATGTGTGACATGACATGGCTATTGTATTGTGTAATTGCCAAGAGTATAAGTGCGTGTTCTAATATTTTTGAGCACTTTGGGTGCTTATAAATTTACTATATATCTGATGTCGACTATACGAAACGATAAATAAAAAATAATAATATAGCAAGAAAAAAGCTATAAAAATATATAAATCCATCTTTAAGTAATTTATATTTATAATTGACTAAATACGATGGAAATGTTATCGAATTAAAATTATATCTAACATAATATTAGGTTGTTATCGTATGTGTTACAGTGTACAAATAAAAGCGAGCCGTTTAAGATACCAAAAGCTTTTATAAGTTATTTTAGAATCAAGTGCAATATTGAGACTCACGCATTTCTGAAGCCTCTGTCGGGACTTATACTAAACTAGCACATACCACTTTAAAAGTGTAGTGTCCTTTCCTTAGTACAGTCGCCATCAGATATTTTGGAGCGGCCAAGGTGCTCAAAAATATCGATACATGAACTCTAATACCTTAATAATAGAGTGCATGTGCCGATAGTTTTGACCACCTTGGCCGCTCCGAAATATCTAATGGCGACTGTACAGTAGGTACAAGGCGACAGATTAGTAGAACACTTATTTATACATGATAAATGTTATGTATACTTATCATGCATGCATCATGGCATGATTCCTTCTTTACTGTATCTAGCGTAACCAAAGAATTTGAATGACATAAGTACCACTGTCGAAATTTGTCCTAGTAAATGTCATAGTCGTAATTACATATACCTAATGCTTGCTAAAGGAATTATACTCGCAAATGTGGTACGTTATTCCAGTTGTTCGGTTTTCATCGTGGACTTTAGTTGTTACGCCTGTATGGAACCTTGTCATAGCTAAATGTTAACTAAATAGTTGTAAGCAACATGTTGCTCACGATTGCTAAGATTGCATTGTGGTGTGGCTCATAAAAATAATGTCCACTAACTTACGCCAAAGATTCCATACAGGAAAGCGCGATCGTAATAAATAAGACATAGAGATTTAAAAAAAAATATATGTGTTGTGTACTAGATTTAATCATAGGTAGGTAAATTTAATATTGTCTACTTCAACTTTCAATGCGAAAATATCAGGACAGGACAAGAGGCTACTAGTTTAGGTACAGTCGCCATCTGAAGTATCGGAGCGGTGAAGTGAAGGTGCTCAATAATAAATAATTGAACACTGTAACGTCAAAGACATAGAGTTCACACATTTTTAAATACCGTGACCGCTTCGATATATCCGATCGCGATTTTTATGTAGTGTACCTAATGAATGAGACTGAAAACATTGATATCACAATAAGACCTAGACATTTTCGCCGTTTGTTATCAATTTTGTATGTTATATATTTTATATACTAAAGTCTCAGTAGGTACAATCGGTATTGTTTCAGCTGCTACACTCGTCGCTAAAACAATTTCATAGTTGGTACAGGATAATGGTGACCTATGTCGGAACTACTATTATTTGTCATATACTACGGCATGGCTTTAGTAGCAGGCTAGTTGGTGGCTTATTGCGTGTATGGGTGTCTCTGTGTAAATAGTGTTTAGAGTATAAAAGTACTTCACAGCGGCGCCACCGTCTATAAGTGTAATCACGCTTATGTTCAAAATTACTTCCACTTTTATCCATCTTGGGCTTGTTACCCACTCACAAAAAGTTTTTCTGTAGGTATATTAGGTACATTATTTGCCACTTGTAGCGTAAGTCACGGCGTGCTATTCAAGCCGTCGCCAAAAAAGAATCTATTGCCCTTGTTTTGCCAACTTCCCGCGCTTGAATTTATGCCTGCCACTATCTTAATAAATAGTCGGTCATTTCATTATCTTGATTAGGCGCCGGTATTCATGCAACGAAGCTTTCTTGGGCCCGTCCAAAGTTATTAGAGCAGAGCATGCTATATTGAAAAAATATAATATTTTATATAATATAGGCGAATTAAGCGACGGTAGATAAAGCACCTGATCATCCGAGGTTGATGGTTCCTACTGCAGTGCTTGTATGTTTTTGAAGGCTTGTATAAATAAATTTTGGTTTAAGAGTAGTGTGATTTAATGGATACCAAACATTATAGCTTTAATTATTGTAGTTTTTTTTGTGATAAGTAAGATACAGTGTTTACCTAAGTTGATAGAACATGTTTTATTCCGTTTCGCATGAGATGAATTGAATATGCAATGCGTGTCGCGGTGGTAGGTTTAAGAGAATGTTGAACTAATACCAGAACCGCGGCGGGCGTATTGACGTTTGTGCAATCCCTATGGGCGACCTACTTTTGTGGTTGCTCAGTGTATTTTAATAAAAACATTGAATAAAATTTGGAAATTTTATTCTTAAACTTAAGTAAGATACAGTCAGCATCGAATATACGAGAGCGGCTAAAGCGGTCTAATAAATCGCAGAACACGTCTTCGTTTCGTTTTAATTGTCAAGGCCACTATAATATAGAGAACGTTCATGGCTGATGAATGCCTTTTGACGGGTGTTCTGCCTTATCGCAGAAATTCCTTTGACCGAATATCACTTGCCAACCAACGTTTCGCCGATGATTCACTTTGACAACTAACTATTACCAAATTTGTGTATGACATTGTCGTCATTTTTGTGTGACGTGTCATTTGGTCGAATTTTTATGAAGCAGAATAAGTATCATAATGACTCGAAACGTTTGGAAAACTTATCATTAATTTGTCAAATCTTTCATTAGGTCAAACAACTAGATAATATGACTATTTAAACGAATAACGTTTCGTCAGTGCAACAGTTCCCTTTTCATACCTATGCCAACTTTTTAGGGTTCCGGAGCCAAAATGGCAAAAACGGAACCCTTATAGTTTCGTCTCGCCATGTCTGTCTGTCTGTGTGTGTCTGTCTGTCTGTCCGTCCGCGGCTTTGCTCAGGGACTATCAATGCTAGAAAGCTGTTATTTTGCACGGATATATTAGTAAACTATGCCGACAAAATGGTACAATCAAAAATTAAAAAAAAAAATTTTTAGGGTATAGACGTAAAGTGGGGGTGATTTTTTTATCTCATCCTACCCTAAAGTGTGGGGTATCGTTGGATAGGTATTTTAAAACCATTACAGGTTTGTGAAGACGATTTTTCGATTCAGTGATTTGTTTGCGAAACATTCACTTTAAAAGTGCATATTTCCCCTCTAAAATCTAAACCGGTGCGGTTGGTGAAGAAATTTGAAAAAATTCAGGATGGTAGTAAGATCAAACTTTCAAGGAAAACTATAACGGCTAAGTTTGATTCAGAATTATTAGTAGGTTATGAATAAATAGCAGCCTAAGGTATAAAATATACCTAAACTTGGAAGATTCCATATAAAATACGAAATCCTTAGAAAAGTATTACTTAATTTTTTCGTAATGGCTACGGAACCCTATTTTGGGCGTGTCCAACACGCTCTTGGCCGGTTTTACTTATTTATAAACTACAAGTAATGTCATAAGTAAGAGTTACACACCTTTTTTTCAATTGGCAATACTAATTAAAAATAACAGTTTTGTACCGAAATCTTAATGTGTGACAAAGTGCAGTTAGGTGCGGCGACGAGCGAAGCGAGGAGCAGCGTGTTAGGTTAACCGTGAGCGAACACCGCGAGCGAGCGTGCCGCGGCAACGGCCGGCGAGTGCCAGAATCATATTAGAGTAAGGCTCACGAGCGTTTTGCCCGCCTGTTCCAGTGTGTTATGAATATTGATGCACACAATAACTATTTGCGTCAACTTCTGATACAAGTAGTTTCTCTTTGAAGTGCAGTATTCATCCTTATATTAATAGAAACGGGCCATCGTTCGTACGCATCAATATTCATAACACACTGGAACGGGCGGGCAAAACGCTTGTGAGCCTTACCCATTATTATTTTTTCATATTTATTTTTGAATACCTAGCCAAAACATGAGTCTATGAAAAATAATATTGAACTGAAAACGGCATCCTTGTAAATAAATTTCGTCAAAATTTGATCGAAGACTCAGTAATTGCAGCTTTTTCGAAATCTAACACACACACACTTTTGATACATTTTGATACCGTGATTGTCAAACGCCTTATTAGTGCACAAACAAAAACACAACGGAAATGTTGCACTTACCCACATTGCTTATTACATATATTACATACCTAGTTACTAAACGAAACCATTATTCAATAAAACATTTGGGAAGCATTGTAAGTACAACGAAATTAATATTATTATGCCAACCAAAAAATTCTACTAACCGAAAGTTGGCAACTGTGAGGCAGACCAAACGTACAGTTGGTAACTGTGAGGTTGGAAAGGAAAATAAATCTTTTGATAAGTTGGCAAGTGATCATTTGGCGAAATGAAATTTACAAAAAGTTGTTTGGGAACTAATAATCGGCGAAATAATTTTCTGCGAAAAATTAGAGAGCCATTTCAGTCATAATTTCTACTTAGGTACAGTCAACGTCATAAATAAGTGATCATTTCTGTACCTTGTCGCTTTCAGTCGTTACACAATTTCGTATGGGTTTTTAAACATGACGTTTTAAACATGACAAGGTACAAAAGTGATCACTTATTTATGACGTTGACTGTACATAAGTAGCCAAAGTTTAAAGTTAGTAACAAAAATGTACTCTGTGCTGTGGTAGTAGCCCTGCTGGGTGACACTATTTACCTGCACGGATAATACCGACATGGAAATACCAGCCTGATATTTCGTGTACACGCCCAATACAAACGCCGCTATTTAATAAAAGTTAACAATTATGTAAGAAACTTTACAATTATGTAAAATTGTAGCACTTGTAGCTTCTATTAAATAGGGGCCGGTGTCAAACTGACAAGAGTTTTATGGGTACACGAAGTACCAGGCCGGTATTTCCATGTTGGTATTGTACGGCCTGGACTGGAAAGAAATAGTCACAAATAGTGTCAGTCAGTCAGTCAGCCAGCCGCCGCGCCTCCCCTCCTTCATGCGCTCGCGCTGCTCGTTCTTTGCAGACGCTTGACGCTTGTTATCTTTTATTTTCCAATGCTCATCGGTCGGAGTAACAAAACAAGTTGTATATCGCTACGTTAGTACTATTATATATTCTGTGATATCGCGGTAATTGACTTTCGCGGCATTCCGATACGTCAGTGGTTTGTGGACACCGGGCGGGGAATTGTTTAGTATGAAATAATTAGCAGTGTTTAGAGACGTTTTGGCACTTTTAATGTGCTTTTAATAATGGTTTCCGGTGATATAGGGAAAAATGTTGCGCAGGGATTTTTATTACTTGCCAGTAAGTACACCTGACTTTAACAGTTATCATGATCTATTTACTTTCTTTATTATTTTTTCTTGATTTTTGTCTTACAAGTTTAGGAGTGTGGATAGTACTCATAGATGAGAGTGTGTATACTATAGTACTACCCACCTACCTAAAAAGAATTTCACATGCTGATTACCAACGTGAATTTAAAACATGAAAATCTGCTCTCAAAAATTATTTTTGCAACGAAAGTTACCTTGGCATACCTATTTAAAACTTGTGCATTAGATACACACCTTAGTCACTTTCCGACGGGTTGCCCAACGAAAATGTTCACTCTACACCACTGGTATATTGATAACTAGGCACCTGATCTGATCATATAAGTTGTGTTAGCTTGCTTAGTGGTTTGACCTGTGACATTGTGGGTTCGAGCCTGGGTTTGCACCTCGTAAGTTTAACGGAATTGACGCACGAAATGGAATTGGAAATTTACCATGAGCTTTACGCTGAAGGAAGACGTGAGGAAACCTGCACAGACTGCGGAGAAGTTCAATGATGTGTGTGAAGTTTCCAATCCACACTGATGATGTTGGGTTGACCTGATTACCATACCCCAGGGCTTTCGGGCATGAATGATTTTGCACAGAGGTTCCTTTTATGACAGGTACATGAGATAAGAAAGGATTTTTCGAAATTCGTCGCCTAAGGGGTTGAAAAGGGGGGGAGAACGTTAGTATGTATATTTTTTATTTCTAAAGTTGTGACTATGAAATTTGGGAAAAACATTCTTCAAAAAATATGTGAACACATATTTCATCATTTTTGAAAATTCTACCCCTAAAAAGTTTAAAAGGGGGATGGAAATTTACATGACAAAAAACATTGTTTTTAAAACTATGATTCAGAATTTTTCTAGAATGGCTTTAGAACAGAATTTTCCTGCGGCCTGGTGGTTTGTAAGGTACTTAAGTTACTTTAATTACTTAGGTCGTTATGATTTCTAGTAGTTTTTCTTCTTTGGGTTTAGGTTTTGCGGCCCACCTATCTACGATTTTCATGCTTTTGGCCCACCGAGGGTAGATCCATGGGCATGACGATCATAATCCTCCCTGGGCCCTGGTTGGGTCTAGGACAACAGTAGATATTTTTCGAAGCTCATTGATTTTGATAAAATTAATACATACTTACTTACCTATCTTCTGTGACAATGTTAAAATGTTTTATTTGTGAAAAAATAACTTGAATTTAACAGTGTTACCCTCCCCTGGTTATAAAGCTGAATCCGCCCTTGGAGATGGCTGGTATGGCGCCTACTAGGTACCGATCGACGTCGACCACTCACTCTTTCGATTCACCCCATCGATTGACGATCCAATCCACCATCTTAATTCAACCATGAATCGACCGATTGGCGTGGTAACGTTATTTTTTAAATCAAATCTCTCCACAGACATGTTCAACACGGTAACCATAAACAAACTGGTGGTGCCAGACGTGGTTGAAATGGGCAACTCGAGCAACGCGGTGCTGGACTGCCAGTTCTCCTCAGCTGACAACCGGTTCGCTCTGCAATGGCTGTTTGACCGGGAGGATGAACCTGTATACGAGTGGAGACCAGGCACACCTCCCAAAGTCAGCGGGATCTTGGCGGGTAGAGTCGACCCGACGTTTAAAATATCCAGTAAGTTATGTTATATTTATTTTAAACTAGCCGTTACCCACGACTCCGTCGGCGCAGAATTCGTTTATCGCTATCTAACTATGCATTTTTCGGGATAAACACTACCCTATGTCCTTTTCCGGGACTCTAATTATCTATATACCGCATTTAATCATGAAGTAACAAACATCCAAATATCCAAAAATCCAAACATCTTCACAAACCTTCACATTTATAATATTAGTAGGATTTTGCTGTTCGTACAGTAACCTGCATTAGGTATATTTGCCACAGCGGAGCGTGCAAATATATCTGAGACATCCCACCGGCCTATAAATAGGGTTTAATAGAGTCTTATCATCTAAGATTTAATTATGCACGCTTTGTTGTGTCAGATATTTTTGCTGGTGACGTACCACATAACTAATAATCTGTGCCGTAACTAGGGCGTGTTAACGGTGCGCCGGTATAGGGCGCAGGGACCCTGAGAGTGGTACAGAAATGACTAGATCAGGTACACAAGCAATTCCTTTTATTTATAGTCATACGGGTGTAATTTTTCAAATATTGTATTTCAAAACTTTTAGAACATGAAACTACCGTGAGACTCACTCATATTAAATGATATTGTAACGGATAACTCACGTCTTAAACCGAGTTTAGCTCGACATGTTTCGGGCTATTTCGTAGGCCTTCTTCTTAGGAGCACGCGACTCGCCGGCTGCCGCAACACGCACAAACATGTCGAGCTAAACTCGGTTTAAGACGTGAGTTATCCGTTACAATATAATTTAATATTTCAAAACTATTAATTTTACTTGATAATCCAGTCATAAGCACCGCTGCTTGCGCTCCCATATTCCGGTACCTACTTCCGTCCGGTACGCATAGAGGGTACGACCGCTGAGTATACTCTCTGATATTGCGAGCGTCTGTACGCACCGGTGATCATTTAGTGATCAACTAATAGATAAGAACCATACAAGGCTACAGCAGTTTGTCGAATGTCACATTAAAGCAATGATTATTTTTGTAATGTCTCGAAACGAAGGTATGCAGATCTCGTTCCGTATTAGCTGTTACAAGGTCACGTTATACTACCGTAGCTAATAGCGTGTAAAGTCGCACTTGATCACACAGAATTTGGTGGCTTTTCCACAAACTGCGGGGCTGCGCGCGTGATGGTACGAAAGTTACGCGCGCGCCTCACACACGATCACAAGACTGATAATAACAGGCTCTATATACTACGTAGTGCAAAATTCGATCTTCGTATCTTGGCGTCCCACTGACGTTTATATTATTTAATACGAGAGTGAGAGAGACGGTACGATACGCTTCGATTTTCGAATTTCGTAGTAGCCCCTCAGGAATAGAAACGTTATCGTGTGTATTTCTGGCATTTCGTTCCATAATCGATGTTGGCCATTTGTCCCCATTGCTATTAATGTGCTCAAATAATTTAGGGTTTCGTAGTCATATAATACAAGGAACCATTATAGTTTAGCCATGTACGTCCGTCCGTCCGTGGCTTAGCTTAGAGACTATAGTGCTGGAAAACTGTAACTATGCACGATAGATTTATACTTACATAGATAGGTATATTAAGTAACAAAAACAAAGGTGTAGATGGTTTTTTTATCGTCTAAACCCATAGTGTCTTCTGTTTAGTCGAAGGTACCTACTACAGGTCTTTTGAAAACATTGTAGGTTTGCAGACTATTAAAATTTTAAGATATAGGGATCTGTTTGTAAAATATTTCATTAGTCAAATGCAAAGCTTTTCTAAGATTTAGTTTTCATTCAAGTCTACATTTTGATCTCTTACTCTGTCTGTTTTGTTTCCTAGATTCCGCTATAGACGAAGGACGGGCGTTGCGCATCGTGAACCTGGCACCCGAGCTCAGCGGCGAGTACACATGCCGCGTGCTCAGCGACGACGGCGGCGACGCGCGACAGACCAAGGCCATGCTGGTCTTCAGTCAGTATCTCTTTGGTTCGGTACTGAGGAGCGAGCCTCGCGAGACAGTAGTTTGAAACTCGATCTTGTACCAGTCAAAGAAGCGAGGTCCTACCTAGCCTTTGAACAGGGTCGAGGGAGTTTCTCTGTTAGTGCCCATTATTCAAGATTTCATACTCGTATACCTCTCCCTTTTTGCTGACTGTAGTTGCATTGTCATCCAAACTATATTATGTATCTAGCTGAAGTCAATGTGGCTACTGGAAGTGGATTAAAATTAACTTTTAAGATTTGAAACAAACAAAAATATTCGAGGTGAAATTAAATAAGCGCTTGTAAAATATTGCTGCTTCGCGAGTAGTTGCTCGGGCAGGAAATGCTGTTGACCAAACGCCAGTGGAGACATCATAGTTGAAATAAATGGTTAACTTGTGAGACTTCAGTTTTTACTTATAATATTATTATAAGCGTATTGATATATTATTGAATATCTCCGCCACGTATTTTGAAGGTAGTGGCGACTCTTTAAAGTGATACGGAAGTGCATGAAGGGTCAGCGAGTCTTGCGAAATATACATCCAGACCAAATTGGTACATCTTCTGATTTCAGATCCTGAGGTGGATTTTAATATGACAGCGTATCACATCAAGGGCACCGACACTTGGAAACTCTCGTGCAGCGCTAGGAACCTCACGTTACTGCCAGAGTTGTCACTGGAATTCAATACGTAAGTTGTGGATGAGTAGATCTGTACTTTACACTTATAAATCTTTTCTCTTTAAAAGCTTGCCATTTAGACAATAGTATTTAACTTCTACATAGGTCATCAAATATTTACCAAAAGTTTTTTTTTCGAATTAAAGTATTTTTTCACTTGTATCGTATTCTTCTTCTTCTTCTTCTTTAGCCGTTCTCAACCTCTAAGGTGTAGGCCTCCTTCAGCTTATGCCATCTGTTCCGGTATTGAGCAGTTTCCAACCATTTTGTTCCCGCCAGAGTGTGTATCGTATTATTATTAATCTAATCTAAATTCGTCCGGAACAGACGCGTAGGCCTGATGATGATGATGAACCAGCCTAATGTGGGTTAAATTATGGTACATACATACATGATTTTTTTAACAGCACAGTATGTAAATAAATTACTTAAGTACTTACTTATTATCAGGGGGCAGTTGCCCAAAGTGGGTCTGGCGGAGGCATGCAACACCAGATTACGCCTTGCTTTACGCCCGGTTCACATTATTCCTGTAAAACCGTTCCAGTAGCATGACACTGCGGTGCTCGATCGATCTTGTATAACTCGTTTGGATTGTGACCCGTGTGTGATTTTACTGGAATAATGTGAACCGGGCATTACGATCTTGAGCCAGCTCCTGCCAGCCTACCTCCACTCAGTCGTCCCAAATACGCTCTCTTCACAGCTCGATCCTCTCCCAGCCTTTCCACGTGCCCAAGCCACCGGAGTCTGGACGCTTTTTTTTTTTTTTTTTTTTTTTAATTTATGTATATAGGTAATATATTAGATTTCCAAATGCTTTTACACATGCTTAATTTGGTCTCTCCAATAACATTGGGCTCAGATACTAGGTTTTCTGTTTCCCTATTTTTCCATAGTAATTACTAAGTAAAGATTCTTCGTTGTAGGGTGCCCATCCCCAGGCAGATTCAGAACGGGCAGCGAGATGAGAACAAGTTGTACACGGTGACTACGTCAGTGCGGGTGACGGCGCGGGACGGGCTCGCGGCCTGCCGGCTGCACCTGCCGGTCGCCGGGTACTCCGCCGTGCGCACACGCCGGCTGCTCCTCAGTCAGTAAAGATTCTTCGTTGTAGGGTGCCCATCCCCAAGCAGATCCAGAACGGGCAGCGCGACGAGAACAAGTTGTACACGGTGACCACATCGTGCGCGGGACAGGCTCGCGGCCAGCCTTATAAGTGGTTGCTTTTACATGGTATATTTAGGTACCGGTGTAAATGACTCTGTATGCCCATACATTTCGCCACCGGGTACCTGCATCGACCCGCCAACTGGCACGTACCGGGACGAACAAGAACGATACTGACACTGCAAGAATTACTGCAAAAAATATTGCATATCAGGATATATCCTACGGAGTATCTACCTAGCTCTTTATCCACTATTCACGATATGGAAAATACTAGTTAAATATTTTATTCACTATAGCAATGATACGACTACTATAGCTATCGATCATAATATCTTCTTGCCCAACTCTAGAATTCTGGTTTTGTCTGAAATAACCTGAAATATTGCCGGCAATATTATTCAGATCGGCAATTACTCGTTTCGTAATAAAACTTTTCTTATTTCAGAACACCAGAAGCACGATAATATCGTTGCTGAAAAATGTAAGTACCTACTATCATCTACTATTACATTTTTATATACGTCACGATCACCGGGTGATACAACTTACCATCATTCATTTATATGCATTTTTATATGTATGTACCAAAAATTACAAGTGAGTTAGTATTCTTTTGAGATCTACGATTACTATCTCATCATAATTGACAAATGCACTAATATTTATCGTTTCATTAATAGTTGATAAGTGCCTACTTAATTTGATATATCTTACGAAGTAGGTACAGTCAACCTCAAAAGTAGCTTGATATCTTACTACTTTGTCACTGCCATTAATTTAAAACATTTCACACCTTCCCAGTGTTGTTTAACACAACAAAGTACTACAAGGGGTTTAGTTGATTTTCAGCTTGACTGTACTTAATAATTATAAATGAACGCTTTTTGATGTTTCAGCTAAAGTTTCGAAGCATCGTCCAAATAGCGCACCGGCTGGATTGAACATCTCTAGTCTCTGTACTCTAATTATTCTAAGCTTATTGTTAAACTTTAAAAAAACATTTATCTAAGTAGTAAATAGTTCGCTTAAAAACTCTCTGCTTTTGTTTTTTTATGTTAACTAATCTTCAGTAGTACCTAACTCTAATAGCATAAGACAAAGTAACTTATCTTATTAGGTAAGGCTTTGCCACACAGGGTTCGTTCTGGGTCATTAATCACTATTGTATCATTTTCGTGGCACCTTTTTTTCGACATGGTAGAGAAAATTCTGTTACAGTTTCCAGGTTATCTAGTAGAAGTACAGGACGTCTAAAAAAAAAATGTGTCACCAAATTTTACAGCAGATACATAAAAAAAAATGTGACCACGAAAATGAGGCGGTTGAAACGCTCAAATAATGACCCTTCATCGTCTTCCGGTCCAGGCAGCTGATATAAAATGTGATGAAAATATTCATGCGTTGATCGGACCAGGGGATGCAGAATACAACCAGGGCAAGTTCCAGTGTAGGTACTATCGAACCAACTGAATCGTGACCAGCGGCAGCCTTACCCATTGCGAGACTCCGGGCGGCAGGTCTTTGCGAGGCCCTTTGTCCTTCGTGAAAAGTATGTGATGCGAAAATATAGTTAAAAAAAAACATTTTTTTTTAATTTGCTTGGGTTGTTGCAAGAGGCTCCTGCAAGATCGAGGCCCCGGACGATTGCCTTGTTCGCCACCCCCTAAGACCGCCGCTGACGTGACCCACTGTGGAACCTTTTCGTAGAAAAAGTCATAGTACCATGGCATTGCTTGTGCTTGTGACTGTAGGTATACTGTAGGGACAATGCAAGGAAAAAGCTTTATTGTTGTTGTAAATTTAATAAAAAAATATATGTTTAACAATATAAATTACTTTATTACATTATTGTTAGTATCACATTCGTAGTAGAGCAAGCATATGTGCAGGAATCGCCATAGCGGCGAGGAGTACCCAGGAAGAGTCAGCTCGGGTTCCGCCGCCCGCTGAAAAAAACCCGTAAAACTGGCAAATTGTGCTTTTACTATCGAAGAAGGGGAGGGGGGAGAGTTCGATGTCACGTTACAATAATTCCTATAAATAAATAGGACACTGGGCCGTAGAAGGCTATGGTAGGCAAAATGTATAGTTATGAATTAATTTGACTGAATAAAGTAGGTAATTGCCTTTGAATGCAAATGTGTACCTACTTGTGAAGAAAATTAAATTTTAAGTTCGTCCATTGAATGAAAGTATCACCGATTATTTAGTATATTTATACTAAACAGTCAAATTTACTAGAATTTTCTTGTGAAATACGAGTTTTGTGTAGCCTTCCCTATTAAGTGGCTGTTTTAATGCATCGTTTGTAGAATGACCTGAGATATAAATAACGAATATGGGATATGAATGAGCAAGAAAGAGGAGGGGGCAAGACGGCTAGCATAAGTTAACGTTTTTTCTAAATATCTCGTAAGTAAATAAAGCTGTTTAAGTTAACTACGTACGATTACGTGGGCCGTACCGACTATATGTTACAAAAGAAAAACGCTAATTTACCTCTGCTAGCCGTTTAATTAAGTAACGATAAAGAATGCTTTATGTAAGACTAGTCAACATGAGGGGCATCGACACAGTATCACGGTGATAACGGTAGATGAAAAATTCACGTGATCAAATGTCACATTTGGACCAGAGGCCTTATTGTCTAAGACGCTTGGGTTCAAAATTGTTTTCATCACTTCTTTCTGTCATATGGCATAAGACAATGGTAGAAAGAGATAGTGAATGTTGTTCGCGAACTTCAGCGCGTTAGACCAGCGTTTCTTTAAGAGCTTTTATACCTGCTGAGCTGGCAACGTTGCATTTTTCTTAGTTTTTCTCGATTATTCCATAAAAATTTAATGAAAATTCAAAATGTCTGATAGAACACTTCTTAATATATAAGTTAATGTGCCTACTCCAATAATTATTCGTGATAGACTTTTATATTCTTTAAAAACGAATTAATGTTTATTAACGGTTTAAAAAAAAAGTCTATAACGAATAATAATTGGAATAGACACATTAACTTATATACATTAAAGAAGTGTTCTATCAAACAATTTTTTTAATTTTCATTCGATTTTTATGGAATAATCGAGAAAAACTAACAAAAATGCAACGTTGCCAGCTCAGCAGGTATAAACGCTTTAACCTTTTTCAGTCCGCGGACCCCTAGAAAATCAAGCACGATTTCAAGGACCCCCATAATAAAAAACACAGGACTAAATTTAGGAAAATTTTTATGAATTCAAATGTCTATAGATAAGACGGCGGACCCCCATACACATACTCGTGGACCCCCAGCAGGGCTACTACGAAACTCGAAACTGGAAGTCGTGTCGTGCGGTCCCTCTGACACTATACTATACTATTTAATACGAGAGCTAGAGACGGTACGTTATAAACTTCGAGTTTCGTAGTAGGCCTGCAGGGGTCCGCTAACCACAGGTTAAGAAACGCTGCTTTAGACAATATATTAACTACCTTTCGAATATGCGATTTTCATCTTTTCCAACAATGTTCATTTCACAACAATTGGTGTTGTGTTTTCCAAGTTTATTTACTCTGTATGATTGTACAGTCAAGGGCAAAGATATAGACACGGCCAAAGTTACAAAAATATGTATACACGACTTTATGCACTCAACATTAAGGCCGTGTATACATATTTTTGCAACTTTGGCCGTGTCGATATCTTTGCCCTTGACTGTAGGTATTTAATGTCGTAACCACGCTTTAAGTTATAGATAATAAGTTAGTGTGTAAACAATAAAAGTGTTAAGTTTTTTGCTATTCATGTTTTAATATTATGAACAATAGTGATGCTTTCATTTTCTGCGCGTGTTTTAGTTTTTATTAAATAGTATTGACCTATACTGTAAATCCAAAGCGTTTAAGCGACGTGCACAAGCATTATAATATTTTCTACTAATATTATGTATAAAAAGCCCTGAAATATTAAATAGGACTTAAAAACATTTAAAACTATATAATAATAAAATACTTAAAAAGATAAATTGTTTTTGTCTTGTTAAACCCCTATAAAAATAGCAAAATAGGAGTTTATACATATTTTATTTATTAAAATTTATAACTTTAAGGCGGACTTGCACACAATAGAGTTAACTATAACTCCGAGTTAACTTTGAACGCGGAATCATAAAATTTTTAGATATTAGAAGTAGGTGGGTATAATCTGTATCCATTTATCCATTACTGCATAAATTTATTACAACATGGACGAGTATACCGGATGGGCCCTGTAACAGGAGCAAAAAATTAAAACACAGGTTCTGCTACTCAAATGGAACTAGTTCTGCAACTTTTAAAAATTAGGTAATTTTATCATTATATATATTAAATTGTATTTTCAATGTACGGCATCCAATAGCCTAATGCTGGCCATATACCATCCTTCCTATCGTCCAATCGGCATGACGCTGCCGATTGGATCAGTTAGAACTGACCGTGTATGGGCGTAGATTGGCATGACAGTTATGGTTGTATGGCCAGCATAAATGACATCGCCTGTCACATAACAAAATGACGGATTTCGCAATACATTGCTTGTCCAATTAAACTTTAAACTAGGTATAATAAAAATCATAATACAAGTTATTTTCAAAAGTTGTAGAACTAAATTAGCTCAAGATGAAGAGTGGAGGCGTGGTTTAATTTTTTGCTCCTGTTACAGGGCGCACCTTGTATTGGTATGTCATTCCTTGATATGGAATTGGGTAACTTTTTACAAAGGGTATCCAAGTATTTACGTCTTCGGGTGTCTATATAGCCCTGGTTCCACAACGTGCAAACGCATTACATTGCGGTGCCGTAAAACAAACGAGCTAAAACTGACCGTTCGATCACCGCATTGTACACCTTGCACGCGTGCAAACTGGGGGGCTACTACGAAAATCGAAGTTTGTATAATACCGTCCCTCTCACTCTCGTATTATAATATAAGCGTAAGCGGGACGGTACATTACGAAGTTCGAAATTTGCACTTCGTAGTATAGGGCCTGGGATCTTAGTGTGACTTACGCAAGCGCTGTTCGGGTATTTCCGTGGGTGCCTCGGTCGTCTCCGGAACTGCGGTGGTGGTGGACGAAGCCAGCCACGCATCTGGGCCGCGACGACAACACGTTAGTGCGTACAAACGGAATGTTATGACATGCGACCATACAGTATCAACGTCGCGCACAGATAACACAGAATCTATGATATGAAACCGTACACTCTGGCGCATACCAAAGAGAATACAACCACGCGCAGACCTTTACTCTCTAGGGCTACGGATTAGCCCGAAACATGTCGAGCTAAACTCGATTTAAGACGTGAGTTATCCGGGTCATTATATTTAATACCTTTACTCTCGCTCGAACTCGCTGGATTTATATAGACAACTCCATAAACGAGCAGTTAAACTTGCAGGTTATTATTGCCTTTTGATTGTGAACTATTACGTCATGTCGTTGTAGAACTAAACAATTCAATGGGAACCGCGGCCCAAGCGCTCTTATTCTGACAGGAAGCCTGTGCCTAGCAGTGGGACGTATATAGATTGGAATGATGATGATGACGGTGAGATAAAAAAGAGTATTTATGAAGCTAAACTTGATACTTGTGAGACTATCAACTGCACCAGAGTGTACTATTTCGACAACTAAAAACATAGTTAACTAACAACTAACTAATACCTATCTTTGAGACTTTTGAAAAGTCATTTGATCTAATTTACAAGTTTTCTTTTCCAGAAGTATGGCTAAATCGAACCAACGCTTTCAATTCACACTAGGGCCACATAAACTTGCATTATATACAGAAAGAGACGAAACATATTTATGTAATCACTTACCGGCAACGTTTCTTGGTTTCACAATACATATATCTTGACAAGTTTGTGCGTTACACACAGTAGAACCCTGTTGCAGTCAGAATTTGCTGCACTTATAAAAAAAAATGATTATAACGGCAGCAGAGGCTCCCTGCGACAGGGTTCTAAAGCGTAGGTTCGATACAAAAACATACTGTTAAATTGGCTCACTTACCAAAAAGTCTTATTCCAATCATTTCATACGTGCCATGACAAATGCTGTTAAATTCATGCTCTAGCATCAATCCATAGTTTAACACTACACAATCCTTACATTAAACTATTTGACGTGGCATTTGAACCGTTTTGCCAATTAATATTACATTATATTTACCTGCACTAAACCCATCTTTAGTACTACGATGGTTTTCTACATTAAGAAAAGTAAACCTTACAGTATACGAGGTAAGAAACGTGATAGAGACAACACTACATGCAAAAGCTAGTAGCCTCGCATTTAACTATTGTTATAAATATATAGTCCCATTTTTAACACTTTCTTTTCAAATTCTCGCGTACTGCACTATATGAATAGAAACCACTGTGAGCGCTTTAGTTCAGCTCGGCTGTACGGTGTACATAATGACAAAGTACTAACATCAATAACCAAATCGTTCATAAGTGAAATTTTAAAATAATAACTGAAATGCCCTGCTTTTACAAAACAATGTAAAGTCGTCAGCAGAAGTAAATGAGCAGATGTGGTGCTCAAAATGATCTAAACGATGTCTTATTACTTTGCCAGTAAAATCATTTTGAGCACCGTAACCGTACATACTGCTGCTGACTGTACATACATGCGTGGGTGGGTATGTTACTAGCATAATGAACAAAAGTGTAAGTATATGAACTAGCACCAATTTTTGGGTGTTCCATATAGGATCTAAACAATTTAAAAAATGTAAATTTCACGCTGGTTTCTATAGTCATAATCATAAGGTTCACTTTTACTCAGCATTTGTACAGTAACGCCACAAAATATATTGTTTCCCAAACAGCTTTAAAATAGGATTTATATGTAATTGAAAACACACCTGAGTAGTAGATGGTGGAAATCTCCGTCATAGCAGTTGGCACGTCGATGGCGAGTACGAAGGAGATGTCGCAAAACACCTCTTTCCCGTCCAAATCCGCCTCCGGAACAGTGGCGTTGGCGAATACGTTGTAAAGGCCGTCGATCGGGCCGTGCAGCGCGGATGTGTTGAACGTTTTACTGGGTTAAATAATAATTGTATCTAATCTATCTATCTATCTAATACCTTTAAAAGAGCAATTCTTGTATATACATTATATATATAGTATTTCGGGGATCTCGGAAACGGCTCCAACGATTTCGATTAAATTTAGTATCTTGGGTTTTCGGGGATGAAAAATCGATCTAGCTTGGTCTTATCTCTGGAAAAACGCCTGTTATCGAGTTTTAGCCCGAGCGAAGCTCGGTCGCCCTGGTACTAAGTAAAGATACGTTATATGCTCATAAAACAACTGAAAAACATGTTTCCAACTCGGCAGCAGCAGACACACATCTATTCAATCAATTTGGTTTGTGTAATTTAACTTTCGTTATAGTAAGGTTATAGTTATGAAAACATTTCTTTTTTACTTCGACGTCACGTGAGGCTAGAGTCTCTAATTTGGTGCATTTTTAAACTTCATTTTTGGTGCACTAATAACATATATATACTTTTCTAGGGTTCCGTAGGCAAAATGGCAAAAATAGAACCCTTATAGTTTCGCCATGTCTGTCTGTCTGTCCATCCGTTCCCAGCTTTGCTCATAGACTATCAGTGCTAGAAAGCTGTAATTTTGCATGGAAATGATATGTAGCAACAATGCCGACAAAATAGTAAAATAATAGTAGATTGTTGCACCAAGCAGAAAGTTATTTATTATTGCACCGAGTGCCGATTTGGAGCCCGAGCGTCAGCGAGGGCTTTAAAAAGCACGAGGGCAATATAAATTACTTAATGAGAGGTGCATAATGTGCTTTTCTTTCAACTATTACAGGAATAGTAGACGAAAAAAAAACTCATGCTAAACAATTAATAGGAAAGAAATGTCACTAGCACTCGATGATTCCATTTTTGTAGTTTACATTCTCACTCTAAAAATGTCAACGGAAAATTCGCAAGGTTCCCGCCAATTAGTATTTTTTAATTTCTTACTTTTTTTGGCAGAGTTAGTAGCCAGTAGCAGATATTTTTACCCGCGATCTGTCAAATTTCGGATGGGCGCCAGGTTGGCCAACCAAACACACAAAGTTTTTTTTAAATATACGGCTACTTACCTACTGTTTTTGGTAGGATTGGTACTTGATTGGTAGCAACAATTTTTTGTACGCAATCTGTCAAATTTCATAAGACCGTCAGGTTGAGCAACCTAACACTAGATTTTTTTACACTATGCAGGCTAATTTTATAGCAAAAATACTTGTGTTACCTCTTTGGTGGTGCAATTCAAAAAAATCTAAAACAATGCAATAAAGGATTTACATACATTTTTTCTGCTCTAGAGCAGAAAAGTCCTGCTTTTTGCTGGGTATTTAGTGCGGTTATGATGAAATTAAAACATAGTTGGAAGAAAAAAAAATTTTTTTAAGCTAAAGCGTAGTGGGGGTGATTTTCTTTTTTCGTCAAACCATATAGTGTTAAAATGAATGACAGTTTGTGAATACGATTTTTCGATTCTGTAATCTGTTTGCGAGACATTCAACTTGAAACTACAAATTTTCTTTAAAATCGAGCGGTCCCCCCCCCCTTTAAAATCAAACTGGTGGAAGAATTAAAAAAAATTCAGGATGGGAGTAAGTATATTAAATTTAGAAGGAAAATTATAACGGCTAACTTGGAAGATTCCGTACGCAATACGAAATCCTTAGAAAAATACTACCCTATCTTGGGCATGTCCGACACGCTCTTGGCCGGTTTACTTATTTATTTTATATTTTACTTTTGCAGTCAGACCAACGTGACTCATATAAGATTCTAAGTTAGTTTACGTCTATATATTAGTATTTGGGCGACCGAGCTTTGCTCGGGTAAAACTCGAAAACACGCGTTTTCCCAGAGATAAAAGCGATAATTCTACGATAAATCGATTGTTCGCCCTCGAAAACCCCCATACAGAAATTTTTATCGAATACCGTTTACTAGTATATTGTATATTTAAATAAGAAAAACCTGTCAAAGGTGATATGGATTCTGGGTTCGGGGGCCACGCCCACCGCCTCGCACGTCACCTGCACGTCGGTTTCACCCTCGAACTTGGTCGTGTTCAGTAACGGTCCACTGCCCAACGCTGGGAACAAATTGAACAATACATTATTAATCTATTTATTAGCTACGTAGCCAAAATTTAAAAAATATATGAGGGTAGTAACTTCGTATCATTAAACTCGTAATATTCGGATATGTTTAGTTTACTAAGGGTATGTTTCACCACTTGTCGACTAACTTTAAGTGACGGATATCAGTAATGCCGTCTCTGCTTGTTTTGTCCGAATAAACAAAGACGGCATTACTTTTATCTGACACTTAAAGTTAGTCGACAAGTGGTGAAACAGGCCCTAAAAGTCTTATTTACTTCTACATTTAAAAACAAATGACAAATTACACCAATTGACCTAGCCCAAACTAAGCAAAGCTTGTACTATGGGTGCTAGACAACGGATATACATACATATATAGATAAATATATACTTAAATACATACAAATATCCAAAACTCAAGTACAAACATTCGTATTTATCATACGAATATTTGCCCGTCACGGGGATCAAACCCGTTCCGTTATCCGTTCGTCAATGATAAGTATTAAAAAGGACTAAATAAATATAATACCATATTATTATTATACATGGTCCTTGGTATTCATTAATTAGTGTGATTCCCTTTCGACCTTGGATTACTGATAGTCTGATAAGCGCGAGTGTGACCGGTACATTTTTAACGTTAAATGAAACGAAGTATAATAAAGTTACACTTTGTTGGCATTAGACAGAATTTTCGACTTTTGTGCGACTTGAAAAAAAGAAGGAGGTTCTTTATTCGACTGTAGTTTTTTGTTTGTAGTTCATGTATATTTTCGCCTCCTGTTAATCAGTTTCAATGATAATTCTAGTGTATGGCGCAAAGTTGGTTCCATGCATTTACCATAAAAATAGTTTCGGGTATATTTCGCAACAAAGGATAGTCTGACTTCAAATAATTGATTCAATTAGGCGTCACTTTGCGGAGGTCGTCATCAATGAACTAAAAACAATTACTTCGCTCACTCACAAAAACGCTGAACTCTGAGGATGAACTCTGGTTGAGCTCGAAACAGCTCAGTGTAGTGTGGCGGTGGTGATAGTTGGGTTTGTGTGATTTGTGTGTTCTTACAGTGCTTAGGAGCTGCATGAGCACACATTGGTTGCATAGACATAGCTATCATAAGGTCGCGGGCGAGCAAAGTACCTAATTGTTTTTAGTTCATCAGTCCACATAATAATATAAACATTTTCCGTATCTTAGCAGGGAAACCTATACTGCGCGTGGACCGACGGCCGACACTTGGCAGGAGGTCGTATTTCTAAAGCCCAGTTTAGACCTGCAAGAAAAATTGTGCAAGTTGCATTACATTGCGGCGCTGGATTGAGCTTTGGCTTTACGGCCTCGCAATTTAATCCAACTTGCACGATTTTTCTAGCAAGTCTAAACCGGGCTTAACGCGCTGACGTTCGCGATCGCATTCACCATCTCTTTCTACCCTCGTCTTATACCGTGTAACAGAAGGAATTGGTGAAAGCGATTGTGATCCCAAGTGTGTTAGACAATAAATCCCCGATTTAAGGAGCGGCCATACCGCTGCTTACAAAACGGTGACGGTACGGACGGAATCGCAGTGACGCACCGTAAACGTCACGAATTTTGTTCGGTAAAGTCCTGACGTTTACGGCACGTCACTGCGATTCCGTATTTTAAGCATGCGATAAAAACGGTGCGCATACGATGCGTCACTGCGATTCGGTACAGTCACCGGTTTTTTTAAGCAGCGGTGTGGCCGCTTCTTTATAAAGTGGTGTTATTTAAATACTCACAGTAAACTACTAAGTCATTGGCACTTCTGCGCTCGTCTACGATATTTTGCGTCACTTCACACAAGTACTCTCCTGAATGTTGCGGTTGCAGGTTCCAAAGCATAATATTGTTATTATCTTGACCACTTAACGCTGGAAGAAAAATAAAATATTGTTAAAACAAATCGCATTAAAAAACGATTTCTTAGATGGATTTCCCTATATTTTCATTTACTTGCCTATTTTTCCAGTAACTTATTATTACTTACCGTACTATAAATTTAATAGATTCACATTTTACTTCTCGCAAAACTTCTCACTCGCATAATAACATGTTTGTGATTTTTCACGTAGGAAATTTTTGAATATTATTTTTTTCCGATGATGTCTAATTTTCCTACACGCAATATTTATTGGCAAAGTCATAGAGGCGTGTATATTTTTAAGTTTTGTTTTGTGCAGATATTCACGTTGTTGACATATTCATGATAAAAATACGTTGAGTAAACGACCTTTACTTTGTTAATTTTAACTAAGGCCGCTGGCCATATAAGGTAATAACTTGAGTTGGTAATGATTTGGTTCGTATTGTTAAAGAGGAAAATATTGAATTTTTAACCGACTTCAAAAAAAGGAGGAGGTTCTATGTTCGACTGTATGTATTTTTTTAATCGACTTCAAAGAAGGAGGAGGTACTCAATTCGACTGTATGTTTTTTAACCGACTTCAAAAAAGTAGGAGGTTCTACGTTCCAATGTTTGTATTTTTTTCTGTATGTTCACCGATTACTCAGTCCATTGTGGACCAATTTTCATAATTCTTTTTTTATTGGAAAGTGTGTTTTCTGAGGTGGTCCCATTGTCACCAAGTCAAGATCTGATGATGGGATCCTAGGGAAATCGAGGGCAAACCTCAAATTTTATAGGCACACCTATGGCGATTTTGGCATTTTCAGCATTACGGTAAGCTTTTACATTCAGAAAGTTTTATTTGGTAAACTGGACCTGATGAAGAAGACCAAGATGGCCAATGGAACTCGTCTAAGCTAAGTGATGCTCGCGCGTCTATAAATGATCATGATTAATATACCTGGATAAGCAACTAAGAAGAAGCTTTAAGTCAATGATTCTTTCGAACTGATCTGATGCTGAAACCGGAAGGTAGGCAACGGAAATCTGTTCTAAAACAACGTAACTAAGCCGTGCTTGGGCTTAATGGAATCGTTGTGAGATGTACTTTGGCTACGAATCACTAAAAAGTGAGAAATAAAGTTATTTAAAAAGTAAAACCGACAAAAACAGACAAAAAATGGAACCGACTACAAAAACCTTGAAAATATTTTTCTAGGTACCTATTAGCTCGAAGTCGGTGACTCAGCACGACCCAGCAGGAGGGATTGAAACCCATAGTATGTAGATGAGGTAGGCGACTATCGTTCCACTCCAAATATTTTCAAGGTTTTTGTAGTCGGTTCCATTTTTTAATTTTTTACTTTTTTGGAGTCGGTATTACTTTTTTGTTAAAAAAAATATTTTGTATGTACTTTTGTTATGCGATAATTTCGCCAATTGTGGAACAATTTTCAGAATTCTTTTTTTGTTCTAAAGAACACGTTTCCAGGTTAGGATCTGATGATGGGATCCTAGAGGAATCGAGAGCAACCCTCAAATTTTATAAGTACACATATAGCGATTTTGGCATTTATAACACCAAGTTAAGCATTTACATATATAAGTGGCCAAGCTAAGGAGTCTGAAATCTGAATTTTTAATATCCTGATAAGTATATATGCTTATTAAAAATCAGAATGGAAATATTTAGTCCCGGGACTAATAAATTAATATTATATTATATCATGGAGTACAGTATGATTACTGGGAACTTGACACTCGACATTTCTCGACTTTTATCGAAGCAATCGGGAATAGAATACATTGTTACACGTCCATAATAATAAAATAATAGCAATGTACCATAGAGTTCAAAATAGTAATATACTACGTCCGTGTGGACTTAGATTTATCTTAGCCAGTTAGTTTTAACTGCTAGCAGTTTACAAAAGATACATACCTACCATCAAAATTTAACTAACACTTATAGTTTCCAAATATAAAACCTGATACATACGGACAGGCAGATAAACCCGCAGACGGATAGGATCAAATGTTATAATTTTACAGACTATAGTAACCAAAACAATATACAGTTAAACAAAATGTCAGCCTAACTAACAGCGATTCTTCCAAAATTGTTCCACGAAATTTAAATTGACGTATCTTTTTTACTTGTGAACCGCTAAATATTAATCTACGGAAACGACAGCACATCAGTGAAAACCGCATTCTTCTAGGTTAAGCCGTTTCTGAGATTAGCGTGAACAAACGCACAGAAAAACAGACAATAATTCTAAAAATCATTGTTTTGAGTTGTTTGGGTGTGTTTGGGTTCTATTGCGCTAATAAATATTCGTAGTAACAGTTTTTCTCAAATATTTAATACGGTACAAATATTAACTTGTTACAGATTTATTAGATGTATAGATCAGAATACTATCTACCTAAATGACATGTGAAATTTTTACATTCTTCATATAAAAAAACGATCTTTGTCGTCTGAGACCGAGAAGTGCCGAATGTCAAATTCTATGAACCCAACCGTGCTTACTGGCGAGTGAGAAAACTTGCGAATGTTATAATTATCTATTGAGAATATAATCTATTAGAAAACACCCGATTAGGAAAAAAGGTGAATGAGCAATATTGCAACACTTAAAATGTACGCATACGAAATTATCCGCATGGTAAATTAAATACTGGAAAAATAGGCGCTAGGAATCTCTTATACAAGTAAATAAAAATATCGGAAATCCATCTAAAAAATCCGTATCGTACCGTCCCTCTCGCTCTCGTATTAAATAATATTAGCGTCAGCGGGACGGCAAGATACGAAGTTCGAATTTTGCACTTCGTAGTACAGGGCCTGGTAGGTGGGGACTCACTGATATTCAAGGGCGGGTCCACATGTGGTGCAATGAGATGCCCCCCAGCATTGTCGACGCGCTGGTAGAGCTGATGCGGCCCCTCCGCCCCCGGCCGCGTCCACCACCACTTGACGACGACGCCGCCGTCCGCGTCATGTTCGCAGACTAGCTCCGCGTTCCCTCCCACTTCCACTGCATCTGGCACTACGAACTCTGTTATGTTGTGTTGATGGGTGGCTGGAATGACAAATAAGTGTTTGTTAAATATTTTTAATACAAGCATATTTTTGGTCGATGACTTGCCCACCTATCTCCCCCTTAATAATAATAATAATACAATTTATTGAATGAATTTCGGTACAAATAACATAAAATGCAATATTTCACTTAAAATCTATGTAACACATGTGCCTGAACTAGGATAATTCCTGTATCTCAGGCTAAACGAGCTAACATTTACATACTAACATACCTAGGAAAAAAAAAGTATGGTGTATAAATATGTAGTATCTACGTAGGAGTTATACTACAGCGATATTACAAATTTATAATATATTTACTTAAAAGATATTATCAGGTCAAACATAAATACTGTACGTCAGTGGATTTTTACTGGGTTAGAGTGTTAAGTTAGTCTTAAGTTTGTCGTACTACTTACGGGACACCCTGTGTAATACCATCACGATATGATTAGCTTTTGGGGCACGCCCCTAAGAAAATTAGTACTTTAGCCTAATATTTTGCAGCCGCATTTCTAAATCAAAAAATGTTTCCATAAAACTTATAATATTAATATTTTTAAAAGATAACAAGGATACATAATGGGTTAAGACGAAAAAAAAAAACCATTTTGTAGTCATACTTAGTTGACATAAGCCGCGCATTGACGGACGGACAGACATGAAGAAACTATAAGGGTTCCTTGTAGGGCTACGGTAGCCTAAAATAATGAACAAGTAAGATATGAAAAACGTTTTTTGTTTAAAACCGTGTAGAGTTTTTACAACATTTATGATTATGATGCGTTTTGTGACAATGTGGAACGAGCCATCCAACCGATCATGCGGTGAAATTGTTGACCCTTGCCGCAAGAGAAAATAATTAACAGTAAAATAGTAGTTTCAATTATTTTTTCCTAACTTTTCTCTGGACCGTTATATCTAGACTAGACAGCGAAAAATAACACAAAAGTACGGATAGATAAGTTAACAATTTATAAGTCGGTGTATCTCTCCTTTTTGGTGGCAGTTAGGTGAAGACATACGATCCTCTATGTAAAAGGCAATTAGGCAATTTTCTATAGTTAACTAGTTCCTTTAGTACATACGACAGCAAAGTAGTACAACGCAGTTCACCTAGTGCAGTGTTAGTAATCAGTCAGAATACCGAATAATAAATGATCTTGAACAGAGCTGTTATACAAATGACGCAAGTAGTCCTCTTTATAGTCAAATAATAAAACGTAACCGCCCGCTGCATTCGTTTCAAGTATTTATAAATGGCACATTGCCATCAGCAACACATCAAAGGAAATAACTGGTCACCAAAAACTCAAACATCAACAAAACTCGCCAAAAAAAAGGTAAATGAAAACAAAACAATGACAACTGTGAAAAACAATCAAAAAAAGTGTGACTGCATCGTTAGCAGCAATAACAACGTAAGTACGCTTTAGATCACGCGGAATGAAGTAAACACAAACATCCACCGTCGTTTATATTTTGTAGATCTTTTCACGTCTCAACGATCATAGACGACAATGAACTTGACTCCAATTGAGGTCTACATTCAACTATAAGATTAGGTGCCTGCAGTTTCGTAACGTTATTGTCGCTAATATGCTTCCACTTGCCTTTATAGGTCATAAAATATCAAACGCGGCAGGGAATCTCGGTGAAGCTAATCTCGTAGGGAATTAGGTCATATTCCGATGAATAAGACACTATCTCGGTCAACCTTGAGGCGGTCCGGGAATGTTAAAAATACCTTCGCGGCCGACAACAGCGACGCGCGGTGTGGGTCGTACCAACGCTGTTCATACAATTCGATAAAATATAGGAATTCGTAATCAACACGCGATTTCGCTAGGATAAACATACTAAGTTATAATAGCTGAAGCGCCGGTAGCAGATTCTGAGAAATGTACCATACTCTCAGTGTTAGCGTTCTGATCTTTTTCCGCACTAACAGTGTATACGGAAAATTTGTACCTCCACAGAAACTTTCCAAACAATTTTATTTGTACATACTAGTAGGTCTGGAATATTTTAGTAGGTTGATTGAGCGAGTTCGTCTGAACACTCCTGTTTAAATTATCATGTTATTGCCCGAGCGAGCGCGACGCATCCCCGTTGCAGCTAGGGCAACCTGGTCAACTGGACAGCTAGTTTTTTATTAAGTATCTTTATCGTGGAAAAAAAAAAATAAAAATCATTTAAAAAATCTGAAAATCTTTTACAGGATGTTCAGTCAAACTAAACAAACAAAATTTAATTACTGTATTTTTGTAATTTAAGTGTCTTCGTTTCAGCATAGGCAGAAGTGCTTTCGTACGATTATCGGGGGCTATTCTCCTCTACGGGTCCAATTCTCAACCGATTTTCGTGAAATTTTGTGAACATGTTCGATAATTATATACGGATATTTAGGTCGATACAGTTTTTGGAAATATTTCAAAATAGCAGAGCCATGGGGGAAAACGTACGCCAAAACAAGTATCTTCACGGCACTTACGTCCTTTTGTTGAGAAGCGCAGTTTTTCGGCAATAATTCAAAAACGGTATACCCGATCATGTTGAAACCAATTTTCGTTGAAAGTATTTATTAAGCGTTAACTTTCCACATATTTTTTGGACCCACGGTTTACAAGATAGAGGGCACAACTTTTGCCACTTTGGGAGCGGTTATTTCCGGAAATCTTCACTTATTTTACAAGACATCTGTAAGATTGGTTTTTTGGAATCTTTTTGTATTTTTAATTTCAATTCCAAATTTTTACTTTTACGGTCATCCCGTAAAACCTAAATTGAAAATACAAACTGAAATATAGATGCACAGAAAAACCAGAAAAATTTTGACCATCACTGGGAAACGACCCCAGGTACTAATACCAGGTCGGAATACCGAGGACCTGGGTTCGATTCCCAGTGATGGTCTTATTTTTCTGGTTTTTCTGTGCATCTATATTTCAGTTTGTATTTTCAATTTAAGACATCTGTACTCCAAATTTCATTGATATTGATTTCATTGATATTGGTATTTATATACATCTTGTAGTTTTCGAGTAAAATACCTGTGACATACGGACGGACGAACAGACAGACAGACAGACAGACGGACTTGACGAAACTTCCGTTTTTGCCATTTTGGCTCCGGAACCCTAACAAAGTTATTTTCAGCCAATTCGAAAAACTCAAGCGAGGTCTGCCTACAGCTCTCAGTCATTAGTGGTAAAAATGACCTATCACAAAACTAAAAGCGGATAAGATTAACAGACTAACAGTTAACAACGATAATTTACATTTTCAATTAAGTGCATTTGTTATTAAAGTTTAGAAAATTAAAGTGCCTAACCGGAATAGGTACCTAAACAAGTATGTTCATATGCTGCGGCATAAGTAACTAGAGTACAAATAGGTTTTGACCTTAGACTAGACTGCGGATCTTGATGTGTCTGTCTATCTATTCTATACAATTAATATATTTACTAAATTGTTGAACTTTTATGCAGCTTCATTAAAAAAATAACATTGTTTTTTAATTTTTCAATTGAAACATTTCGAAGTGATAGTCTTCGATCTAACTTTGAAGAGGTAGGTGCAATCGCGGTCGCTAACAAATTAAACTAGCAAAGTTCGAAACAAGAATAACCGTAATATCAACTGATATTAGACTCCGGTCCAGACATAAATAATTCGCGTTTAAGATGCAAACTGTTGGTATAATTTGTAGACGTTTTATGAAATCATCACCAGGTTTATTTGCAGAATACACATGTTCTTGAATGTTCTTCTTGTTCTAGACGAATAAAGTCGTGACGTCAATTTAACACGAAAAAAAAAACACAATTGACCGTAAACTTATCACAGCACTGTCAACTGAAAACTATAAAGAAGTAAGAGACATTTTCAAAACACTTCCAATGGTTTTAAAACACGGTGTTGAATTTATTTCAAACAACTATACAGATTCAAGTGTCGGTTTAGTGGCCAGGGATAGTAAACTTAGGGCTGCTTAAGCTCACCTGCCACAAGGCAAAGGACGAGGTAAGGTATCCGATACATCGCGGTATAGTAAGGCACGTGAGGTGCGCGAGCGGCGCGTTCGAACGGACTGAACTGACGCCCGCCCGCCCTTCAAGCGGCGTATTAGCCTTGGGTTGGCGGGATAAGCGCACGGAGCCAAACGTTTACGACCACACGTTGGGCGATCACTGTTTCCTGATATTTATTGGTCATGACGAATTACGACTGTATGGCGGGAAATATACGGAGTAATATCAGGATTACCTATACCATCAGTGCCAAGTGTGAGCGCACTCGCGTATCGAGGGTTTCGTAAAAGTTGTATATGTCAAAATAAAAGCCCAGAGTCCTGCTTCTAAATAAAACCGGCCAAGAGCGTGTCGGGCACGCCCTTGGTAGGGTTCCGTAGCCATTATGAAAGAAAATCAAGTACCTAATATTTTTCTAAGGATTTCGTATTGTGTAACGGAATCTTCCAAGTTTAGGTAGGTATATTTTATACCTTAGGCTGCTATTTACTCTTAAACTACTAATAATTCTCCACCAATCTCAGCCGTTATAACTTTCCTTGTAAATTTGATATACTTACTACCATCCTGATTTTTTTCAAATTTTTTCACCCAACAGTTTAGATTTTAGAAGGGGGGGGGGACGCTCGATTTTAATGAAATTTGCACTTTAAAGTTGAATATTTCGCGCACAGATCACTAAATCGAATGGATTTAAAAGACCTATCCAACGATTCTCCACACTATATAGGGTTAGTCGAGAGAAAAAAAATCACCTCCACTTTTCGTGTATGAATACCCTAAAATTTTTTATTTTATTTTATCACTGTCGGCGTGACTGAAATTTATATTCATGCCAAATTACAGCTTTCTAACTAACGGTCTCTGAGCATAGCCGCAGACAGACAGACAGACATGGCGAAACTATAAGGGTTCCTAGTTGACTACGAAACCCTAGAAATGGACACAATGTGGGATCATTTCTTTTTGGATGGTCAGGATCTCTAAATTTATTATTTTACTTTATTTTTATTATTTGTTGTTGTAGCGGCAATAGAAACAGGTACACATTAGATATGTGTTGCACAGAAGAAATTTCAGCTGTCTATCTAGTATGGTTCTTGAGATACGGCCCTGTTATGGACAGACGGACGGACGGACAGTCTAGCGTTATTAATAGGGTTCCATTTGACATCCTTCAAGTACAGAACCCTACGAATTAATTTCGGTAATATTTTTCTAGACAACGCTGCGGCGTTGTACGTATAACCATGTGTACCTATTATGTTTTGTTTGAGTCACGTTTATAAAGATAAAGTTACAAACAAAGTTTTATTGATGTACATATTTTGCCGCCAAAATAGCCTATTTTTCCTGTGCTAATCAAAAACAGACAGATGAAGAATTTCACGATAGAATCTTGGCTAAATTTAAAAAACACATGGGTTAAATATAAAACTGATTAAAATAGGATAATTCACACGTTGATATAATAAGCCAAAGCCAACCTATTCGCGGGAGTTATAAATCTGTCACAGCCATCTATTCGTTCGTGTATGAAAGTCACACAGTGAAACGAAATCAGTGTTTTAACTACTCTGGACTATGCCAATATTAACACTCATACAACAATAGGCAAGATTTCTCAAAAATATATAATTAATTCGTCAATTAAGTAGATTTTCAGATAATTTCAGATTTCTTTTGTCAATTAAACAAAAAAATCATGGTCCTATACATATAGCCGGTTTAAGTTCCGTATGACGTATTATCAAATCGAGATTAGAATACGATTGAGCAAACAATATGTCGTAACGTGGAGGTAAATTTCGGGATTGATAGAACAAGTATGGCGTAAAGCCGGGTGTCTACTAAACAAGTCACCGCGCGAGGCAAGCGCATGAGGCCTGATTTTGCTCGATACAAGGCTCAAAAACGCACCGAAAATGGCTGCCTAGACTGAAGTTTTGTGGACGCAGTTTTAATTAACTCTCTTCACTAGATACCACAAATAAATGATACCTACACATATTATTGATCAGTAGTTAATACAAGAGAAATAACGCTATAGTGAATAAGATCACGGACGGACATGTGGATGACCTAAGCACGGTGGAAAAATAATGTAATAATAAAAACAGATATTTTACATTTGAAAACAAATATACATACATAAAATAAATTGCATTTACACTTACATAGAGTGCAGTCCGGAAGTGGAGTTTCGTAAAATGAAACGATCAAGTAAATCTCTGCTGTTGAACTGATTACCTGTTGAAGAAAGTACATTTTTTTTTAATTTCGCTAACGCATAAATTTAATCATATTTCAACTTATTAATTCCATAATAACTCACCATTTTACCAGCGCATTATTTGAGTTTGTTTTTAGTTAAAATTCAATCTATAAATAAACATTTATTTATTTTAACTAACTATACAGATAATTCTTACAATTAAGTGGTGGTTAATATTATATAATCTTAGATTTAAAACATGATTTAAACTTTGTGAGGTCACTAAATAATAATACATGATTTCGCTCCAACTAACATCTTGCAATTAAAGTTGCAATATTTAATCGAAACTGTCTTTTATTTTACAATTAATTTTTTGCCCAAAATAATAATTTAGTTTAGTATCCAAAATGTGAGGAACGCATTCTACATGAATACAGTTGAGAATGGCGCAAAGATTTAATAAACGCCCACTCAATTTCGTGGTATAAGGCATGCAGTCGTTGTCAAATGTGCGGCCGGGCGGGCGTTCAGTTTGTCGTTTGAGTGTTTGCGTATTGTTTTGTGTTATTTGTGTAACATGATTGTTTTTATTGGTAAAAACAATAGCGGGCCGTATTTGTAATAAAATAAGAACCCCTGATGTATAACAACTTTCGGCAACTACATTAGAGATCCCTTCAGGGATAAGCCCACCTTTGTACTTAACACTTTTTTTGTAACCTACAAACACATTATATGATTTGAGAGTAGCTTTACCAACGTTTCAACCGCTATCAGTTTCAATCGCAAATATTAAAGATATGAGCTACAAAGTAAATTGAAATTGCATCTCATGTGTGTGTATCATTTTATAAAAACCTTCCACTCGGACTGACTAATTGCTTTAATCAATTTTTATTACATTTCATTCTTACTTTCTTCTTTCTTTTCTTGATAAACTTTGACAACCGCTGTCCATTTGCTCGTCATCAACGTAGTCCTTTACAGCGCAAAGTGTCCCAGCAGCCTATCATTAAACGTGACATGCTTAAAGAAGTCCGGGTGTTGCGAGGCGCGGGCGGGGCGGCGCGTGCGCGTGACGTGAGCGACCGTGTCACGCACGTGCGCGCGCGGCACGTCGCCTCTTAGCCACAGCAGACGGATCAAATGCTCCTCAGAAATGTCTGGGCATTTCTCTAGCACACCGTGCAGGTCTAGGGAGAGCATTTCGATGTCTTGGCAGCGAAGTACCTGGGGGAGAAAGGGGTGGTTGAATTTTACTTGCGTCAAAGTTACGTCATTTGGCTTGGATTCCAGGATTTTTAGGCTCTTCGCAGGTTTGTGGCCAGATTAAGGGTAATACTTATATAAAATGGAAACCTTGTAGGATGACTTTGCTATTTGTCGGTACATCCGTTTTTCTCAGAAACGTGTGGAGGTATCAAGACGAAATTAACACTTTAACTGTCCCTCGCGTTCGCCACTGGTGGCCACTGTCATAGGTCAATAAATAAGTCCTTGCATTACATGTAATGCACAAATGTACAGAATCATCCATTTCTGACGTCACGTGGAGCAGAGCTAGTTTGACGGTGCAATACATTACAATATGTAATGTAATGCACGGACAGTTCATTAATTTTAAAAACCGGTTTGCTACCCCTAGTTTCAGTGAAAAAATCACATTTCGAGTTATAAGGAATCAAAGCAATTTACATACAAATTGCCGGGGAATCATAAGCTATACGGTACTTCCAGTTTCCATAGAAACTTAAAATTTCATATGAATGTAGCGCTTTTATAAGCATAACCAATAAGATTATTTTTTATTTTTTATTCACAGTCAAAGAAACTGAATCGGGTACGATGGTGGAACCTTTGTGCTACGGATTCATTATTTTCTGTGGCAACAAATGATTTTATTATTATTATTGTTAAATCATAGCAAAATCGATTTCGAAATGGTCCCACCGTGATACTCGATTCAGTTTCCTCGACTCATATCAGAAACTACCTAAATCTTACCTCAGCCAATGTACTGATAACCTCAAATGGCCAGTCCACGTCGACTCCTTCAGCTCCAATCCTTCTAAAGAACGCCCTGATCTGATTTGCCTCCTTGACAATTTTCGTAGCCGCCTGCTGCGCCTCTTCGGGCGTCTTAAACGTCACCTTTTTAGAAAGCATCGCCGTAATATATTTCTTGTACACAAGATTCTGTGCTTCATTTATAACGTATTCGAAGTTTTTCTCCCTCAAGTGGTTGTAATCTTGGAAGTAGTCTTCTAAAGTGACACATATTGTGTCGACTGGGATGCTCGATGCCACCCATTTTGAGGTGAATAAATCGTCGAAGTGAACTTCTAGATCCAGGAACGCCTCTTCTAGTAAGAAGCGGGCTGCTTCGTCTCTTAGTTTCTGCAAAGTGATTACTTGTTTTAACAAACACGAAAACTTATTTCGAGTCTCGCTTTTGATAATAAACGAGACGCAGCGATTTACATCACAGCCAGTGATTAAAAACAGCGCCATCTCTCGTTAAGTTGAGCAGACAGACATGCATTTTCACATAGATGGCGCTTGGTAGCAAAAAAAGGTTCGCAAATTTAGTCGCAAAGTTACTGTCTCGAGAATACCCACATTAGAAAATTTCTTCGGGTATGCTAAAGTTTGACAAAGAGCCCGGTTCAATTCCCGGCCCCAGCATTTCCGGGACAAAAACTATTTTATGTTCTTACCAGGGTCTTAAACTACCTCCATATCAAATTTCATCTAAATCAGCTCAGCGGTTTAAGCGCAATGACGTTACAAATAGATAGAGATACTTTCGCATTTATGATATCAGTATAGATAATTACGCATACCTAGGTACGGATAAGGCTAAGGCTAACGTACTTGGAAGGAATCTAGTAGCATGGTAAACGTTTGCTTTGCTCTGAGGATGAACTCTGTTTGAGTTCGAAACGCGTCAGTGCAGTGTACCTGGAAGGTGTCGAGCAGCGTGTCGAACTTCCTTTCAGCGGGCGCGTCGTGGCGGCCGGGCGGCCAGTGCCGCGCCTGCGTGTGTTGCGCGAGACGGACAAACTGCTCGCTGTTGTTGACGATTGTGATCATGTGGTGTGTGAAGTATACTACGCGCGAACGGTCCGCGAAGTGGCTGTTCTGAAAATAAACGATATACAGTCAAAACTGTTTATAGCGATACCAGTTATGACGACACATTAGATGTAACGACCAAGAAATCTCAACACGATCTTATAAGGTACCAAAATAACACTAAATAAATAAATAATAAATAAATATCACAGGACAATTCACACCAATTGACTTAGTCCCAAAGTAAGCTTAGCTTTTTTTACACTGGTTATAAAAACCAAATATTGCCGTTTCTTCGATGTAATTATAAATGGTTTTGACTGAACTAGATTGCTCAAAAAGTGCACATAACGCACCATTTAACCCGTAACGTTTATTTCCGCCCGAATCGCAGGCGAGGGTTGACTGACATATGTAATATTTTATTTCCAATGCTTTTATACGTTATAGAGAACCGACGAAAAAAAACATTTAATAGAGTTCCGTTTGTCAGCTTTCGGGTAGGTATAGAACACTAAAATACTAAAAAAAAAAACAAAAAAAAAACTTTTTTCTATAAAATTGTAGTGTTGGTGACACTGGAACCTGATTGGCTTAATACACGAAGGTTTTACTTTATGCACTAGCTAGAGAATAAAAAACATTTTATGAGGCCTACATCCTGCATGAATACGAACTTTATGAGCATTTAAATGGAAAGAATAAAGCAAAACAATTACCTTGAATTGTAGTACGCCTTCCCTGTACATGTTTCCGTAACGCGTTACTTGTTCAATGCTCAGCATGAGAGCCTTGAAAGTAATCTCTTTGCTTATTGTTTCAGTGACCTGAAATTAAAACAGCTGTTTACAACATGCTTACTGAGATGCCAGGAGCTAGGTAGTTCAAAGGTGAAAAGAAAATTGGTTTGCCACTGTGGTAATGCCGAGTGGGGGTTTTCACACAGGCGAAATATCGCTAGATGGCGTTAGTATCGTAAGGTACGTTTGACGTTTGCTCGTGATTCGTTGAATAACTAAATGGATTCGATTTGTAGCATTCGAACATGGCGGATGTAGACAATATCTAATTTTGTTATTTCAGTTTCTTTGGTTAGTTGAAGTATAATTTTGATAGTGTTTTATGCGGCGATTAACCTTAACAGTGAACAGTGATTACAAAATTCTATATTTCTCTCGTGTCTGACATTTTTTAATGCGCAAGTTGTGTCCACGTGGTTTCTGGAATTTTACTATCAAGTTGCAAAAACTACAACCACCGTACAACTTTGACACTGGCGAAATTGTCCTATTAATTAGGACAGAAAATTAAGTCATATTTTAAAAGAGAAGAAGAAGAATAACTAAATGAGCCAATCGCAAGCAAACGTCAAACGGACCTTACGATACTAACGCCATCTAGCGATACTTCGCCTCTGAGAAAACCCTCATTGTCAATGAGAGTTCTTTGACAGGCGAAATGTCAGTAGATGGCGTTAGTATGTATCATGTGGTCAGTTTGACTTTAGTCTTGCTTGTGATGGACTCATTTAGTTATCAACCAATCACAAACGTGGATCTGCTGCAGAATTGTCCAAACGAACAGAAGCCATTTAATAAAAAAAAAACGCGCAGGCGCTGCACTCTAATTGGACGGCCTTGGATCAAGCACTAAACTAGAACTAGGTATAATTTATTGAGAATCAATTAAAATAAAGTAATTATATAGTTCATAACTAGAACTATAAATAATTCTTGCTCACCCGCGACCTTATTATGATAGCCACGTTTATGCAACAAAAATGTGTTTAGTTTATGCAGGTCCTCCCCTCCGCCTCAACGCTGTAAGAACATGTGATTGTGTGTTTTTACCGTGTGGACGTGGAGAAGCTGCATGAACATTGAACAGACATTTCCGTCCCATCCTATATACGTCCCACTGCTGGGCACAGGCCTCCTCTCAGAACAAGAGGGCACAGACATTTGTTGCATAGATATTCGTAGCTATGCCGCGGGTGAGCAAAGTAATTATTTATAGTTCATTGATATATGGACCTATGGTCTGTCCCAGAATTCGAGATACTAAAATGACAGTCTGAAATGTCAAACGTAAAAATAATGTGGCCAGCATAAAAGGAACAGTGCTGCTCCGTGATTTCGGTTTCGTAAATAACCGATAAAAATGTTTATTTTACGATTAGCAAAAATAACATAATGCATTCAATATTCTACTCCCATTTTACTTTATCATACGATAAAGTGATGAAATCTAAGCACAGGTAAAAATACAGTGTTCATCACTTAGTGCCAACGTAAAAAATAATACAAATGCTATTACAAAACTAGAAAAACGAAGTTCGTATGGCACCGTCCCTTTCACTCGCGTATTGAATGAGATAAGCGTCAGCGGGACGGCAACATACGAAGTTCGAGTTTTGCATTTCGTAGTCAGGGCCATGGCTACTACGAAATTCGAAAATCGAAGTTCGTGTCGTTCCGTCCTTCTGACACTACTATTTAATTTAATACGTAAGTGAGAGGGACGTTTCGGTACGAACTTTGATTTTCGAATTCCGGCGTAGGCCCTCAGATATCACACAACGTCATTGTTCATGTTTTTCGTATTCAAGTGGTATTCAACCGATTTTCGTTACTTTACTCGTATTGTCATCGGATGTGATCAGTGCGTTTTCTCGTGTTTTTATTTTGATATTCATATCATAGAATAATAAATCAAATATTCATTATTCTCATATTATTTAGTTAATGTAAAACTTACTTAGAATGAAATTGAAACTTAAACATCAACACCTATAAAAAGTCGAAATATCTCGAAAACGGTCGCATTTTTATTAGACCTATTTTACCTTTTCTAGAATGTCCTAAGTGCCCTACATTTTAGTACATCACGGATCCATTCATATCTTAATATTTTACGACATACATACATAGGTACCTACAAAATCTTTCGGTAATAACCGGTTGCGGCACATCACTATTTATGAGACGCAAAAAACAGGTAACACATGAAACGTCATTTTAGTATCTCGAATTCTGGGACAGACCATAAGCATAAGCAAAATAATGCTGATTTAAATAAAAATAAAAAAACAAAAATATAGCCTTAAATTTGGTGCGGATCCGTGTCTAAGCATACCAGAGAATTAGTTCACCACGCTGACAGGTGCGACTACTAATGTATATAGAGAATCATTTTGAAAATACGCTTATATTAACCACGATACACTACGCAAACCTGACGCAGCTTCAAACTCATGTTAAGATTTGCCGTCAATGTACAGATAAATGTTGAATAGGAAAAATATTTTATGTTTCATGACATAATTATCATTAAATTTACACACACACACACACACACACAGACACACATTCAGACACACACAAACAGACACAGGCACGCACGCACGCATGCACGCACGCACACACACACACACACACACACACACACACACACACACACACACGCACACACGAAAAACAAACGTCTGTATTCCCGAATGGGGTACGCAGGGGTCCGCATTGGCTCATATACAATTTTTATTGGAGTATTTATAATAATACCGCTTTGTAATTATAACTTATTTTTTCATATAATCATCGCAGTTCTAACCTAACCTAACCCACTTTTCTGGCAGGATTTCGTTTTTGTGAGGGTCGCAGTTCTAACCTAACCTAACCCATTTTGACAGCATTTAGATTTTGTGCAGGTCCCAATTCTAACCTGGCTTTTAGTTTTTTTTTTAGTTTCTTATTTTGAATTTACTTGCATTTATGTATGGATAGATTAGGAATAAACAAATGTATGTTTTAAAATACATATAATACTCCCCACTCCGCGCCCCGCCTCCCGCGTCTCTCACCCACTCCGTGTAGTGTGTGTATGGGTCAGTCACCTGCAGGTTCTGGTCTATCATCTGGAACACGATGACGGGCGCGTGCGTGTGGTAGGCGCGCGAGTGCGGCTCCACGTCGGGCGCGCGCGCGCCGCCCCACTCCGCGCGCTCCGCCTCCAGAGTCTTCTCCATCCACTCCATGTAGTTACTCTCCATTTTCTGCAAAGAGTAGTTACACAGAGGTCAGAGGTCGATCAACTTTTTCTTGTACCATCAGCCAAATAAGTGGTCGATCAATTTTTAAACAAGTTCCTATCAAATGAATGGGTGGAACATATTTAGCTCATGGTACTTCATTTTGTCCAGCTGCGCGAGTCATTCGAACTACCTGCACTTGAATAGGTACAAGTAACCCTTTTCCAGGCCCCGCGAATTTAGATGTGCTGCCACAAAATAAATCATAGTTTTACGTTGCTTACCTATGAGGGATTAATTTAAAACGAATCATATTTTTAACGAATTCAAATGATTTTGTACCATATTGTATATTTAGTAAGGTCGAATATTTGTGTACATTTATGTGGTTGCTATATGCACTATGACTGCAAAAAGGTTAATAATGGCACCCGTATCTCGGACTACCCGCACTTGGTCGCTACGCTACACAAACAAACGTAATACTCTACACTGCAGTCTACTCATGACCACGGCCACTGCAATGTGGCTGGAATGTCGAGGTAATTATTACTCGTTCTGTTCAAGTGATGTCCCGAGTGCTGTAATAGTTGAGTGAAAAATAACGCAAACGACATAAAACTCTAAAGTTGTAAATATAGGCTATTATTTAAGAGATTCCAGCCAAAACATAAATGTTAAGTTTGACATAGAAAAAAGTGACAATTATGTAGACTTGTGGAACTTATAACTTTTTTGGTACAGGGGCCTGGTGGTTTTTTATTTTATTTATTTATTTATATATTCAAATTACAACTTAGGTACTACACATTATACATACTCGCCAAACTGCTACGTTTGATGGCGAGATTAATTAAGTAAGAGGTTAATGATGTAAGTGGTGGTTACAACCTGCAAGTATTCATCCTGTAGCTTCTGCAAGCTCTCTTCACTCAGCAGCGGCGGCAGAGTGCTCACGTCGATATTCAGTTCCGAGCTGCCCATCAGCTCTATCCCGGGGTAAGTATTCAGTACCCAGGATAGCAGCGTCACGTACTCGTTGCCTTCTAGCCCGCTGTCTACTACGTCTTGCAACTGAAATAGAGGCAGTAAAGTAAGTGTCTTATAAAAATATAATAAAGGGGTGGGTAATTTAATTACAGAAACGATTTAAACCTGTGGTTCCTAACCTTTTTAATTTTGTTACCTATATGACCTTCTGGGAAAAGTGAATCTACCCCCCCCCCCTCACATTTGAAACCAGTCTTACAAGTCTTAAAAATAACAGCTAGAAAGAGATGCCACGTGCGGTAGGTACTTACTGAGCGGCGATTTATCATTTTTATTATTCAGCTAGGTCTTTAATTAGATTAGGTCTTAATTATTGAAGTAGATATTTATGATGCATATATACACGTATGTGTGTGTATATGGGCTCAAGATAAATTGATGAATGTTAATATTGCGTAGGTATATGCTGTACGTTTAAACGTGTTTCATATTTTTTAACAAAAGTTAACTGTACTTAATGTTCGATTTTTTATAGGGAACTATAGATCTATTTATATAAAACTAATTCCTAGCTTTAGCTAAAATGCAAAATTATTATGTAAGAATGTGTGTTTCTAAATAAAATAAAATTAATTATTAGGTTTTTTACTGATTTAAACCTATTAATTCTTTCACTAGGTAATAATAGAACGTTGACCTATATAGCGCAAAGTTCCCCCACTACAGCTAGTAGATAATAATGACATGACTAGCAAGTTGTACATTATAGCATGCAGTTACCCAGTCAAGAAAGTTTATTGATTGAAGCAACAAATTGATAACATTACATTATTGTTAACATTGATAGGTATGGTATTTATTTGGTATTTGCTGTGCCCTTGCTGGGTTCATGTTGGCCTTATCTTATGGAACATGAAACGAAATAAATGAATTATTATTATTGCAGGTAGGTATAGCTAAAGTGAGAAAAGTTTTCGATGTATGAAATTGACTTAAGATTGATTTTTACTTGGCATGTGTAAAAACTTTTTTCACTACAACATCTATAATTTTTGCACTCGTTCCACAGGTCTTGGCTTGCACTTGTTGAATAGGACATTAAATTGGGCTTGGCAAGCTCGGAAACGGTTCAAACGAATTAATAATCGACGAATATTATGAAGTAAAACAAATTACCGACATCACAAGTGGTTCGTAACACACAAATTACGGCCGTTGAAACACTTCAGTACCACTACCATGAGTTTACAGTGACCGTACTTGATAGCGACGGCGTAAATTATTTGTAGATGCGCTGTACAATTCTTCATACAAATAATTTACGCCGTCGCTATCGAGTACGGTCACTGTAAACTCATGGTAGTGGCACTGAGCCCTATCCCAACGCTACTTACGCTGGAAGACAAACACGTGTGATACATGTTAACGTATTTGTTGACGATATCATAGTGCGGCGGGA
>NC_133481.1:5998724-6022738 GCF_025370935.1 Choristoneura fumiferana | reverse complement strand
ACAGGAATTTTGTAGCTTATGTTTTATACTATTGAGTTCTTGCAAATAACATCGATTACCTACCAAACTTATACGTTTTTGAAATCCTTATTTATTTTCCTAGTTGCTTAAAAGTATTTAAACCGCATCTTTGATAGAAAATAAAAGAGTAATCGTTGTACAAAAATGCTATATTTTTTATACCTAAGCGTTATTGACACGCGTAATTTAAACGCTCAAATACAGATAAATATTACCGTATAGTCCTAAAATAAACTTATTTGCTAAAAGTTAACTATTATAGAAATACTTTTATGGTAGATTAGGCCTATTTGATATTTATTATAACACAACAAAAGAGGTCTAAACTGAACGTCGTCTTGCTATCACGCTTGGCATGCCAGGTTATTATGTCTTAGGGAAGACATTTTATAATGACTGATACTAATGTAGTTATTTCAATAATAAGATAATTTCATTAGATAGGGGATTCAATTTAAAAAAATAGAAATGTAGCACTGGATATATTTAAATTTGAGGTTTTTTGGAGATGCTGTTTTAGCTGTGTACAAAAAATACCCAAGGTCAAATATTGGTAAGGTCTGTGACACACCTGGCACACACCACACTTTTTGGAAGTAGAAATCACTTCGTTCTTAGAAATAGATAAATAAATAAATATCGTGGGTGGGACACCAATTGACCTAGTCCCATACTAAGCAAAGCTTGTACTATGGGTATTGGTACTAGACAACGAATAAACACACATAAATAAATAAATATATGTATAGGAAACATCCATGAATCAGGTAAACATTCGTATTCATCATACAAATGCATGCCCTTACCGGGATTCGAATCCGGAACCTCTAGCTTCATAGTCAGGGTCACTAACCACTATAGGTACTACACTAATTATACCTACCAGTACAATAAAGATAACCAATTATGAATAATGTTTATTTAACGTTTGGGCTCCACAGAAAACCAGCGTTACTGCACATAATGTGCGGCAACACATGCTGAGTGGAGACCCTTTTTGGTATCCTGCCGTGTCACCTAGTAACATAGTTTTAGTGCTAGTTCTAGTCTTAGTTTTAGGTGGTACATTTTGGAGCCAAAATAAACTTTTCTTTCTTTCTTTCTTACAAGTATTTTTATTGACACTTTGGAAATGAGTTACTTTTAGGTACTTATGAAATCGTAACACAATATAAATGACTATAGGTATTCCATTTTTATTTAATTGTTACTTGCTGTAGCTTACTTTTAAAAAGCGTATTTCAATAAAAAGACCATGTCAAAAGTGGTTATCTTTTTGTACTGGTAGTCTGAATGAAGTATACAGATCAAATCCATCATGTAAGTAGATGACTATCTATTAGAATGTGATATGTCGGTGTATTTTACAAAATTAAAACAAAACTTATTAGGAAAAATACTGTTTATTTAATTAATTACAATTTACAATAAACTAGCTTAGAAAAAGCTTTCAAAACTATCATAATAAACCGTAATGTCATTACGGTTGAGTATGATAGTTTTGAAAGCATGGTTCTGCACAAAGTGCAACTCGGCACACATTGCAAATGCGAATGGTGCGAGAGTCCCTGCCTTGTGAAGCACACCATTTGCATCTTGCCCTGGCCTTTCCCGAGTCACTCTTCACACAATAGTGACCTCCAATAAGTAGCGGTCTTACACCGGAAGACCTTAAATTATGTACTATCGGCATTTTACCGTTTACATATTTCACCATTATGTTTTCTAATAACTTTGCACGAAAATTACGGTGCGATAATTTTGGTGCTGCTGTTTTTAAAATTATCCACGCATTTAAAATTGAGACATTAAATAAGCGTCTGAACAATTTCTTGTACCATACATGATTTCGTATACGTTCCATGGGAAACGCGGACAACAGTTGGTCTTTTTTGTCCACGCCTCCCATAGATTTGTTGTAGTCTAATACGGCCTGGGGCTTATATTTATATTTTCCATATTTTTCCTTACCACCAACTTCCACTTTATGGTATGAAGAGATCATGGCTACCATGTTTGAGTCTCGCCACAATATAACAGACAGGTCATTTGTGTGGCTGTAGACCAATTCCCCAACGCGCATATCACGCTTAGCGCAGTGTTTTAATGATTCTGGAACAAATTCCCGGTTGATATGTAAAGTCCCTAGAGTGTCAGTTTTTTGCATTTTCAGAAGGCGTGAAAGCAGGGGAGAGTTATAAAAATTGTCCATGACAAGTGTATATCCCTTGTGCAACAGTGGCTTAACGAAGTCTAATACGATGGCCGAAACTTTTCCATCAGGCTCGTCTGATCGTTTGTCCTGCTCGTTTTGTTCTATTTGTTCGACATTATCGCCTTTTCCAGCATAAACACGAAATGTCCAAAGATACCCTGTTTCAGTTTCAGCGAGCTCGTAGGTTTTAATGCCTACCCCAGCAGCTTTATTCGAAATTTTTTGGACGAATCCAAGTCTACCTTTCCACAGCATTAAGGACTCATCAAGTGCAATGTTTTGACTTGGTATGTATAGTGTAGCAAATTTATCATTAAGATAGTCCACGATTGGTCGGATTTTTGCTAGCTTGTCTCCTTTGGGCATATTCTGGTTGTCTACGAAATGTAAACATTTTTTTATTCGAATGTACTTTTTTGCTCTCATTGCTTGTCCGAATGATGGCATTGCCAGGTAGGGTATACTGGAATACCAATATTCAGTTTCAGTTGGACGAGGATCCAAGCTTTGAAGAATGAGTATGGCAAAAAAGTTCCAGATATCTTCCGTTTTAATCGGTTTCCATGCCTTCATTCGGGATTGGTCTTTTATACCTGTCTCCTGGAAACGACGAGCATACGTATTAGTTTGCTCGACAATCAAGTCTATTATTGCTGGATCCCAGATTTTTTCCATAATATCAAGTGGAGACATGGTTTCATCCACTGGAAATGTGGGGCCAGCCGACGCGGTGAAATCTTCTTTTACTCCTGTAAATATTTCTGGGTCTTTATGCCAATCAAAGCGCACTTTGTCTGCACTTGCGACACTCTGCAAGTAATCATCGTCTAGCCTCTCGATCTCTAAAATACGATTACGGTCTTCTGAGCTAACATAGTCTGGCAGATCCATTGGAAAATCTGAAGCAGCAATACCCACACTTTGTCTTATGGTAGTGCCAAACTCTGTCTCTTCGGTATCATCTTCTACTTCACTACCGGGATTTACAGAATCATTGAAACCTCTGATCGTATTACGAATTTCATCGAGCAATGAACCTGAAATGAAAGTGATAAATGTTAATTCAGCTCTTGAAACTGTGGAACCTCCAGTTAAAAATAATTCTTCAAGTGGGTAGTCGACAAGAAAGCGTGTAATATTATTACCATCATCATACGCGGTGCTGTTTCGTTTATCAAGATTAATGAACATCAATTACTCGTCAGAATCATCATCAACGTCCTCTTCATTACATTGTCGAGGAGTGGGAACTGCGATCAAAAGATTAAAGGTAGTCAGTTCAAATACTGTAAAGGTATTCACAATAATAATAAGAACAGCAGATATTTACCGAATGGCATTACAGGGTCACTTGGAGTGACCGTGGGGCTAAGATTTTCTGTCACTATTATTTTTTTTGGTGGCGTCCTCGAGCGTAGCTCTGGATTTACATCTAAAACCAATGAGAAAATAAGCTTAATTATGAAAACAACAATATACCTAGCAGCCACTCAATGCTGTTTATGCGGAATTCAATGCTAATACTTACAGTAATCGATCACTTCAATTTGCATATTGTCCACTACACCACCTGTAGAATCATAGTTTTGATGTGGTTTGGATGTGGCTAGTTCAGTCGGCCTAGAATCACTGTGTTCTTCTGACATGGCTACGGCCAGCACACAACTACTCGGCGTTGCGGAAGTGGCTAGTTGGGCCAGTGTTTGGGCAGCTTGTAAATCACAATTGGGTGTGGTCATTTCTAAAGTAATAAAACATAAGTATTATGAAAGAACAAAAATATCACCTAATGATTTATGGTTAAAGAAATCATAAACTTCTTACCTCTATTTTCATACATGTCTACAGACAGTATATCATGGTCCATGGTAATACTTATAGTCGAATCATCTCTGAATCTGGTAGAACAAAATAATAATAAAAAAAAATATCTTGTATAAAAACACAAAAAAAGGAATTGAAGTAAAATAAATAATATGCCTGCCTAGATTTTCCCCACGGCTGTGGTCGATTCTTTGGTGGAGTGGTTGGAGTGCCGGGTACAAGAGAGCAGTCCACTCTATCGGGTGAATTTATTCTTCTCCGTTTTTGTTCAGGAGCATCTGGTAACAATATTCGCCCCATCTCTTTTTTAGTTTTCATTGTTTGCAGTTGCTTTCTAGCGGCTGGATCAAGTTTTTTTACGTTTTTTGCATCTATTGCTCTCTTTTTCCTGACTAAATGAAGCTCTTCTTGTAGGGTACCCCTATAAAATGCAATAAATGATTTATGAGAAAACCAAACACAAACTAAAATAATTAAAAACGAACATTATTAGTTTACATACGTAAGAGGTTGCGGTAAGGATAGACCAGCAGACGTCGATGGACCAGGAGTCGTAACTTCGTCAGCTCTGTAAGAATTAAATATAGAAAGAAGAGGTCTAGTCATCCATCATACGAAAAAAAAAACAAAAATTGGAGAAAATAAGAAATATTTACGAATCAAAATTCAATCTCCGTGCACGTGCATTATTGATATTGCCAGCAGCTTGAAACGCGAGCTATAGACTAAAAAATCTAGCGAACTATTCGTCGAATGTTGGTGGCATGTATGAATAAAAATAGGGCAAAGTTATGTCGAAGATGAAACGAGACAGAGATTATAGATGGTTGTATAGGGAAGACGAGGATAAATATATTTTAACAAGCTAGTGCTCTGGGATATTAAAGTACACGAGGGCAAACAACTCCTCTTTGATTTTGGGTATGAAAAGTAACCGCGGGCAGATAAGTGTCGTTTTTTCCAAATTTCGGGTCATAGGAGCGGATAAGCTAGCAAGATATATTATTTGTTATGAACAATATTGGGTGGTTGCTTGTTGCATAATCGAAGTGATGAAATATTAAGTCCGTTTCAACAGCCTTAATTTTAACATTAAAAACACTACATCTAAGTTATCCTTATGGACTGGTGGGTTGTTATAGCGCGTGTGGAAAAGAGGTTGAGGAAGGATGAGTAGTGTGTGTTTTGGTTACATAATCATTTGACCTGACGAAAAAGTAAGGGACTTAACATCATAACAATGTGAGAGGCTATAACAAGTCAACAGTTCTGTGGGCAACTATGATGGTTTATCGGCGCTTAACCTTTGATACAGCACTCGTCAAATGGATTTCTTGTGCAGAAGGTGATAGGTTAAGTCATCAATGACATCAGCGTTGAAGCTGTGGCGACACCCTTTGTCAGCATTTTCTAGTTAACCACGCGGGCTCGGAGCGGAGCAAAAGGCAGTCTGTTTCTACGCCTCACACCGCTCGGTCGCGCGCTTAATAACACCTCACGACCCCGCCTGGTTAGCCTTGGACATTGTGTAAATTGTTATTTCAAGTGTACAGTTCACATTAAACTTAGTTAACTACTCCAGTGCATTTATTGACAGTCTCCCGTAAATTCGCACCCTCGGTTAAGCTCCCTTAAGGAGTAGTTACAGTGGTGACCCCGTTTTCGAACACGTGCTAACTAGATTCGTTTGTGAGCTAACCAGGCGGACGCGTTCGTTTCCTTTTTTATTGTGGTCGCGGCCATTTTTACCCGAACAAGGCATCATGGGCAAGAGCGACGGAGATTCCACCGCCGAGACGAACCGCGACGAGCAGAAGCAGACTCCGGCTGAGATTCAGTCGATTAGCGTAGCGAGCAGAATAGCACCATTCTGGAAGGATCTACCAGATTTATGGTTTGAGCAGTTCGAGTCAATTTTAGCACCGCAGAGGGTTGGCTCAGACACTAAATTCGACCTCGTCATAGGCAAGCTCGGCAAGGAAGAATTAAGGCACATCAGCGACCTTCTGGGTGGTGCTGCTAGGAGCTACGACGCGTTAAAGGCCAGGCTCATAAGCGAGTTCAAGGAATCGCCGGAGGACCAATTTGATAGGCTGCTGGAGGAGTCACACCTGGGAGAGCAGAAGCCGTCGCAGCTTTATAGGCGGATGGCAGAGGCGGCAAAAAACGCGAAGGTCGAGCAGAGCACCGTCAAGAAGCTATGGCTAAGGAGATTGCCTTTGGTGGTCAGAACCGCTCTGGTCGCGCATGAAGATATGGACGTAGAGGCGCTGAGCATCATGGCAGATAAGGTGATGCGTACAACCAAGCACGGAGTCATAACCGAGGTGAAGGAGCGGAAAGAGGAGTCAGGTTTAGTCGACGAGATCAAGAAGATGGCAATGGGTTTCGAGCAGTTGCGAGAAGAAGTGAGCGAGATACGGAGTCGAGGGAATGCAGGGCCCAGTTTCAGAGGAGGCTGGGCTAGAGGAAGAGGCAGCGCCACACCCGCCAGGAGCTGGATTCAGCAGCCGAGGTTATGTGTGTACCACCAGCGTTTCGGACGGTTCGCCAGGAACTGCGCACAGCCGTGTAGGTGGCAACAGAGTACGCCACCAGGACCAGCACGGAATCAACAGCCGACGGCACCGAGATGGCAACCTAGGCAGGGAAACTAGACACGGTGCACCCTACAGTGGCAGTGGGGGGTGCACCGGGCGTAGATAACCACCGCTTGTGTGTGCAGGACAGGAGAAATGGTATGTCATTTTTGATTGATTCTGGTGCAAACGTCTCCGTCATCCCGATCAGCAAAGTTAGTGGCAGAGACCGTAGCGTATGTACCTACAAACTGTTCGCAGCAAATAACTCGGAGATCAAGACATACGGTACTCAATCGTTAGAAGTGGACCTGGGTTTACAGAGAACCTTCGTGTGGACGTTCATTGTGTGCGAAGTCAAGCAGCCAATCCTCGGCGCCGACTTTTTAAAGACTAATAAGTTAGTGATAGATTTATATAATGGCAGGTTAATCGACAATTCGGTAACAGCGTGTGTGTACGGGTCTTTGGTGCCTGCTGGATCATCGGTGAACACCATCCAAGCAGCGCATCCGTACCGCTACCTCCTGGAGCGATACCCCGACACGACTAAACTTGTTACATTTTCAGAGCCAGCTAAACACGGGGTAAAACATCACATCGAGACCTCGGGGCCACCGGTATACGCGCGGGCAAGGCCGTTACCTCCCGACAGGCTCGCCAAGGCAAAGGAAGAGTTCCGGGTCATGCAGCAATTAGGTATCTGCAGGCCCAGCAAGAGTCCATGGGCCAGCCCGCTTCACGTCGTGCCGAAGAAGGACGGACGAATTCGTACATGCGGTGATTTTAGGCGATTGAACGCGGTAACGAAGCCAGACCGCTACCCCATACCCCGGCTCCAGGACTTCACCTACGGGCTAGCAGGTAAAACCATATTTTCTACGCTAGATATAAATAGGGCGTATCATGTCATCGAAATGGCCCCGGAGGATATTGAGAAAACGGCAATAATCACTCCGTTCGGCCTTTTCGAATTCCCCAGGATGATTTTTGGTCTGAGGAACGCGGCACAAACTTACCAACGGTTCATGAACTCTATTTTACAGGAGTTAGAGGTCTTTGTCGATCGTCACGGTGCTAAATCAACCCTATTTTGCTATATTGATGATATAATTATAGCATCAGAGACGGAACACGCACACGAACAACATTTAGACCGCGTTTTGCAAATATTCCAAAGGTTCGGCATAACAATAAATCTTAACAAGTGCAAATTTGGTCAACAATCAGTTGATTTCCTGGGCTACTCAGTCTCGTCAACGGGACACAAACCACTTGACGAGAAAGTGTCAGCTATCACGGAATTTCCAAGGCCCGAAAACGTGGAACAGCTACGACGTTTTTTGGGCATGTTAAATTTCTATAGAGCACACATTGTACAGGCAGCCGATAAACAAAGACACCTCAATAAATTTTTACACAACTCGAAAAAGAAAGACCAGACCAAAATTCATTGGGACGAGGAAGCCAATGACGCCTTTTTAGACAGTAAGGAAAGCCTTAAACGCGCCGTTACTCTGTCATATCCGGTAGCAGGTGTCCCGCTAGCTCTCATGACCGACGCATCGAACACGTCGGCAGGAGCGGTCCTACAACAAAAGGGCGTTAACGGTTGGCAGCCCTTAGGTTATTTTTCTAAGACTTTCTCGGACACGCAGAAAAAATACAGCACATTCGACCGGGAATTGCTGGCAATTTACATGGCCGTAGTTCACTTTAGGTACCTGATCGAAGGAAGGGAATTAATCGTGTACACGGACCATAAGCCGTTAACATTCGCGTTAAAAAAAATAGGTACGGCCAATGAAACACCGAGGCGAGCAAGGCAACTCATGTTCGTAAGCGAATTTACTAACGACATCCGGCACATCCAAGGTTCGCAGAATTTAGTCGCAGACGCATTATCGCGTTTAGAAACAATATCGTGCCCGTCGGTAGTCGATTACACGGAATTAGCTAAAGCACAACAAGCGGACGCTCAAGTTACACACGTGAGCAGCGACGAAGCACGTTTTGCAACGTTAGCACTGCCGAGTTCGAACAACACCTTGCGTTGCGAAATGTCGACAGGCGTACCTAGGCCAGTTGTCCCAGTTAGTTTTAGAAAAATTATATTCAATTCAATTCATAACAACAGTCATCCCGGTATTAGAACCACCCGAAAAATGTTGACGCAAAGATTTTATTGGCCTAGCATGAATAAAGATGTAGGCATGTGGGCCAGACAGTGTACAAACTGTCAAAGGAGCAAAATTAACAGACACGTCGTATCAGATTTAGGCAGTTTTCAGCCAGCAGGCAGGTTCGAACATGTACATATGGATTTAGTAGGACCCTTGCCTACCACGGAGCAGGGGTATAAGTACATACTCACTATCATAGACAGATTCACCAGTTGGCCGGAGGCGATACCGTTAATGGATATGACAGCGGCCACGGTGGCTAGGGCAGTATACGAACATTGGATCTGCAGGTTCGGAGCGCCGGCATACATCACAACGGACCAAGGAAGGCAGTTTGAGAGTGACCTCTTCAGCAGTTTAATGAAATTTTTAGGTATCAAAAAGCTGCGCACTACCCCCTATCACCCCCAAAGTAACGGTAAAATTGAAATTTGGAACAAAAGTTTGAAAGTAGCTCTTACAGCCAGGTTGGTCGAAAATACGTCCTGGCTAGAGGAACTTCCAACAGTATTGCTAGGTTTAAGAGCAGCAATCAAGTCAGACAGTGACGTCAGCGCAGCAGAGTTAACGTACGGGCAGGCTCTTAGATTGCCAGGCGATTTTTATTTAAGCTCACCCATTAGCGCATCCGATCAATTTACATACGTAGAAAACTTAAGGCAAACTATTAATAATCTCAAACCCATGCCGCACAGAAACAGAGAATATAGAAAAGTTTTTGTGCACAAAGAACTTGCCGATTGCTCACATGTTTTCTTGAGAAACGATTTGGTAAAAAGACCCCTAACGCCAAATTATGATGGCCCTTTTAAAGTCATAAATAGGAGCGCTAAAACATTTAAAATTCAATTACTAATAGACAAACAGAAATTTCAATAGACAGGTTGAAACCGGCATTCATGTTGAATTCTTTCTCAATTCCAGGAGACAACGGTACGGGAGGCCAGCCAGAGCCGCAGACAGCGCACGCAGCTGAGCCGGCGCACACACACACGGCTGTAACGGCACCGAGTTTACGTACCACACGTAGCGGGCGAGTTATAGTTAGACCGGCTCGTTACCGAATTGACGATTAAGCAACTTGTCGTAGTAAAGTCAACTAACGCATATTAATTAAGTATCTAGGAACGGCGTGGCTGTCCGGGGACACTGTTTGGTGGGCTGGTTTGGCAACATTCCTTCGATTAATTATTGCAGAGTGGGTCCCGGACAGCAACTACCATTAATTTCATATCCATATATATTCTTACTCTATACTGTAAAAATTTCAAGTCGGGCCTTGAGACACAGGTACCGCAAACGTACTTAGTAATAAATTATAACATAGTTTATAAACAGTTCACGGGCCCCAGTCAAAGTGTGCACGTAGCAGTTTACGTCACACAGTAGCGGTTATGTCAGCAGTACGACACAAAATGTAAACAAAAAAGTAACTCGGCAGTACTGTCCTCATACAGGTTTACTGTGTAATGCTATAGCGAGTTAAGTAGCACAGATTGTTGTACAGTAAGACTTTTATTCATTACTTTTCAGCTATTTTCGTAGCAATAATCACTCTCAAATCGAACATCCGACCGATCGCTTCGGCATTACAAATTGTAAAAAATTCTAACTTAAATCCAATCCAATCAAGATGGGCTGGGGCCAGAGCAAACAGGAGGAGGAGAACTCTCACAATACAATCGCCATAGCCAAAGTAGAGACATTGTCGAATCAAGTGGAGTCCAAGTTGAATTACGTCGGAATTGGGATGATTGTGATGGGCATACTGGCGGCAGTGTTTTTGTGCGTTTTCATAAGAAACAGATGCAAAAATTGTGCGAGAGCATGGTTGACAAAAGCGGTCAACGATTTGCCACCTACCGCGGTGAAAGTGATTACCACGGAGCAACGATCCCGTAGTCAGCCCGAGATGTATTAGTTTAAGACGCTGTACTGTATTTCTAGTCGTAAGCTCTAAATTTTGTTTTCCTTTACTATCACTGACACGGGTGTCAGCCACAAGTGTTAGTGATAAGAAGAACATTGTACCTACGCAGTTTTTCTGTGGGATTGTATGCGACTTTTCTTTTTTTAAAGGGGGGGAGTGTTGTGGCGACACCCTTTGTCAGCATTTTCTAGTTAACCACGCGGGCTCGGAGCGGAGCAAAAGGCAGTCTGTTTCTACGCCTCACACCGCTCGGTCGCGCGCTTAATAACACCTCACGACCCCGCCTGGTTAGCCTTGGACATTGTGTAAATTGTTATTTCAAGTGTACAGTTCACATTAAACTTAGTTAACTACTCCAGTGCATTTATTGACAGTCTCCCGTAAATTCGCACCCTCGGTTAAGCTCCCTTAAGGAGTAGTTACAAAGCTGGCGCCAGAAATTCATTACTATACGATTTCCACCCAAGCAGATGCTAAGGTGCTAATGCTAAATCGTCACTACACTACACATTCACCAAAGGACTAGTGTCCATGGTGCTGGAGGGATGTTTAGGGTTAGACTGTTGATTAACGGATGTTTATGACCCACGATGACGGATACCGTACTTTATGTACACTGATGCTTCGCGCTCAACCATCCAGCTTTGGGGGAGGGTATATTGGCGGCTCCATTTCCGGTCGACAGGCAGATGCAAGACTGGGGTGGAGGAGCTGATATAGTGCTATTAGAGCTGACTGTCTCACAACCAGTTCCTCTGTCCGACGCTCTCTCGTGTGTGATGAATGATCCATAATCAAACTGTCGAAAGGTCTGAAGATTCCTCTAGTTACTTTGGTCAATACCTTTTGGCATAAATACTCACCACGCCACAACCTTCATTCATGGGAAGAGCGCTTATAAATTAAAAGTGATAATTAAGACTCATATATTTGTGAAAGGTTGTTGAAAATGTTTTTCCAGTTTATCAGTTCCACTTACAAAAACATTTGGGGGTGATTGAAACGGAACAAGAGACACCTTGTACCGCTTCGTTCACAAATATATGAATAAATAAATAAATAAACATAAAATTAAATAACTACTGCAAAGTTCACAATGTATTAAATAAGCCTCTGCTGTTTACCATGTCTGGTCTCTATTATTCGGTTAATCGCTTATTTATTTACCTAAATGATCACATTAAAAGAAAGGGTGACTATATTTAACCACAAGGGAATACATGGATTCAAATGAAATATAATATACTTGATGATAAAACAATAAAGCTCTTCGATTTTCACAGCCCCATACATTATTCAAACTTAGAACTAACCTTCGCTTCCATTCATCTTACGGTGTTAATATGACTATCTCATTACAACCTTTATGAACTTTATTTCCTTCGCGTTCTAACACTTTCATTAATAAAAATCGGTGGTTCTCCTATTAGGCGCTGCCTCCCTAGTGATTCATATTGTAAAATTTACCTTAAATGCATGGCCATAATCACAAACAATTTAAAGCGGATAGAGAAGAAGGTATCGTGCGTCTCATGGTCTAACTCTTTTACATATTGTTTAGAATCAACTACTACGTTTCATTCTTCATTCATTATTCAGAGTCGTTCACCTGTCTCGCTCTTACTCTTACAAACTCTATTTCTTTCGCACTCTGGCGACTCCATTCAAGCTGCAATATTCTTCTTTTATCGTTCGGAACTGACAGCCATATGTCTGTCTCGTTCTGACCTTCGCGAGCTCTATTTCTATCACACTCGAATGACTTAGTAAAACCGCGTAGTACTCCTGTTAGGTGATGCGTTCCTGGTGATTTATACTGTGAAAGATCCGGCTGGAAGCGCGAACATGGAGGCATATAGGGCCCGGGAAAGTTGTAGTTCAAGTACTTGTATACTCCTTATGACTCCTGTTATCCTGGTAGTTAGTGAGGTAGGAAATCCAGCTAGGTGCTTAGCTCGAGGAGAGCGTTAAGCATAAGGAGATTGAGTTATATATGTGACGTCGTGAAATGTAGGAATATATGTAAACGCCGGGATCGCGAGAGAAACCGTTGACTTTGTAATAATTCTTGTGGCAGGGGGCGTCGCTGTCGCATAGTATTACGCTATTGTATAAAGACTAGCTGTATGTGGAAGTGAAGGAATTAACTGTAACCCTTTAGACGGTTCTGTGTCCCTGGTAGTTCAAGACATAGTTACATACGCAAGGGTTCGTAGTGTACGAAACATATGAACCGCGGTTACCGTTTAAATAGCCCATGTGATAGGAGGCGCGGATAAACCCAGAAACCCTCAGGCCGCGGGTAACCCATTACGCGAATCGCCGCAGTATCTGTAATAGGATGAGCATAGGGAGATAGAGAAGTTGGTACTGATACCGCTGTCTTGTAAACGCGCTTTATGGCTAAAAGTGGGGCTGTCCGACTAAACTTCGTAGACTCATGAATCGCGCTTCACGAGCCGTCACTATCTTTGTAGCAATACGTATAGTAGGAGATGGGGATGTGTACGTAGGCACCGTTATAGCTAGAGTGTCCTATAAAGCAGTAAGTCGAGGTGTATGTGTAGGTGTCGCTCCCGGATAAGACTCCTTAGGCGTTTCTGTCTCCCTAGTAGGATAAAGCGCAGTTAGATGAGCAAGGGCTCGTATTGTATGAGGCACAGGAACGGCAGCTAACGATTAAATAGTTAATATCGTAGGAAATACAGTTGCGGTGGTAAAGGCGTTAGTTGCATTTAATATATAAAGCGCCGCTGTCTCTGTAGGGGTAGGAGATGCAGTTGACGCTTGGGCAGCTCGAAATGGAGTGCCTTGAACGTCGTAACCGCTGTAGTGGGACATACAATAGGAAACGGAGGTAAATGTTTAGGCGGCCTAGTAGATGGAAACGCATAGCACGAAACGCCGTTGGCGCTGCAGTAGTATGTGTAACAGGAAATGTAGGTATACGCGCGGGTGGCGCTGCCGCACGGAATCGCGCAATAGTAGGAGTCTTAGCTGTGTACGTAAACGCCGGTATTACATAAAACCTCTTAAGCGGCTCTGTCTCCCTAGTAGCCTAAAACACAGGTATAGGCGCTGCATGCAGTATGGATTGTGGGAAAACCTTGAACAGCAGCTGTAGTTGTAAACGCTTGTATGATAGGAAATGCAGTTGTTCCAGTAAAAGCTCGAAGTTACGTGATAAAATAAAGGAAACAGCAAATTAATGCAAGAAAACTTATTTTAATTAACGTAAATTAACAATAACAATGACAGTGCATATCATGTAGAAGACGAGAGAGCGCCCGTAGTTGTTTCTGACTTAAATGCGTGTCAACGCACATTGCCATTAATATTATTTCAGGCGTCCATACTTTCAACATCCTCTCCTGGACGCAGATGCTCTAAAGTTAAACCCATTGATATGGTGAAGGTGTCATGCTTCGGTCGATGAAGTCCTTTTGTCATAATATCGGCGACCATGTCTCGAGTGCATTTATATTGAACCATGATTTGTTTGGCAGCAATCTTCTCACGTACAAAGTGAAAACGGACGTCTATATGTTCATTTCTGCCATCTGCTTCAACCAAATAGCTTCCTGAATAGCCAACGCTAGAGCCATATATTCAGCTTCACTTGTAGATAGCGCTATGGTCTGCTGTTTCTTGGAGTTCCAGCTTATCGCAGCACCCTGAAATAAAAATACGTAGCCTGAGCAAGATCTTCTGTCTTCAATATCATTTGCCCAGTCTGAATCGCAATAACCTGAAATTTTTCCATCAAGATTCTTCTTATAAACCAGTTTCATATACATAGTAGCTTTGAGATATCTCATGACTCGTTTCAGAGCTGCCCAATGTGCACTAGTAGGTTGATTATTATACCTACTCAAAGAATTTACCACATATGTAATGTCTGGTCGCGTTCCTTGTGATAAGTATAACAAGCAGCCAATAATTTCTTGATATGGAATGTTCTTTAAAATTTCTTGTTGACTTTCACCCTTCTTCAGTTTAACATTCGCATCAGCAGGTGTCCACATTGGCTTACAATCGTACATACCAAATCGTGTAAGTATAGATTTTATGTATATGGATTGATCGATAGAAATTTCATCTACATTTTTATCTTGTGTAATTGTGAAACCGATGCAATGTTTGGCTGATCCCAAATCCTTCATGTAGAATTTTTCTTTTAACTTCTCTTTTATCATTTGTGAAGTTTCCTCATTATTAAAGAAATAAAGAAGATCATCTACATATACTGTTATAAAAAGTATATCTTCCTCATTTAAAATACGGTAGTAGACGCATGGATCTATGTTGGAACGAATCATTCCAATTTCCAATAGTGCAGTATTTAATTTCTTGTTCCATTGTCTGCTGGCTTGTTTAAGTCCGTATATTGACTTATTCAGTCTACATACTTTATCTTCATTTTCATAGCCTGGAGGTAATGACATATAAACTTCAGTATCGATGTCACCCTGTAAGAATGCCGTGACTGCATCCATTTGGTGTATTTTAAGTCCATATTTAGCAGCAAGACCAATCAGGTATCTCATGGATGTATAACGGACCACTGGAGCATAGACCTCATTGTAATCAATGCCCTTGACTTGCTTAAATCCTTTAATTACCAGTCGAGCTTTATAGCGTGTAACAGATCCATTGAAATCCATCTTGGTTTTATACACCCATTTACTGGGAATTACTGCTTTTCCTTCTGGTAAGTTAACCGCTGTCCATGTATTATTCTTTATCAACGACTGATATTCTTCGTCCATAGCTCTCTTCCACTCATCAGCTTTGTCACAGCTTAAAGCTTCTTGAAGAGTTTGTGGATCACTGTTTAGTAAATTCATTGTTGCCTCAACATTCTGACACATTAGTGAAGAAGGACTGTGATGAACATCATTATTTTGGCTTAGCATTCTCTGCTGCCGCGGTCTCAGAGTTACATTAAATTCCGGCGGAGATTCAAGTGTTCTATCAGGTAAGTATGTCTCATCATTAATATCTTCATATTGATCAGAGTCATCTGAAATATAAATACTCTGTGATGCAGCTTGTGTTTGGCTTCTCTCATGTATTTCATTATTAATATTTCTTTCTACAGATTCTTCGGATTCATCACCCAAAGGTAAGTGAACAATCTTCTCCTCTTTTATTTCATTAAGACTTTGCTTTGTATTTTCGTCTTTATTTTCCTCTATCTGAATGTTATTTTTACTAACTTTGTTTTCATTTTCAGGTACATTATCAACTTTATTTCTTTTTATTAAAGCTTCTAGAAATACAACATCCCTACTAATGACTCCTTTTTTTGTTTCAGGATCGATGAATCGGTAGCCTTTTGTGCTATCGCTGTAGCCAACAAATATCAACTTACGTGACTTTACATCAAGCTTAGTTCTGTTTTCTTTAGGAATATGCACCATGGCAGGACATCCGAAAATTCTCATGTGACTTAGACATGGTTTCTTTCCAGTCCATACTTCGTAAGGCGTCGCATGGGATAAAGCATAGGTGGGAGAACGGTTCACTATGTATGCAGCTGTAGCAACCGCTTCTGCCCAGAATGTGATCTGCAGTTCAGCATTCAAAATCATGCATTTAGCGCGCTCTATCAAAGTTCTGTTCATTCTTTCACTGAGACCATTCTGCTCTGGTGTGTGTGGATTGGACGTCTGGTGCAATATTCCATGCTTCTTAAAGTAGGAGGAAAAATTATTATTTTTATACTCCGTTCCATTGTCACTTCTCAAAATTTTTATTTTTTTACTTAACTCATTCTCTACTCTGTTCTTAAATTCCACAAATTTTTCAAAAACTTCGCTTTTATTTTTAATAAAATATACATGTACTCGTCGAGAAAAATCATCAATGAAGGTTACAAAATATCTCGCCCCTCCTATAGAAGTATTCTTCATCGGTCCACATACATCACTGTGGATTAGTTCTAGCAAGCTGGTTGCACGGGAACCTTCAGTGGGGAACGGTTTTCTCGTTTGCTTGCCTTCAAGACAGGTCACACAAATGCATTTTTCTATTTTTGGTGACAACTTTATGTCTTCAGTACAGTTAGGTATTTTATTTAAATCAGTGAAATTTAAGTGACCCATCCTCTGGTGCCACAGATAAGTATCATCATCAGTCTTTGCCATCATTACTTGCATTTCTTGATTTTTACAAGTATTTAACAGGTATGTCTCATTAATTAAATCGGCCTTTGCAATTAACTTGTTATTAGGTTTGTAAATTTGACAGCCATATTCATTAAATATGACTTTACAACCACTATTAATTATTTTACTAACCGATAACAAATTCGTTTTCAATTCTGGCACATATAATACATTCCTCACCTGTATTGAATCGGTGCTGCCATCTTTTGCATTTACCTTGATACATACGTTACCGCAGCATTCAACCTTTAATATTTTGTTGTTAGCAATTCTTATGCTCGGTACAGATGAAGGAGTGATGTCAGTGAGCCAGTCCCGGTGCATAGTCATATGCATAGATGCTCCTGAGTCAACATGCCATAAATTTGAATCATTTGCCAAGGAAGCCGAAAAGGCTGCGACATATCCTGTCTTTTTATCGTTTTTTTCATTATTACTTGTTTTCTTATGCCAACAATTTTTACTGAGATGTCCGTACTTATTACAATTAAAGCATCTAGGGCCTTTTTTAATTTTAAATTGATCACTTTTGAGATGAGAATTTTTTGTGTTTGTATAAAGTGCAGTAGTGTCTGATGTGTTTACTTCTTGTAACAATTTGTTTTTCACTAAATCAGCACTAATCTTCATACCGGAACTTTCTAAGCCCATAATCATGGGTTTGTACATGTCTGGCAAACCTGCCAACATTAATGTACCCAACCACTCATCATCCACATTGAATTTAATATTCCTCAACTTATGCGCGGCTGTCATTATTTTGTTTACGTATTCTTCGACTGATGAACTATTTTGTAAATTGGTATTTATCAGTTCTTTTAATAGTCCAACTTTTCGAGTTAATCCGCTGTCTTCAAATGACTTTGCCAAATTTTCCCATACCTGTTTTGCATTTTGGGCTTCTTGAATGTGTACATATAAAATCGGGTCAATTAATAGTATTAATTTTGACTTGGTTTTGATGTCTTTTTTAACTGCGTTATTGTCAGTAGCCGTTGGTTCTTGTAAAATGCAATCATACAAATCTTCATGTTGTAAATATGCCTTGACTGCAAAACTCCAACTTGCCCAATTTTCACGGCCCGTTAGCTTCTCAATCGACATCATTGAATTATTTCCGGCCATATTTATATAACATTCAATGTAAAATAGCTGAAAAGAATAAATCACTCGCGAGCGCGGTAACTAGAAGTGAGGTTATACTCGCAATTTTACTTTTACTATTTAAATACTGGCCAAAATACAAATATAACTTTACACGGCAGGCTTGGGACGGCCCATAACCTGATAAAATAAAGGAAACAGCAAATTAATGCAAGAAAACTTATTTTAATTAACGTAAATTAACAATAACAATGACAGTGCATATCATGTAGAAGACGAGAGAGCGCCCGTAGTTGTTTCTGACTTAAATGCGTGTCAACGCACATTGCCATTAATATTATTTCAGGCGTCCATACTTTCAACATTACGAAACGCATGAGACACCGTTGTCTTTGAAAGAATAGGAAGTGTAGCTATTGGTTAAGTAGCTCGAAACGTGATACTCTAAACGCCGCTGTCTCTGCAGTAGGACGAGCGCTAGGAAATGAAGGAATTTACTTAAGCTCTCCGGACGCCGGAAACGCATAGCACGAAACGCCGTTGGCGCTGCAGTAGTATGTGTAACAGGAAGTGTAGGTATACGCGCGGGAGGCGCTGCCGCACGGAATCGCGCAATAGTAGGAGTCTTAGCTGTGTACGTAAACACCGGAATTACATAAAACCTCTTAAGCGGCTCTGTCTCCTTAGTAACCTAAAACACAGGTGTAGGCGCAGTCGTATGAATTGTAGGAAAGCCTTGAACAGCTACTGTAGTTGTAAACGCTTGGATGTTAGGAAGCGCAGTTGTAACCGTAGGAGCATAAAGCGCGCGAGATGTGCGAGACTTAGCTGAAGCGATATGCGGAAGGGCCCGAAATGCACGGAAACGAGGGAACGCAGGCGGCCGGAGGCGCAGCAATATTAAGAAAACCTCTTAACGGCGCTGGCGCCTTAGTAACAGGAAGTGCTTATAGAGCAGGAATGTAGGAGTGTTAGCAGTATTAGCAGGTGGGGTAGATGTAGTTATAGCAGGAATACACGCTGTCGCACGAAAAAACTATAAAAAGGGCTGCGGCTCGTAGGAACGGATAGTCAACTTCGGGTTCTTTCAAGTGAAGGTCGTTACGCTGCTGGGTAATTGATCTACATAGTATTTACGCGATTTTATTTGTATATAAGCTGGCGGCTGGCAGTGTTAGGCCGATGTCGCTGGGGTTACCCACGCGTTTTGTTTCGGTCTTTTCGCTGTTAGTTCTCCAGGCTTCATTTCTGTGTTTGTGAATAGCTGGCGGGGTGGTAGCGGAGCCGATGTCGCTAGGGGAGTACCCATGCGTTTTGTTCGGTTCCTTTGCTATTAGCCCTCCAGTTTTCTTATTCTGTGGATCGGACCGCTTTATATTCGCTTGAAAGTAGGGACTGTACGGACGAGGTTCCCGCCTCTAAACCTGATACCTAACGGTGATATACGAAAGTTTAGAGGTATAACGTCCTTCGGGACGGGACGGAATTGAGGAGAACGATTCCGCGTCTGACTATAGTCGCCAACTCTGGCGGTCAGGCTATCTTCTCCCCGGCGTACCCGGGCACCGTGTATCCGCAGTGTCGGTGCACGTGAGTTCGGTGGTGCTGGACCCCCTTTATATATGTATATATTCGCACAATTATCTCTCCGCCCTACTCCACTCGCATCCCTGACTTCGGTCGCGGGTGGGTTATTACACATGGCGTAGGATTAGAATAGGTACACTAGAGGATGCCACCTCGATCCCTTAGTTAGTTAGCTAGCAGTTTTCCCTGTCATTCCGGAAAACTTTGAACATTACACACCACGCAATTAAAATAAATGTGAGGTGCTCGCCACCTCTAGTTTTGGAACGTAAGTATTACATTTTAGCCTAGGGCCTAGGTAGATCGATACAAGGCTAGGTTTGTTAGGGCATCTAGGTACGTTGAATAGGTTTGTGGTAGGGAAGGTATTTACTAGGCGGTATTTCATAGGTTTATAGGGCGTAAAACCAACTTCATGAGTTTGGTAGGTTTTACCACTTTTATTGTACTAGGAGACCAGAACTAGGCAAGGTCCGTTAGGTTTTGATCGTACTTCGTCTAGGTTAACGCGCGTTCGGATTATAGGGCGTTGTAGGGAACTAACGGTTATCATTAGAAATTCGCCGGTGAATGTATGATGCTGCTGCTGGGACTCGCTTGGGATCGTTGTCTGACTGAACTGGCCATTCGTCGGATAGTGATTCCTAGGGAGAGTACCGCACGGTGCGCGATATTGCCTAATCTTAAGATTAGAATTAAGTCTAGATTTAAGGAGCGCTTAGGGACATCTAATACGAAAATAGAAAAATAATGAAAAATAATCTATTAAAGTTTCTATGTCTGAGGTTGACACATTATGGGATACCTACTAATAATTCCATTCAAAGATTATCCTGTCCTTCGTCTTACGAGATTAATTTTAACTGTAGTAGCCCTGCGCTACGTTCGAATCTATTCGCACCTATTCGTTTAGCACCGTAAAAAGAAGAGACAGCAATAGTCACCTCTCTTTTACGTTGCTCGGCCTAACCACCTCATTCCTGTCCGTGCGCGCGCGGCTATCGCACCTGTTAAAATAAAGCAAAAGTATCTAAGTGAATTCAAGATGCCGAAAAGGAAATCAATTAAGGAGTCTAAAGAAGATCGATGGCGTCGAAAAATGAAGAAATATGAAGAAAAACTAGGAAGAAGACCGGTAGAATTATATTCTTCTGATGAAGAAAGTGATCAAGGTGGGTAATGCTCCACGGTATTTCTACTTATAAAGATTATTAATAATCATTATTTCACCAGACCTAACACGAGATGTTAGGCAGAGGAAATTAGCGGCTCCGAGTCAATACGCGATATTGACCTATAGCAAATATTAAGGAGTTAATGCGAGACATTAACCACAAATACATAATTGTACCATATAGTTTCAAATATGTACATTTGCACAGTTGCAAAGCTATTGCCTGGTTGGCAGCTTAGTTCCTGCCTTGCCCATATGGACAGAATAACTACCCACATTTCAAAAAAAAAAAAAAAAAAAACACTATTACTGGGCATTTAAATAATGCTCACATGCATATTCCAGGCGACCCGCCTCCGTTTCCAACGTTGTCGGTGTCGGAGCCCGAGCTCTGTGAGCCACGGCTAGAGGAAGGCGACGGCCTGCGCACCACTGACGCAGCTCCGCACCAGGGCCAGCAGCCAGAGCGGCGCCGACAACTGCAGCGCCAGACGCCGCTGCGCCAGACACCGCTGTGCTCGACGCTGCTGCGCCAGACGCCGCAAGTTCAACATGGTAACAGAAACAGACTTGGTAGGTATTGACCCAGAAATTGACCCTACACTGCTACTTGCGCTGGGCGATTTCGTTCCCGAACCTTCGGAATGGGGCGAAGATATTAATGACAACCTGGCAAAGAGTGTGGGAACCGATCTTGAAAGACGGACTCAAAAAAGAGGTTAGAGAAGAAATTCTCAAAAGTACCTGTTACCTAACAATTGCAGTTGTCAAACCGCCTACTCTTAATCCGGAAGTCGCTGCTGTCTTAACAGAATTCAAGAAACCGGGATACGCGTATTCTTAAGACAGAGTCAAATAGGATGCGCGCTGGCCGTCATCGGTAAAGTAGTATCAGGTATGCTGAAAAAATCAATCGAAGCGCAGGAAGCGCTCCGACTCCTCAGTGACGCATCAAAGCTAATCGCCGATTCGCATCACATGAAACAGACACTAGGCGTGCCCTTATTACTCCTTTACTAGAGAAAAGCTTTGTGAGTCTTTAAGACCGCAAACGAGATTCCCACTTGTTTGGTGAAAAGCTTGGAGATTTCATCAAATCCTCAAGAGGTATTAAAAGAACGGACAGTTCATACAGGCAGCTTCACGTCAAATCAAAATTTAAACGGGAGGGGCCCACCGCCACGCTACCAGCAGCGCGGCTTGAGGGACGACCGCGAACCGCGGCGGTGGGACGAGAGCGCTGCAGCACGCCCCGCGCCGCCGCCGCCGCGCCGCCGCTCGCAGGCGCCAGCATCAGCGCCGGCGCGCCAAGCTCCGCCGCAAGCGCCCTGCGCGCCGAACGTTTGCGCAGCGAGCTCCCAGACGGTAGACTCTGAGGTACATGCTGGTCGCTTAAAGTTTTACCTGAGGCTTGGAGGTCCATAACTGATGACAGTACTATTATCGATACTATTTTGGGTTACAAAATTCCTTTTATTTGTGAACCACATCAAAATCTAGAAACATATCCTAAATTATCGTTATCAAAAGATGAGAATATTTATATAGAAAAAGAACTCTCTCTCGTTTGACAAAAATTAAAGCCATTCGTCCTTGTAAGTCCTCTGAAGGTCAGTTCATTTCTAGCATATTTGTTGTACAAAAAGTAACGGCGAAAAACGTCTAATTTTGAACCTTAAAAATCTTAACAAATTTGTAAAAACTCAACATTTTAATGGAGGACATAAGGACAGCGTCTAGATTAGTTACAGCGGACTGCTATATGGTTAATTTAGATTTAAAGGAGGCATATTTCTTAGTACCCATATACGAGGGACACACGAAATATTTAAGATTCTATTTTAAAACGCTTTATATGAATTTTGGCCTTACCGTTTGGTCTCTGTTCGGCACCCATGTTTCACTAAATTAATGAGACCAGTTTCAGCCACTTGAGATCACGTGTTTTAAATCTGTCAATATTTAGATGACAGTTTACTTATAGGCGATACTTTCCAAGATTGTTTAAACAATCTCAACGAAACACTTAATTGTTAAAAAAGTTGGGATTTGTCATAAATTATAAAGAGTTCTTTGGTGCCTCAGAAAGAATGCCAGTTCTTAGGTTTTATTTTAATTCAAAACAATTAACATTAGAGTTACCGGTTAGAAAAAAAAATGACATATTATCACGTACCAGCACTATGCTCAAATGCAAAAGCAATGTCAATACGCAGCTTTGCTCGCTATCTAGGCACTCTTACAGCAGCCTGCCCAGCTGTGAAATATAGCTGGTTATACATTAAGTCCTTAGAGAGAGTCCGATATCTAGAATTGTTAAAGAATAATGACGATTATGATCAAATAATGAATGTTCCAAGTAATATACATGATGATTTATTATGGTGGAAAAGGAACATTTTGATTTCATCAAATCCAATCAAACAGCCTGATTACATCTTAGAAATTTTTACGGATGCTTCGCTGGCTGGATGGGATCAGCTTGCAATGGAGAAAAAATTGGTGGCTCCTGGAATCAAAGAGTCTAATCATCATATAAATTACTTGGAACTTCTTGCAGCCTTTTTTGGTTTGAAATCTTTCGCAAGAGACTATAGAGATAGTGACATATTATTGCGTGTGGACAATACCACGGCGATTGCCTATATAATAAAATGGGAGGAATTCAGTATCCACATTTGAATGACATGGCAAAACAAATCTGGACATGGTGTGAGAAACGAAACATACATGTGTTCGCTTCCTACATTAAGTCTTGTCATAATACCGATGCTGACAAAGAATCCCGAAACATCGATATTGAATGGGAGTTAAACAATCATTCATTTCGTTCAATTGTTACTAAATTTGGTAGGCCAGATATTGATATCTTTGCCTCAAGGATAAATGCAAAGTGCACCAAATATATTTCCTGGAAGAGAGATCCGTATGCCTTCAATATCGATGCCTTTACCGTAAAATGGAGTAGTTATTTTTTCTACGCGTTTCCCCATTTTCACTGATTTTGAAGGTCCTACAAAAATTATTCTAGACCGTGCTACGGTATTATGGTAGTACCACTATGGCCATCTCAGGCGTGGTTTCCGCTATTAAATCCTTAAGCATCAGTGAAATCATGATATTGTCACCTGATAATACTTACTCTCCTCTAATTTCAGAGAAACCATCCGTTGCACCGACGTCTTTCCCTGGCAGTGAGTGTGTTGTCGGGAAGCGTTGACTAGGCG
>NC_133481.1:5994754-5998624 GCF_025370935.1 Choristoneura fumiferana | reverse complement strand
AACTATTTTGCCCTTGCGTTTTTGAACGCGCCTTCAGTTTGTCGTTTGAGTGTTTGCGTATTGTTTTGTGTTATTTGTGTAAAATGATTGTTTTTATTGGTAAAAACAATAGCAGGCCGTATTTGTAATAAAATAAGAACCCCTGATGTATAACAACTTTCGGCAACTACATTAGAGATCCCTTCAGGGATAAGCCCACCTTTGTACTTAACACTTTTTTTGTAACCTACAAACACATTATATGATTTGAGAGTAGCTTTACTAACGTTTCAACCGCTATCAGTTTCAATCGCAAATATTAAAGATATGAGCTACAAAGTAAATTGAAATTGCATCACATGTGTGTGTATCATTTTATAAAAACCTTCCACTCGGACTGACTCATAGCTTTAATCAATTTTTATTACATTTCGTTCTTACTTTCTTCTTTCTTTTCTTGATAAACTTTGACAACCGCTGTCCATTTGCTCGTCATCAACGTAGTCCTTTACAGCGCAAAGTGTCCCAGCAGCCTATCATTAAACGTGACATGCTTAAAGAAGTCCGGGTGTTGCGAGGCGCGGGCGGGGCGGCGCGTGCGCGTGACGTGAGCGACCGTGTCACGCACGTGCGCGCGCGGCACGTCGCCTCTTAGCCACAGCAGACGGATCAAATGCTCCTCAGAAATGTCTGGGCATTTCTCTAGCACACCGTGCAGGTCTAGGGAGAGCATTTCGATGTCTTGGCAGCGAAGTACCTGGGGGAGAAAGGGGTGGTTGAATTTTACTTGCGTCAAAGTTATATTATCAAAGTTATGTCATTTGTCTTGGATTCCAGGATTTTTAGGCTCCTCGCAGGTTTGTGGCCAGATTAAGGGTAATACTTGAATATTCCGGCTTTTAAAATAAAAAATGGTAAAAATGGAAACCTTGTAGGATGACTTTGCTATTTGTCGGTACATCCGTTTTTCTCAGAAACGCGTGGAGGTATCAAGACGAAATTAACACTTTAACTGTCCCTCGCGTTCGCCACTGGTGGCCACTGTCATAGGTCAATAAATAAGTCCTTGCATTACAGGTAATGCACAAATGTACAGAATCATCCATTTCTGACGTCACGTGGAGCAGAGCTAGTTTGACGGTGCAATACATTACAATATGTAATGTAATGCACGGACAGTTCATTAATTTTAAAAACAGGTTTGCTACCCCTAGTTTCAGTGAAAAAATCGCATTTCGAGTTATAAGGAATCAAAGCAATTTACATACAAATTGCCGGGGAATCATAAGCTATACGGTACTTCCAGTTTCCCTAGAAACTTAAAATTTCATATGAATGTAGCGCTTTTATAAGCATAACCAATAAGATTATTTTTTATTTTTTATTCACAGTCAAAGAAACTGAATCGGGTACGATGGTGGAACCTTTGTGCTACAGATTCATTATTTTCTGTGGCAATAAATGATTTTATTATTATTATTGTTAAATCTCATAGCAAAATCGATTCTGAAATGGTCCCACCCTGATACTCGATTCAGTTTCCTCGACTCATATCAGAAACTACCTAAATAAAAAACCGTTTTGAAATCTTACCTCAGCCAATGTACTGATAACCTCAAACGGCCAGTCCACGTCGACTCCTTCAGCTCCAATCCTTCTAAAGAACGCCCTGATCTGATTTGCCTCCTTGACAATTTTCGTAGCCGCCTGCTGCGCCTCTTCGGGCGTCTTAAACGTCACCTTTTTAGAAAGCATCGCCGTAATATATTTCTTGTACACAAGATTCTGTGCTTCATTTATAACGTATTCGAAGTTTTTCTCCCTCAAGTGGTTGTAATCTTGGAAGTAGTCTTCTAAAGTGACACATATTGTGTCGACTGGGATGCTCGATGCCACCCATTTTGAGGTGAATAAATCGTCGAAGTGAACTTCTAGATCCAGGAACGCCTCTTCTAGTAAGAAGCGGGCTGCTTCGTCTCTTAGTTTCTGCAAAGTGATTACTTGTTTTAACAAACACGAAAACTTATTTCGAGTTTCGCTTTTGATAATAAACGAGACGCAGCGATTTACATCACAGCCAGTGATTAAAAACAGCGCCATCTCTCGTTAAGTTGAGCAGACAGACATGCATTTTCACATAGATGGCGCTTGGTAGCAAAAAAGGTTCGCAAATTCAAATAGGTAGTTACTGTCTCGAGAATACCCACATTAGAAAATTTCTTCGGGTATGCTAAAGTTTGACAAAGTGCCCGGTTCAATTCCCGGCCCCAGCATTTCCGGGACAAAAACTATTTTATGTTCTTACCAGGGTCTTAAACTACCTCCATATCAAATTTCATCTAAATCAGCTCAGCGGTTTAAGCGCAATGACGTTACAAATAGATAGAGATACTTTCGCATTTATGATATCAGTATAGATAATTACGCATACCTAGGTACGGATAAGGCTAAGGCTAACGTACTTGGAAGGAATCTAGTAGCATGGTAAACGTTTGCTTTGCTCTGAGGATGAACTCTGTTTGAGTTCGAAACGCGTCAGTGCAGTGTACCTGGAAGGTGTCGAGCAGCGTGTCGAACTTCCTTTCAGCGGGCGCGTCGTGGCGGCCGGGCGGCCAGTGCCGCGCCTGCGTGTGTTGCGCGAGACGGACAAACTGCTCGCTGTTGTTGACGATTGTGATCATGTGGTGTGTGAAGTATACTACGCGCGAACGGTCCGCGAAGTGGCTGTTCTGAAAATAAACGATATACAGTCAAAACTGTTTATAGCGATACCAGTTATGACGACACATTAGATGTAACGACCAAGAAATCTCAACACGATCTTATAAGGTACCAAAATAACACTAAATAAATAAATAATAAATAAATATCACAGGACAATTCACACCAATTGACTTAGTCCCAAAGTAAGCTTAGCTTTTTTTACACTGGTTATAAAAACCAAATATTGCCGTTTCTTCGATGTAATTATAAATGGTTTTGACTGAACTAGATTGCTCAAAAAGTGCACATAACGCACCATTTAACCCGTAACGTTTATTTCCGCCCGAATCGCAGGCGAGGGTTGACTGACATATGTAATATTTTATTTCCAATGCTTTTATACGTTATAGAGAACCGACGAAAAAAAACATTTAATAGAGTTCCGTTTGTCAGCTTTCGGGTAGGTATAGAACACTAAAATACAAAAAAAAAAAACTTTTTTCTATATAATTGTAGTGTTGGTGACACTGGAACCTGATTGGCTTAATACACGAAGGTTTCACTTTATGCACTAGCTAGAGAATAAAAAACATTTTATGAGGCCTACATCCTGCATGAATACGAACTTTATGAGCATTTAAATGGAAAGAATAAAGCAAAACAATTACCTTGAATTGTAGTACGCCTTCCCTGTACATGTTTCCGTAACGCGTTACTTGTTCAATGCTCAGCATGAGAGCCTTGAAAGTAATCTCTTTGCTTATTGTTTCAGTGACCTGAAATTAAAACAGCTGTTTACAACATGCTTACTGAGATGCCAGGAGCTAGGTAGTTCAAAGGTGAAAAGAAAATTGGTTTGCCACTGTGGTAATGCCGAGTGGGGGTTTTCACACAGGCGAAATATCGCTAGATGGCGTTAGTATCGTAAGGTACGTTTGACGTTTGCTCGTGATTCGTTGAATAACTAAATGGATTCGATTTGTAGCATTCGAACATGGCGGATGTAGACAATATCTAATTTTGTTATTTCAGTTTCTTTGGTTAGTTGAAGTATAATTTTGATAGTGTTTTATGCGGCGATTAACCTTAACAGTGAACAGTGATTACAAAATTCTATATTTCTCTCGTGTCTGACATTTTTTAATGCGCAAGTTGTGTCCACGTGGTTTCTGGAATTTTACTATCAAG
>NC_133481.1:5849754-5992254 GCF_025370935.1 Choristoneura fumiferana | reverse complement strand
ATCCATCCGTCCGTCCGTCCGTCCATCCATCCGTCCGTCCGTCGTCCGTCCGTCCGTCCGTCCATCCATCCATCCATCCATCAGTCCGTCCACCCATCCGTCCGTCCATCCGTCCGTCCATCCATCCGTCCGTCCATCCATCCGTCCGTCCGTCCATCCGTCCGTCCGTCCATCCGTCCGTCCGTCCGTCCGTCCATCCATCCATCCATCCATCCATCCATCCATCCATCTATATATCACATCGCATCGCATCGCATCGCAAATGCTTACAGAGTAGTGGTGGTTGGCTGTTCGTATTTTTTCCTTTATCAGTTTAATGTTAGTAAGCAAATTTAAAAATTTAGAGCAGCGGACAATAATGGATTTTCATACATACTTCATGGCCTAGGCCAAGAAGTTATGTAGGGAGGTGGTAGGGAGCCATAAATGAGAAACTTCATGTCTCCATTTCGTGACATTAACGCATACATTTCCGAGCATGTTTGAGAAAAACTTATTTTTTCATATAATCATCGCAGTTCTAACCTAAAACTAACCCACTTTTCTGGCAGGATTTCGTTTTTTTCGATTTGGCTTTTTAGTTTTTTTTTTAGTTTCTTATTTTGAATTTCATCATCATCATCATCCCAGCCTATATACGTCCCACTGCTGGGCACAGGCTCCTCTCAGAACAAGAGGGCTTGGCCATAGTTCCCACGCGGGCCCAGTGCGGATTGGGAACTTCGCACGAACCATTGAATCGCTTCTCAGGTTTGTGCAGGTTTCCTCACGATGTTTTCCTTCACCGCAAGCTCGTGGTAAATTTCAAATGTAATTCCGCACATGAATTTCGAAAAACTCAGAGGTGCGAGCCGGGGTTCGAACCCACGACCCTCTGCTTGAGAGGCGATAGGTCAAACCACTAAGCCACCACGGCTTCTCAAACCACTAAGCCACCACGGCTTCGGCGGGATTTTGAATTTACTTGCATTTATGTATGGATAGATTAGGAATAAACAAATGTATGTTTTAAAATACATATAATACTCCCCACTCCGCGCCCCGCCTCCCGCGTCTCTCACCCACTCCGTGTAGTGTGTGTATGGGTCAGTCACCTGCAGGTTCTGGTCTATCATCTGGAACACGATGACGGGCGCGTGCGTGTGGTAGGCGCGCGAGTGCGGCTCCACGTCGGGCGCGCGCGCGCCGCCCCACTCCGCGCGCTCCGCCTCCAGAGTCTTCTCCATCCACTCCATGTAGTTACTCTCCATTTTCTGCAAAGAGTAGTTACACAGAGGTCAGAGGTCGATCAACTTTTTCTTGTACCATCAGCCAAATAAGTGGTCGATCAATTTTTAAACAAGTTCCTATCAAATGAATGGGTGGAACATATTTGGCTCATGGTACTTCATTTTGACCAGCTGCGCGAGTCATTCGAACTACCTGCACTTGAATAGGTACAAGTAACCCTTTTCCAGGCCCCGAGAATTAAGATGTGCTGCCACAAAATAAATCATAGTTTTACGTTGTTTACCTATGAGGGATTAATTTAAAACGAATCATATTTTTAACGAATTCAAATGATTTTGTACCATATTGTATATTTAGTAAGGTCGAATATTTGTGTACATTTATGTGGTTGCTATATGCACTATGACTGCAAAAAGGTTAATAATGGCACCCGTATCTCGGACTACCCGCACTTGGTCGCTACGCTACACAAACAAACGTAATACTCTACACTGCAGTCTACTCATGACCACGGCCACTGCAATGTGGCTGGAATGTCGAGGTAATTATTACTCGTTCTGTTCAAGTGATAAGTCCCGAGTGCTGTAATAGTTGAGTGAAAAATAACGCAAACGACATAAAACTCTAAAGTTGTAAATATAGGCTATTATTTAAGAGATTCCAGCCAAAACATAAATGTTAAGTTTGACATAGAAAAAAGTGACAATTATGTAGACTTGTGGAACTTATAACTTTTTTGGTACAGGGGCCTGGTGGTTTTTTATTTTATTTATTTATTTATATATTCAAATTACAACTTAGGTACTACACATTATACATACTCGCCAAACTGCTACGTTTGATGGCGAGATTAATTAAGTAAGAGGTTAATGATGTAAGTGGTGGTTACAACCTGCAAGTATTCGTCCTGTAGCTTCTGCAAGCTTTCTTCACTCAGCAGCGGCGGCAGAGTGCTCACGTCGATAATCAGTTCCGAGCTGCCCATCAGCTCTATCCCGGGGTAAGTATTCAGTACCCAAGATAGCAGCGTCACGTACTCGTTGCCTTCTAGCCCGCTGTCTACTACGTCTTGCAACTGAAATAGAGGCAGTAAAGTAAGTGTCTTATAAAAATATTATAAAGGGTGGGTAATTATATAACACACTAGCTTATGCCCGCGACTACGTCTGCGCGGATCTAGGTTATCGCGCGGTGGCGCCCTCTACCGGAATAAAAGGTATCCTATGTTGATCCTGGGGTTCAAACTACCTATATACAAATTTCATCAAAATCGGTTCAGTGGTTTCGACGTGAAAGGGTAACAGACAGACAGACAGACAGACAGACAGACAGACAGACAGAGTTTACTTTCGCATTTATAATATTAGTAGGAAGTAGGGATTTGAAACCAGTCTTACAAGTCTTTAAAATAACAGCTAGAAAGAGTTGCCACGTGCGGTAGCTACTTACTGAGCGGCGATTTATCATTTTTATTATTCAGCTAGGTATTTAATTAGATTAGGTCTTAATTATTGAAGTAGATATTTATATATGCATGTATATGTGTGTGTATATGGGCTCAAGATAAATTGATGAATGTTTATATTGCGTAGGTATATGCTGTACGTTTAAATGTTCGATTTTTTATACGGAATTTATATAAAACTAATTCCTAGCTTTAGCTAAAATGCAAAATTGTTGTTAACATTGATAGGTATGGTATTTGCTGTGCCCTTGCTGGGTTCATGTTGGCCTTATGTAACATGAAACGAAATAAATGAATTATTATTATTGCAGGTAGGTATAGCTAAAGTGAGAAAAGTTTTCGATGTCAGTCTTTATGAAATTGACTTAAGATTGATTTTTACTTGGCATGTGTAAAAACTTTTTTCACTACAACATCTATAATTTTTGCACTCGTTCCACAGGTCTTGGCTTGCACTTATTGAATAGGGCATTAAATTGGGCTTGGCAAGCTCGGAAACGGTTCAAACGAATTAAAAATCGACGAATATTATGAAGTAAAACAAATTACCGACATCACAAGTGGTTCGTAACACACAAATTACGGCCGTTGAAACACTTCAGTACCACTACCATGAAGTAGCATGAGTTTACAGTGACCGTACTTGATAGCGACGGCGTAAATTATTTGTAGAGGCGCTGTACAATTCTTCATACAAATAATTTACGCCGTCGCTATCGAGTACGGTCACTGTAAACTCATGGTAGTGGCACTGAGCCCTATCCCAACGCTACTTACGCTGGAAGACAAACACGTGTGATACATGTTAACGTATTTGTTGACGATATCATAGTGCGGCGGGAAGCAGGGCACACAGAGCGTCTTCACAACCCTCAGGTCTTCGATGATGAGCTGCCTCGTCAGTTCCAGATAGCGCACGAGCCACAGCTTGTTGTCCTCTCGCTCGTCCACGCGGGTGCCCTCGATGCGCTGGGCTACAGCGCACTCGAGGACCTCGAAGGCTTTTGTGCGCCACGCTTTGGGCCGGCCCGGCGGCATAAACCCGGATTGGTTTTGTTGCTGTGGATTGGAAACAAATATAAACGCGTTGAGCGTCTAGGAGCATTAAAGTTTTTCTGTCGAAAGAATTAGGTTACAGGTTTGTGATGATTCACAATTTGTAAAAACATTATTTAGGGATGTAGAACGCGATTACCATTAGGCTACGTTTCCAAGGTCGTCGCCAGCCCATGGCCCAGGCGGTGGGGTGGCGGGCGGTTCAGGTTGATACGGATAATGAGAAAAGTATGAATTGTAGGTATTTATTGGAATTGGTCTTGATCGATCAAGCAAGTCAAGTTAAAGACTTAGGACTGAATAGAATCGCTACATTTACCTCGCCTCGCTCCGCTCAGCTGTTTCCACCAAAGAACCAAAGATGTGCTGTGCGAGGATGGGTAAATGAAGCGTTTCTATTGGTTAATGAAAACACATTCCTCGTAAGACATCCTCGCGCATCTCTGGTGGAAAATATTAATCGACGAGTTCGAATAAAACAGAGCCGCGATTACAAATTGATTCTTTGTCCCAGCTTGAGATTTTGCTGCTTGCCATAGATGTAAGGGAAGGGTATAGTTAGAAGTTAGTTCTCATATTAAAGCAATTAACATTCTTTTAAGTGTGGTATTTGCCAATATACCGTATTGAAAATAATAAGGATCAATCACAAATATTTAAGACTCGTACCTCCAAAGCCATTTGGTCTCTCTTTTCCTCCCTTTCAATGATCCTCAGAGCGGTCACAATAACCGTGGGCTCCTTCCTAACGGTGTTAAGGGTACGGGCCAATATCAACTTGATTTGCTTCTCGAGCAAATTGGAAACCATTTCGACATCCTCGAAATAGGCTTTCAACATGATCTTGTCTTGCGAAGACTGGTTGGGAAGTCTATGAAGCTCGTACAGCAGATCGTCGCGGGAATTCTCCAGATCGTTGAGACACTGAAATTGATTTAGTGATGAGTTGCAGCTATTTCACAAAAAATGAAAGCAAAAATGAAAAGAACAGAAAAAGATACCTACATATTTATATAAGAACTAGCTTTGCCCGCGGCTTCGCTCGCGTTAAATTTGGGGTAACACAGATTTACTCTATACGATCTTTATTTCGTGTTTTTAATTGATTTTTCGGCGGATAATATTTGAAATTTTTGAATTCAAAAATCAACCTACATAATCATAATTCGTACAAACTTTGAACCCCTGTTTCACATCTTTAGGTCAGGGGTGTAATTTTGGAAAACCCACGTGTTTCTTTTGCCCGCGACTTCGTACCTGTGCGGCTTCGTACCTGTGAGGATTGTTCCCGCAGGATAGAAATAATTGAATTCAATAGAAAACCTCACTGTCCGCGATTGGATTGAAACAGGCTTCTATTATTTCGCGTATCGATTTTTAAAAAGCTTTCACGAATAGATTTTTTTAAATCAGCTCAGTTTTTCCGGAGATTCCCCCACAGAAACAAAGAAGCAGACAAAGTTAAATATTTCCTTATCCCATGGAAATTTCGAAAAATCCATACTTAGTGTTCTATGATACTTTATCTACATGTGTGCCAAACTCAGGTCTGTAGTTTAAACTACGCGTCGTCTGTCAGTCAGTCATCCTGTCACAGTATACTGTTTTACAGGTATGGATAAATTTTGTTACGGAATGAGTTGATTGGTTTGGCATAGGTACTTAATGTGTCCTCCTAACTGTTAAGGAGTTATACCTTCCATCATCAGCTCACCTGAATAACCAGAAAGAATACAACTAAAGGTCTACCTATACGTGCATATGATATTTAAAGAAACTTCCTCTAACTCCTAACCGTTAAGGAGTTTTACCTTCCATCTCATCAACATGAGATGATGTCTATCAGACGCAAATATTTAATAAGCTTGAGAAAATATATGAAAAACGTAATGCGTGCCTAAAAATTTGAGGGTTGCCCTCGATTTCCGAGATCCCGTCATCAGATTCTGATTTAGTGACCATGGGGCTACCTCGGGTCCGCAATTGAGCGAAAAATTCGTTGAACGTACAAATATATATATATTATATATAGCGGAATTCAGAACCTCTTTCTATTTTTGAAGTCGGTTAAAGAGCTCTTTGCAGCGTGCAGTATAAACTTTTGAATTTTGAAATTTAAGCTAACTACAACCAATATAACGCAAAATCCTGTTTTTTTCCCGTTCCCATAAGAAATTCAGAAAATTGCTTAATTAATTTTCCCCTCCACTCTCCAAGGAACCCACTTGGCAAGTTTCAGCTTTCTACGACCAGTAAAATCCCGTTTTTTCCCCGTTCTCGTATGAATTTTGGAAAGTCCTCTCTCAATGCTCCTCTAACACTCCTCAAGCAACCTACATGCCGAATTTCAGCTTTCTACGAGCAGTTTATAACGATAAATCCTGTTTTTCCTGTTGTCAGAATTTCAGGAAATCCTTTTGTAGTGCTCCCCTACGCTCCCCAAGGAACCTAAATGCCAAATTTGAGTTTTCTTCGACCAGTAAAAGAAAAATCCCGTATTTTCTCGTTCCCGTGGAATTTTGGAAAGCCCTCTCTTAGCTCTCCTCTACACTCCCCAAACACCTACATACCGCATTTCAGCTTTCTAGGACCAGTAAAATGAAAAATCCCGTTTTTTCCCTTTCCCGTGGAATTTCGGAAATTTCTTAATGGTTCTCTTCACTCCTTAAGCAACCTACATACATGCCAAATTGCAGCCTTCTACGACCATAAATGGAAAAATCCCATTTTTCCCGTTCCCGTCAGATTTCAGGTTTTTTTTGTAGTGTTGCCCTACAATTTTTAAGGAACCTAAATGCCAAATATCAGTTTTCTAGGACCAGTATAACGAAAATAGATTCCGTTAAAAACTTAATATAAATCCCGTTTTTTCCTTATCCCGTGGTAATTTCCAAAATCTTGAAATCGATGTTTTGACTACCTACTTGATGAATCAAATTTGAAGAGTCTAGTTATTATAGTTACTGAGATAAGGGTAACTCGGAATCGAATATATATAAGCCCGTTTTTTCCCGTTCCCGTAAGAATTCCAAAATCTTTCTTAGTGGATGCTTACATTGTATAAGGTATCTATGTGAAAAATTTCACAGTCTGTTCGTCTAGTGGTTTTGCTGTGCTTGATATTCAACGATTGATTTTCGATTTGACGTTGTCACCACATTACCCCCTTTTGGGTTGAATTCCTCAAAATGAAAACAGTGTACTTATTTAATGTTAAGGGACTCCGTGTTAAGTTTCGAATAAAATAGTCTAAGTGATCTTGTTTCCCTAACTAAATTTGGACCCCATTTCACCCCCTTAGAGGGTGAATTTTGAAAAATCGTTCTTAGTGCACCCCAGACCTTAAAAGGAAACAGACGTGGAAATTTGGAACCCCTCGACCTGCGGATTTGGGCTTGCGTTTGAACATCAGTCAAGCCTCTTGTTTTATATAAGAATAAACAAAATAACATTTCTTTATGTTTCTTATGTAAGGTCATTTGAATTTCTATTCTCCTGTTGGGTGTTTTTTTGTCTCAATCCAATGTATGAGGTATTGCTGGATAAAACTTTCAAAAACTTTTTAGGTTTGCAAATATCATCTTTCAATATAAGGATCTATTTGGAAAATATTAAGCTTAAGTGCTAATTTTTGTTAGAGTCCGCTTACGCGAGTACGCGAGTACACTTATAAATCAATAAAAATTTAATCATAGGCCGAGTTTTTAACCGCGTGACTTTGTGAATCAAGCAAACGCGGTTTAGCCGTAGTGCGGCCTCGGCCTTATACATACGTATATAAATAAAAATGAATCGCCGAAATGTGTCTCACGCAGAACTTGCGAACGGCTGCACCAAATTGTATTATTCTTTTTTTGTGTTTGTTACTGTCAGAACAAGGTTTCTACTAAAAATAAATGAAACGGGGGCAAAGGCGCGGGCAACAGCTAGGTTTGAATATTTGCTAGATCTTACTGGTTACGGAACCTTAGCTTAATAGGCCCGACACCCAATTGGCCGGTTTCTTCTTATTTACCTGATGTGCATGCAGTAGCTTTCCCTCACCAATCCACTGCTTAGTTTTGGCGACACTCTCCGGCACCGTGAATATGTGTTTCAAGCTGTCCATGGCCGTCACATACTGTGAGTGGCGGGAATCCTCCTCCCTCACTGCTTGGAGAGATGCCACTAGAGGAGGCACGCCTTTCAGAAGTTCTTCTAATTCATCCATCCTATAATAATATGTTAACTACTAAAATTTAAAGGTTCTGTTATTCTGTTATAATTTGCATAATAGGGTATTTGATAACTCTAGCCTTTGCCATATTCTATACACTGTGTTTTTTTTTATTTCCGTTAACTTCGGTAGATGGCTCACTTCATTGATATGAACAAATCGCAAATTGAAGAAAAAAAAAATTGTTTACTGAGTAAAAATCTTTTTTTCAGGCATATAATAGCTTCACAGTCATTATTGGGCCAATCAACTTTTTTTACCCACACTAATCTGTCCGCGACATTTTTCAAACAATGACAGATTTTTGTAAGTAAACATGTTTTTTCTGTAATTTAATAGATGGTGTACATGAATACATGTCATCCTATGTAACCAACCTATTAAACCATGAAATATCTTGTTGGAAGTACGATTTTTCGGTAACGCCAGAGACAATTTTGGTAACGCAGGAGACGCCCAAAGTGTCGGTAAAATAGTTGATTGGCCCTGTTAACAGTTAAATTATAAAATAACCACACTTGACAAATGACACTGACGTGACACATAAGAGGGACATCAAAAAAATCCACGTGTTTAACCTTTGTTTGCTTCTATTTAAAAACCAGATTAGTTATCGACTTTGAAAAAACGTCAGAAATTAAGGACCTTTACACTGTTATATTATCTTCTCTTTATTATATTTTAAACAGTAAGATAAAGGCCAATACTGTCTTAGAAAAATTAACTTCCATTTGACCTGTAGATATCCCCTTAAAGTTAACGGAAATCAAAAATAACACTGTGTATATTATTAGTATTTCACAAATCATGTACTTCCAATTTAAATTACCTAATCAAGTAGGGAGTCGATGCATAATAAAATTAGTAGTGAATGAGTGCACTGTATATTGTCTTAAACTATAATATGTAAAAGAAAAAAAAATGTAACTTATTTAAACTGTCTGAATAAAGGCTATTATTATTATTATTATAATCAAGTAAATTAATAAAGTTGAATACCTTAAAAAAAATTAAGAGATGAAAGATGAAATATGAGTTTTAATTGGAATAGAATGCAAGTTTCTTTACTTCCCACTTTTAAAAAGTTTAAGGCAGAGTCTACACTAAACTACAGTGTGGAAGGGGTGATTACAGATTACAACATAGTGCATCCTCAGCCTAAGTCATCATGTTGTACTTTGGTTATAAGATCATTGACTGACTTTATGCTGATTTCCTGCACATCATCCAAGCACTCTTGCAGCTGCTTCAGACCCACGCTGACTCCGTCCAACTTTCCCTGCACTGCAGACTTCAGCTGAGCTTCAATTGAAGCCTTTTTGTGAGTTATTCGTTTCTTGTACTGTTCCACCTTAAAATTAAATTATGGAAATGAAACTATGAGGTTCTTGTGTAACATGTAAGGTTGAACCATTTGATTCCTGACCCACTGTGATTATTCAATTCAATTCTTGAAAGTATAGCTCCATCGATACTATCGATGATTCCGCCAATGTCGAGGTTGGAAAAGAGACTATCAGTTTAGTCGTTGTTCGTTAGATTTACCCACTGTGGAACGTTCTCACAGTAAATGTCATAATAAATTCCCTTGTCAAGCAATGTGATGTGACTATGACTTTATCTATGAAAGGGTTCCACAGTGGGTCACGATTCAGTTGGCACAGTATATATATATATGCTAAAGCAGTAGGGAAGCTATGAACAAATCAATCGAAACAAACACACTCACACAGACACGCGCTATATATGGCCTCTAAGGGGGTCTCGCGTTACTGCAGTCACAACGGATTGTTCAAAACTGGGGCTTTCTTATTTTAAACTTCCTGCTGATGTTGAAAGGTAAGGATGATTTGCTATTACTTAATAAAATATTTTTTCTTTTAAATAAAATGTTTGGTTGTTTTGGTGATAGGTAGGTACTAGGTAGGTAGGTGATACATCGGGAAGTGAGACAAATTTAACTTGCAAAATTTGAACCGAATATACAAATATATATACAATATATACAATTGCAAGTTATTTAAAAGTTTGTAATAAAAGGCCTACTAAGCTGAGATACAGCACAAACTAAACATTTTTTTACTAAAAATAAGTGGCCAACCCTAACCCACCATTGGAGCGTAGGTATTTACCTCAAAAAATATGCCTAGCTTCCATACTGCTTTTGATTATATATGGGTGAAGACCAAAAATTTGCACACCGTTAAAGCTGTGATAATGTATGATAATGTATCATACAAATGTATGATTAATTTACGTGTCACAATGGTTAAAGTTAATGGAAATTAAAACTATGTGCTAATGCTGTGCAACTTTTTTCTTACCCATATATACTATGCAGTTGTGAGTGTACATTGTGTCTGTAGACGAAAAATATTTTTTTATGCCAAAGTATTTTATTTTAGTATTACCTTTTATTCCATCCTGATGAAAATCTTTTAAAGAGACTTGTGGCAAAACAAAATTAAGTCTAGGGGCGGCAACAGGAAATGTAAAGAAGATAGGTACCAACAAACCTTTTCTAGTTGCCCTGGTCTCTGCATCATGTTAATAACCATTTTTTCCGCTGTTGCTTTCGCTTCTTCTTCTATTTCATCCATGGTGCATGTGCTGATATTCATTTTATCTAAAACATACATTTTTTCGAATGAAATAGTGATAAGTAGAAAACACAAACTGATATCAGGAGTGACCGATGTTTATAAAGAAATTGTTTACCTATTTGTAAATTAGGAGTAAAATGGAAACCAAGTATTTAGAATATTTAAGTTAAAGTAAGTAAATAGATAAAATTTGTATACAATAAATAAATCGAACTTTTTTCGTGCAATGTTTTCAACTTTCTGAATGTCAATGTCAAACACTTAAGATTGACAACCGGAAATGTTTTTTTTTTTATTATCTGTCCATTCAGATAGGTGTAAATTGAGATTTAAAAAAAACTTTTAAAGTGCGACTTGCACGCACACTCGTCTGTTAGGTGTTAATGTGAAGTTGTCCTAAAAACAAAATAATTACCAATACAACTAATGTGTAAACGCCTTAAATTGATGACGTTTGACGCACGAGAAAAGAAATGTCAATTTATCCGGTCCGGTCCGATTTGTTTTGTATGTACAACACAGAGTACTTTTTATATGTACAACATAGTTTTAATGTTTTTAATTTTATAGAATGTAGATTTTCATTGTATCGTAAACGCTATAATTAGAATTGTAAAAGTTTATTGTTAAATATTAAGTCAAGATGTGGTCTATTATCATATTAGTAATTTTATCCATCATAGCTTTTCTAATTACCGATGAATTGATACCAAACCTGAAAGATTTGTTCATAAAAGCTGGACTATGTGGCATAGATTTATGTAAAACCAGCAAGGAAAAAATGTGAGTTATTGGTTAAGTTTTATTAATTTCAATAGTATCAATGTATACAATAGGAAGATAACCTATGTATAAACATAATTAAGCATAAACATCATGTAGGAAACAGTCTTAAATGTGCACTATTATCAGTCTATACGTTTTTTTTTCTTTGGAACCGTGATCTCATATTCGTTTCTACTTGAACATTTTTTTTATTAGTTTTTATTCATTCAACTGGATGGCAAACAAGCAAGTGGGTCTCCTGATGATAAGAGATCACCACCGCCCATAGACACCTGCAACACCAGGGGCAAACTAGAGGCCTAAGATGGGATACCTCAAGTGCCAGTAATTTCACCGGCTGTCTTACTCTCCATGCCGAAACACAACAGTGCAAGCACTGCTGTTTCACGGCAGGATTAGCGAGCAAGATGGTGGTAGCAATCCGGGCGGACCTTGCACAAGGTCCTACCACCTGCAAAACATTGTTAAGTCATCAATTATCTTTATGACATAGTGTATTTTTTTCCAGACCAGAAGCATTGGGGGTTGTTTCAGGATGTGTCTTCCTTGTGACCTGTTTCCTGTTTATACCTATAGTGTTTGGAAACAGTTTAATGGACACAGCACATTTCCCACATAATGAGGTAAAAGCACAGCTCCCTGGATGCATTTGCCTGTTTAAATTACCTTTGAACATTTCTAATAATTTGTGTTTATTTTGTTTTGGGGCAGTAAAATAATAAATACACTTTTCTCTGAAGTATTTCCCCTTGCCCATTTGCAATTTATTCATAATAAATAACTTTATTTTTATTGTTATTGATATCCTCCAGTCCTTACTTTTTTAGAAGCTGTAATGCTTAAGTTGGAGATGTGTCACTAGCATTGTTACTTTGTATATTATTTCAACATTCTTAAAATTCTTTATTCAATGAATGAATTTGTTCTTTATAAAGTACATTCAAGTGTTATTCTCAGTGTTAATTTGTTCTTTGTAAAGTACATGATGACTCACGAGGATATGAACTTTTAATTTCTGATCACAAATTAAAATGTGCTCAATATCCAGTTTGCAGAGTTGCTGGCCGCCTTGCTCTCAATTTGCTGCATGCTGTTGCTGGGTTTTGCTGATGATGTCTTGGACCTGCGGTGGCGCTACAAGTTGCTGCTGCCAACAATAGCCTCGTTGCCTTTGCTTGTGGTCTACTATGTCAACTTTAACTCTACAACATTTATAGTGCCGCTGCCTCTGAGACAGTGGTTTGGTGTGTCAATTAATATTGGTTAGTAATATGATTGTTTTTTTTACCAGTGTTTTAGTAGTGACATAATTATTGCCTGTATAAAAATTAAAATAGGCTTGTTCTATATACAATTTTATTTACTAAAATAAGTATACAATTTTATTTTCTTGTTTTACATACTTCTATTTTATGTCACAATCTGTGGATTTTTAATTAAATACTTCTCTTGCCCACTCAAAAATTGATCCATAGAAATCAATTAAAGGGATAAGATACATGTATCTTAATGGTTTTTTTTTTCTTTATTTTGTTGAGGCTTTGAACACTTAAAAAGCACAGATAGTTCAGAAATAATGGAGCAACAAAGTACATCATCGTCTTAATGCTTATTAATTATGTTACTTAACCTATTACATTGTTGTTAAGATGTGGCTTCATAAGTGCATGGTAATGTAATTTCAATTGCGTGCTCATTAGCAACATATTAAAGCCTTGACTATTTAGTAGGTATTTTGTAAGAAATCTACTGAACTAAGTTGTTTGATATCCCACTTATTTGGATGAATAAACCAATTTCTAGCACTGGAAATTTTTCTCATACAATTAATTTTTCTTGTGTTTGTTTGCAGGCTTCCTCTACTACATTTATATGGGCATGCTAGCAGTTTTTTGTACAAATGCAATTAATATTTTGGCTGGGATCAATGGATTGGAGGTTGGCCAGTCAGTCATCATTGCCATATCCATTATTATATTTGATATCATTGAGCTAAGAGGGGACCAGTACAAGGCTCACACATTCTCCCTGCACATCATGATTCCATACCTGACAACTACACTGGCACTGCTGAAACACAATTGGTAAGTAAACTTAACTTCAATCAGTCAATCAAATCAGCCCACATCCACCCACTGCTGAATAAAGGCTTTTTCGTTTTTGCCTGGTCCTGTAAGAATTAACTTAATAACTTGTAATTGATACAAAAATGTATCTTATTTAGGACACATAAGTACATATCTGTTTAAATATGTTTAACTGGTGCCTAGTACGAGTATCTTTAGTACGTTCAAACTTTTCGTAGTTTGGAACTAGGTCAATTGGTGTTAATTGTCTAATTTTTAACTTATGAGCTGCTCTATCGTCATTCTTAGTTTTGGCGTTTTTTTAGACAACATAGGTAAATAAAAAAACCGGCCAAGTGCAAATCGGACTCGCGCACTGAGGCTCTTCACATCGCTAAACATGAAACTGACTAGGTCTAGGTACCTGTTTAGGTCCATAAAATACAGCCATTTACAAAGTTTATTTTTTTCCCAAGACCAACTCACACTTGACCGACTTTTGGTATTTGTTGATATGCAGTATATTTTATTTGCGTGTTGTTTTAGCGCCAATAGAAATCCACATTATGTGTACATTACAGCTATCTATTATAGTTCTCAAGATACAGCCTTGTGACAGACAGACGGACAGCATACAGCGACAATAAAATGGTTCCGTTAGTCACCCCTCGGGTACAGAACCCTAAAAACGATGTTTTGACAACAAATGCTTTGGATATTCGAAGTATACTGCTTTGATCTATTCACTACCGAATCCGGTACATATAAGTACAGTCACCAGCACAAATATCTGGCACAACAAAGTGTGCATAAATATTTGATAGATAAGACTTTATTACTAGGGCGGGTAAGACGTGTCAGATATTTTTGCACGCTCCCCTATGGCAGATATTACTGCAGGTTACAGTACATGCGTTTTGTAACAACAGCCACGTGGTCGCCATTCATGGTGCAGGTAGGTTGTTACACCATTTTGTTGATGTAAACTTTTCTTTTACAGGTACCCATCGAAAGTGTTTGTGGGTGACACATTCTGCTACGTGTCTGGGATGACATTCGCGGTGGTAGCAATCTTAAGTCATTTTAGCAAGACAGTGATATTGTTCTTCTTGCCACAAGTCATCAACTTCATTTATTCAATACCACAGCTTTTCCATTTCATTCCGTGCCCGAGACATCGTCTTCCAAAGTACAGTGCAGAAATTGACCTGCTACAACCTAGTAGAACTGTGATTATTAAAAAAGATATGAAATTATTAGATACTTTAGTACTCAAGGTTTTAACGATGCTGCGTTTGGTTGATAAAAGGGAGGATAATGAAATTATAAATATTAACAATTTAACTTTAATAAATTTATTTTTGATTAAATTTGGCCCCATGTCGGAAGTGCGACTGACTACTAGCCTAATGATGTTTCAAATAGTATGCACGTGTGTTGCGTTTATAATAAGGTATCCATTGGCATCCTATTTTTATGACACATAGTTCAGTACAGATTGTTTGCATCATGTACTAAAAATCATCATTTTGCATTCATAATAGTTAACAAATATCCTATTCCGGTTGTTAATTTTGTTGGTATGTTGATATGATACATTGGGTATGTAATATTGTAAGAGTAAAATGTGATTGCGCAACACCCTCATTAAGTTGTTGAAATATGTTCATTGCTCAAAACCAGAATGTAACTTTTTTTTGAACCAATACTTTAAATACTGCATTTAAGTTTATCGTTTTTTCTGTCCCCATTAACATCATTATGATCAGTTTCGCAGGAGGTTGAAAGAAAAACAACTTTACAACAAGCACTTATGGTTCATAATTAGAAAAGTCAATGTAGTCTAATTAATTGGAGCTCGCAAGATTAAATCTCTAGAACTAGCACATTAGGTTTTGAATAATATTGAATGATATTCGAAATTTAAGAATGAATGTTAAACCAAACAGTACCTAGTCGTTACCTATAACAGGTACATAGAAGATTAGGTAAATAAGAATATTAAAAACAAATATTTTAATTAAATCCAAGTGTTTTATTTCATTATTTCTGTGATAATAATTATATGCATTTGTATTAACAGTATTTTCATAGTATCTTGTTGCTAAGATTATCACGACATCATAGTAAAGTATACAAAGTGAACTTTTTATTGGATTGTGGTTTCTTTACATTTATGAACATATTCGATCGTCACACTGAAGCATCTGCAGATGAGAAATAAGACACCATCAACCACAACATGACTAACCCACTCCCTCGATTTGACAGTGCTTCAGTTTATATTTAGTGCTAATTCTATTTACAAGGCAATAGTTTCATCTTCACTTCCTTCGCATTCTTTTATTAAAATATCAAAAGCATGATGCAGATGTGGAAAGTTAAATGCCAGTGTGTAAGTTTTCTATACTTACTGATTACTGAAATTAGGAGCGGCGCAGCGCGGTGGCGGTGCCGGTTGTAATATTTGACCGCGCCACGCTCATTTCCCTCGCGGTATTCTGTGTGCCTTCTTTCATGTTAGCTCGAATACTACAACCGGTACCGCCTCCGCGGCGCGCCGCAACGCCCCGCCACCGCTCTCTGTGTGTTTCAAGCTTGAAAGCTATATATTATAGGACATTAGGACTCCATTGTATTATACATAAATATTATTAACTAAAAATTATAATTTGGTTTATAAGGTTTCATTTTTTTTGATCTATTATGTTTAGGGCAATTTCTGTTTGGACATTATTGTACTATTATAAGTACTAAGCTTACAACATTTAATTTAACAATAAATTAATATCTCTGCACCAATAGCTACCTTTGGAGCCTTATTTGAAAATAATCACTAGATAGCAGGAATTTGAAATTAATAAAATAAGCCTTTCCTGCCCACTTTTTAACAACACTGAAATATTAATTTGTTTAGTTTAGCCAAATATCGTAAAGTATGTTGTCTTCGGCGTCGTTGTCGTTGATCACACGCAGCGTCTTGAGGGTCTGCAGGTAGAAGGTTAACTCGGAAGTGACTACTCCATGCTGAGGACTACCATTGGCTACAATATTCATTTTTGCTAATTGCTCTCTTAATTTATCTTTGAAATTATCATGTACTCTTTTATAAATGTTTCTTATTTGTTCAATAGGCAGTATATCTATTAATGCTTCATGTAATTTAACTAAGTGTTTGGAAATATTTCGGAATGTTTGAGATGGAACAGGAGGTTTAGCATCCCAGCCGAACAACTGTGAGCAAAGCATGTTGCTAACTATGAGGCATATCTTATTCTCTATTTCTTGCTTATGGCTAACAATATCACTTTCAATACTACTGAAGCCGTTCAATGATACTTCTTTTGACTGCAACTGGTCAAGGTGTTGCCTGATTATTGGCAGCAGCCACAGGACGACCTGCAGAGATCTGGAGACTAAAGCTAAGTTTGATGTGGATATTGTTTTCAGCCCTGCACTTTGTATTGCACCTGCTCCCAGGACCAACTGGCAGCAGCGGGAATTAAACAGTCTGATTAGTTCTAACATGCAGTGAGTTAAATACTGAACAATAACTGGCGACTGTTTAGTGGCTTCACAGTACTCCAGCATGATTTTAATTAATAGTTGCACTGTTCCAACAACTGCATAGTTTTCCTTGTTTATAACTAGAAATTTTCCATCTGATTTAACAGTTTCATACTGCATGTTTGCTGAATTGCCAGAATTAGATATTTTATCAATTAAATGTTGAAGCTCATTTGGAACATCAGCACTTTTCCATCGTTCGGCATTGAGGGTGGCAGTTAGTTGGCTTCTGCGCTCTGAATGTAAGTTTTGTATATATTTCATTGCAAAACTCCTCAGTGCCAGTTTCATTGAATTACTGCAATGCCCTGTCACTTTTTCAAATTCATCTGAAAAATCTTCTATTAATGTTGACAATTTAGATAACTGAGATAAATCAGAAAACACAAAGTCCTTTTCAGTTTTGGTCACAATGAGATTAGCACATCTCTCATTACTGTAATCAGATAATGAGACAATCATTTTATTCAGTTTTTCTTCAACTAAAACAAGTTCATCCTGAGTCCACACTTCTTCACTTTCATTTCCAGTCACATCATCCATTTGGCTGATGTCCAATACTAATTCTTTTAGGGCCAAAATTCTCTTGAACACTGTGATTAGGTTTGGAGTAACTTTTTGAAGGAATACAATACTCTCATTGCATAGCAACCATGCATTGTCAGCATTGGAACCCCGCAGAACCACTTCTGTGTTACCATCTCTCTCTGATACAATTTCTATCACACATTGTTTGATTGTAGCCTGGATTGTAGTCATAGCCTCCATTTTGAAGGTTTCTATAAAATCAAACTCTTTTAGTCTCAGAATCCCTGACACTATGGATACTATTTTGTCCCTCTCAGGGATGTCTGATAGATCCTTGGGAGGTCTGTTTAAATCTGTCACAATAAATCTTTGGAATTCATTGCCCAGCATTTTATGAATTAACCTTTTCATTTCAGTCAGCTGTGGAGACAAGTGCCGGAAAGCCTGAATCCTTGCAAGTTGTGTTGATAAAACCTTTTGTGTAGAACTTATCAAATCCAAAGCAGCAACATAATCAGAAGTACTCAAAAGAAGTTGGATCATGGGCTGGGTTTGCTGCACCGTTCCTATCAATTTCAGCAATTCATGTACATTAGTCAGATTTTGATTAATTCTTGTGAGACTCACCAATTTTAAAGGACATTGCGTCAGATTGTTTTTCACTACACTAATACTGTCTCTTGTTGATCGCACTGTTTTCACAGCTTTGGCCATTTGCTCCATGATGGTGTCATGTGAGAGCATAGCATGGAAGAACGCATCAGACTTCTGTGCTACTTGTTTTGATATTTTCATTTCTATAAAGTCTAGGTATGTGCTCAGTGTCTCCTGCAGGGACCTGACCGCAACAGTAGTATCCTGGGCATCAACGAGATTTGGAAATACTTTACTAAAAACATTTGGATCATGTAATTCTAATGCTTGTTGGTAGAAAATTTCAGGAACTTCACAAGTTGCTTCAACCACTGGAGTCCTGGCCTTGGCAGGGACGTTGTCCTTGAGCTTGCAGTGTCTTCTGTATCTTCTCACAATTTTTTTGCAATATGCCTCAAAATGGTGTAATGTGATTTCAGGCAGGTATGGACTAGGATGTATTTCTACTTTTTCTACAAAGCTGTCTCCCCAAATCTTAGTGAAAAAGTTGCTTTGCTTGCCTCTGTTGGGGTCATTCAATACTGCTGGAAGATTCTGAGATGATGAGTAAAAGGTCCAATCGTCTTCTGCATCGTCCTTGGCGTACAAATGGTATTCCCTTACGTGATACTTGAATCCTGCTTTCCGTAAATCACCGAATTGCAGTGTGGCACAAATTCCATTAGGTCCATATTGACACAAGATAATGGACCCTTCCTTAATACTATGCTTGTCTTGAATATGCCTGTGAAAAGAGATGGCTCATAAAGTGTTTGCAGATCGAGATAGTTACCTTTTTATGAAAATAAGTTTTACAAAAACCTTTCGAACTCCGTGGTAGTGCTGAACAGAAGATTAGGGCAATGTACACAGTTCTGCCAAGTTGGCGTCTTCTTACAAGGTGTAATATTGTCCTCCATAACATCTTTGTTTAGACCACAAATTTATAAATACCAAGCGAGAGTTTGTAAAATGATTTGTATCATTCAACTATTACATTTTCGTAATTTCCAACACAATATCACAAGTAAGTCAAGAAAATGACATGCGTCGAATGACGAAATTGACGAACGAAACGAAAAGAAACGAAACGTAGAGATAAAACGTCAAAGTGACAGTTTGGAATTGCCACACCAAATCTTAAATCCCCTTAGTCAGAACATCTGTTAACTGCTTTGATTGGATACACAATTTCCACCAAACCTTTTACAGATAAAAGATATTCCTGGAGACTTAATCATATTCGTGACAGTGCTGCACACATACGTTACCCTACCTTACATTTTTCAATAGCTTTATGCAGTAACTATATTCCCAAATGTCATGGACTTTTTTGTATATTGGCAAACTCAATTTCACGGTTTGTTTTAGATGTTAATATAAACGCGGCAAAACAATTTTATCAGTTTAAAATCAGACCTTCGTTTGACTACTGATTTCGTTATGCTCGTATAATATCTTTGGCACAGAATATATAATAGTACTGACATATCTTTGGCTAGTATGAGCTGCATAATAGTATTTTATGCAACTGTATCGTAAGGGGTCCTTAAAACACGAGTGTGGGGTCACATGATGTAGGGTCACATGAGTGTTTTAAGGCCTAATTACGTACAGTTGCATACAATATTTTATCTTTACCTATCCATATATTAAATCCTCTATCATGTGTTCAAGAACCATTGAGAATGACCTGCATTAACGAGAACTAGGTGGAACTGCCCCACGAGCTGCGTGTAGATAAAATGACTTTTCACTTCTCATGCTCGTAAAGTTCGTGTTTGTGCTGGATCTAGGCGACATAACATATACTTTTTATGCTCTGTGCATAAAGTTTGGCATAAAGTAAAATCTTCGTCTCAGACCAAGGTAATAAGGTCTCAAGAGCCACAAACGAAAAAATTTCTACATATTTATTTAATCATTTTTAATGCATAAAAATAAAAAAAACAATTAAAATAAATCAACAAAACTAAAAAATATATACTTATACAGAAATGCATGAAAAATATAAGGTACGTACGTAGTAGGTAAGTGAAAAATTGTTTCCACTGTTGCTATTTTATTGACTCGTAATAGAAGTGAAAATCAAGTGCATAACTCGAGCATTAAATCATCATCATCCCAGCATATATACGTCCCACTGCTGGGCACAGGCCTCCTTTCAGAACAAGAGGGCTTGGGCCGTAGTTCCCACGCGGGCCCAGTGCGGATTGGGAACTTCACACGCACCATTGAATTGCTTCGCAGGTTTGTGCAGGTTTCCTCACGATGTTTTCCTTCACCGCAAAGCTCGTGGTAAATTTCGCGCATGAATTTCGAAAAACTCAGAGGTGCGAGCCGGGGTTTGAACCCACGACCCTCTGCTTGAGAGGCGATAGGTCAAACCACTAGGCCACCACGGCCTGGCATTAAATAAAACCTAAGTATTTTCCCCTCGACGTCTCTGTCCACCCTCGCCGTGCCGGCTCGGGTGGCTTTATGAACGTCTTGGGTAAAATGGCTCGTTTTCTGCTCTCGTTGTAGAATCTACTACTTCACTTCTCATGCTCGTAAACATTGTACATAAAATTCCTTTTTATGCTCTAGTACACAAAGTAAAATCTTCGTCTCAGACCAAGGCAATCATAGCTACTACTAAATTCGAAAATCGAAGTCGCGCGGGACGGTACAATACGAACTTCGATTTTCGAATTTCATAGTAGGTAGTCTGGGCCGGATTTAGGGGAAGGTATCCGGCCCGGCAGGGCTACTACGAAACTTGAAGTTCGTGTCGTGCGGTCCCTCTGACACCTACTATTTAATACGAGAACGAGAGGGACGGTACAATACGAACTTCGAGATTCGAGTAGCGGGGCTATAGCCCACAATAGACTTCGGATTTTTTTCGGACTTTTCCTTTGATATTTTTTTTCTCTGTTTTACCTTACCTATAGTACCTAATTGCTACAAACAATATACTATACTGTGAAAATAGTTTTGGGCTTCCACTCCTTTGTTGCCCTAAGGCCTCCAACCACTAAATGGTGTCGCGATCCGCTGCGTTCACACATTCTGCCTCGTGCGAAGGTACGGGAGTGACTGAGACGGCAGGTTTTGCAGCCGCGAAATGTCGCCGCGCTTAATAGAAGCTAAGAAGCTACTCAAAGAATAGAGGCGACAGACTGCACTGCGGTCAGCCGCAGCTGCTAGAGCCTGGCCAAGCTAAGTAAGAATAATTTGGCAACACTGTATATTAACGTCAAATCACGTACATAATATGCGTTACATTTGCAATGTTACCATATTATTCTCTGCAGAGTTAGCTTGGTTTGGCTCTAGCCACGTGCCGCCTGCAGGTGCGGTCTGCATCTCTGCAGCCCGTCTTGGAATTGTACTTGAACATGGAACAGGTGCAGGTGGTAGGACCTTGTGCAAGGTCCACCCGGAGTGCTACCACCATCTTGCTCGCTAATCCTGCCGTGAAGCAGCAGTGCTTGCACTGTTGTGTTTCGGCGTGGAGAGTAAGACAGCCGGTGAAATTAGAGGCACTTGAGGTATACCATCTTAGGCCTCTAGGTTGGCAACGCATCTGCAATACCCCTGGTGTTGCAGATGTTTATAGTGCGGTGGTGATCTCTTACCACCAGGAGACCACTTGCTCGTTTGCCATCCTTAAGAATAAAAAAATAAACATGGAACACGAACCGGCAGAGGCAGCGTTTGCAGACCACCCAACAGGTTGAATGACGACATCGCGAGAGTTGTGGGCAACTGGTGGATGCAAGTGGCAAGTTAATCGTTCATTGTGGCGTTCTAAGAGCCTTTGTCTTCCGGATAATGATGGTGATAATTTAGGGATTTTGAAGTTGGCGGATTAATAATGCAAAGGCTAAATTAATTTTCAGTCTCGATATGTTTAATCATAACCACATTAGATAGAACAAATATTATTTAACGTAACTTTATAAACTAAAAAGGCATCGCAAGTTACAGCAATGTCACGCTAAGATAAGTACCTAATAAAGACACATCTGTACTCTTGTTTGGCATTATGTCTACATGATGTCTACCTACTTGAAGTTTTACATTCGATAATTTTACATTATATGTATGATTATTGTAAATTTAGGTAAGTATGGGCATTTATTACTCTTTTTGACAATGATAGCAGGCGCAGGAGACAGCAGATTTAAATATAAGATTCCTTTCTCCGTCTATGCATCGCACCTTTACAGGAACCTGAAAAAGAAGCAAGTCTATTAAGGATAGAGTACCTGGGCGACCGAGCTTCGCTCATGGGTTTTTTGTATCGTGTTTTTTTTTTGAAAAAATATAGATTAAAAAATAAGACACAAACGAAATATTATTTAGTCAATAAATCCATAACTAAAAAAAGACAATGAAACCGAGATTTGAACCCTATTCTACCGCCGAGTCACTAACTGATGTCAAAGCTATCGAAATTACCGATCATAATTGCGTGTAATTACTTGTTCTACTTCATACGGTCACGCTGATTCTTTAAAGAAATAAAATTTTACTCAAACTACTTAGTATTTACTTGTCCGACTGTATCAATATTCATCTTGGCAGAAAAGATATATGCCAAAACCCACGGCAGTGTGTCCAGCCAAGTTCAGAGGCGTCTGTCTGTAGCCCATTGTAGCGCCCGTGTGCAATCAGTACCTACTTTACCGCCCTCTAGTAAGCGTGCGATCAAAACAACAGGAATAGGTGCACAAAGACCCGCTGCGGCCGGCGCCCCTACCAATAGCTCAAGCCCCTCTGGGCCAAGTTCAACTTACGTCTTCCGACTCCATGATGTTGCAGCACTGCCCCAGCGAGGTGACAGGGTGTCTCTTGAAGCCCAGCATGATGCTCGGTAAAGACCAGGACTCGCAGTAGCCGCGGCAAGCGTTCGTCGTTATCTTGAACTCGACGCAATCCGGTATGCTTATGTTACGAGTGTGACCTGGGAGAGATTGGAAATTGATACAAAGTTCATAAAATGCACGCCACGCAAGGTACGATATTGGGTGCAGAGCAATCGCTGCGGGTTATGGTTAGCATTCATGTTTGTACGAACTGCAGGGCTACTACGAAACTTGAAACTCGAAGTTCGTGTCGTGCGGTCCCTCAGCAGGGCTACTACGAAACACGAAACTCGAAGTTCGTGTCGTACCGTCCCTCTCGCTCTCGTATTAAATAGTATAAGTGTCAGAGGGACCGCACGACACGAACTTCGAGTTTCGAGTTTCGTAGTAGCCCTGTACCCTTAGTGTACACACATAAAATGCTCACTCCCACAAGATAAGTCTATAAAATTTAATACGCTTAATTTAGTTATCCTTTAGATCGATAAAAATAATACCTATCCAAATTAAATTAAGTTGAGCTGGGGCGCGCGGCGCCCTGTAGTAGGTACGTACTGACTGGCGCCCGCGGTCGCCTCCCCTAAAGTACGGTACTTAGTACTATTAGAATATTCTGTGCCTAAAGCCGGCACTGCTGACAGTTTTACAAAGAATGTGACACTGTGACATAGTAATACTTTGCTTCGGGTAGGTACAACATGTATAATGGTACAGTCAGCGTCATATAGTACGTAGCAGTCAAGATCACCAAATACTTGGAAACGTACAAAATAGTCATTACCAGTGAATCAGTCAAAGCGGTCAAATTGTTCGAGAAATCCATCGTGTACAAATATAGTGGAGCACGCACGTCGCCAAATACTTTATAACATTCAAGCCGACATTATACCGTAGCAGCCAAAGTATCCAAAAGTATGGACACCGCAGGAAACTTGACTTTATTACATACCGTGTAAGGTCCAATGATCCAGTTAGCTAGTCCTCTTTAATATAATGTGAATGGTGTTCCATTTTCAGTATCTTGGTGCAAAATGCACATGTCATTACCTTTTTAATTAAATAAAAACTCTTTTATAATGTGATTATACTGGCCAATTCAAGCCATATTAAAAGGAAATCCGTTAATCCGGAATTCTGACAATGTAAATAAAAATGTGAAAAAAAGCCGTCAGGCTCCAAATGAAAGAGACGGAACGATCACTGACAAGTTGGTACTCTTTTCGGTGATTGTCAAAAACAAAAAGTAGAATCTGACGTGTTAATTCGCACTCAACACGAGATTAAACCTTAAACCTTTTATATAAAGCTCAGTTTTCTAGTGTGTCCCATACTTTTGGATATTATGGCTGCTACGCTACCAGTGGTGATGTGCGTGCTCCGATTTATTTGTACGCGATGGATGTCCTGAGCAATTTGATCGCCTTGATTGGGTCAATGTTAATGACTATTTGTATGTTTCCAAGTATTTGGTGATCTTGACTGCTACGTACTATATGACGCTGACTGTACGCTCAAGTATGAATAAGTAACTAAGAGTAGTAAATAAGACAAGATGATTTTTCTACGAGGGTCGTGGATCTTCATGCGGTTGGAAAGTCAGTCCGACCCTAGCCCTAACCAAGTTCAGGCTAAATGCGGAATGGCCGCAATATCTAGTTTCTATCAATGTGGAAAAGGATACTTAAGTAATTAAAATATAAACAAACCCATTTTGTGGCAGCCAGGTTTTCGCCACGACTCTCCGGCTAGGATCTGCGTGAAGGATATCAGAACAATAATACTCCTCAGAAGCATGTTGATGTCAACAATTCCAAAACTCAATGATGATATTTTTAACGTCTTCCCCTTTTTATCCGGACACGGTGCTCCGCGTAGGCAGAGATCGGCAACAATGAAACGACATTTTGTTCCAACAAAAAACATTTTTTTAGCTAAATGTTTGGATTAATTTCAGTTTTGCTTTTGAAATTAATTAAAAACTAACTACCTACTCACTGCTAATAATACTAAACGCTATCTAATCGTATCATTATAATATGAATGTAATTAATTATCTATTAAGGATAACATAATAATTTAATGTAATTATTAATTTAAAAAAGTTGTGTAGGTATTTAATCCTACCTTTTGCCGCGACTTCGTATTCCGAGAATTCGTTTATCGCTATCCTGCGGGAACTATACAATTTTCTGTGATCAAACCATCCTTTGCTCTTCCCAACTATTTCCATAGGTACCAAATTTCATCGTGGTAACAGACCGCACCTTTAAAATTAACTGCAGCAATTCGAAATAAGTACTTATTCACTTAAAATAAAATACAACCTGATTGAATTTTAAAATGAGAAAATTTCGAATTATTATCAGTAAAGTAGGATATAAATTTTAATAAAATGTACGTATGTTTAATGGACAATAATAGAAATGAGGGTTTTGGATTTCAACTACATAATGTATACAGTGAACTATAAGAATTTCTTTGCTCACCGCTGCGACCTTATGATAGCTAAGTTTATGCAAGATATCCGTGTTCATGCAGTTCCTTCACCTCCACATACTGTGCCTCCACACTGCAAGAACACACACAAACCCATCTATCACCACCATCTACCCACCCCACCACCATCTATCACCATGTTAGAACATGTATGGTAGATGTTATAGGCTAAACATTTTTATATTAGTCTATAACATCTGGTAGTATGCGTACGGTTGTGTTGCTCTGAAGATGAGCTCTGGTTGAGTTCGAAACGCGTCCGTGTATTGTGGTGGTGGTGAAAGATGGTTTTTTTATTATTATTTTTATTTAGAAACAAACAGTCTTACGCAATAATTGTGTGATTTGTGCGTGTTCTTAGTGTGGAGGTGGAGGAACTGCATGAACACGCATATGCTACGCTACTTGAGCTATCATAAGGTCGCGGGTGAGCAAAGTAATTACTTTAGTTCATTGATTTGATCTGGACCTCCGAAAAGTAACGTCTGAATCAATAAACTATTTATGTATATAGTCTCAGTACATGGTCAGTATCTACTTATTACTAGACAGTAATTGGATATACCTACCCAAGTTCAAAAGGAAGCTTTCTCTCTATACTGTCTAATTCTATTAACACTAGGTATATACTATGTATCTGTCTGTCTATTATTTTATACTTAAAAAAAAATGTGTACAACATCTGCTCAAATTAAGTTTGCTGCTAAACAAATAGGGATAGAATAAATTTTTCATCCCATAAAACACTTGACGTCTGACAGTCAACCAACAGTTAAAGGCAATGGGGCTTGGGGCAATGGGGCGTACCGTACGGCGGACTTAGGCGACTACACATACAATATACACTACGTTTGCACAATAACTATTGCTATTAATGGGTAAGTAATCAAATAATAAATCTAATAATTTAATCAAAATATTAAAATCTAAATAATCAATCAAAAAATATTACCTGCAATGTTTCGATAGTGCTTATGCTGGGGCGTTAAAGTCGTAGCTATATCATATTTCTGTTGCTATACCTACTATATATGTAAAGTCTATTCTGATGGGGTTGCTGGGCAACAGACCGACTGAAGATTGTAAACAAGGTTTTTATTACGTGTACAGTGCGCAGCAATGGATTTAGACTACAGAATACTAAACTTGTACAAAACAAAACAGTATAATGAGTGTTTAACGTTATGTGCAACTGCTTTGCAAGGTAGAGACGATCGTATGATAGAGTTTATACAAATGCGAGCAATGACCATACAAGCCAAGGTGGCTGGTAATGGGTACGAAGAAGTGGACTATTTCCCTCAGCAGGACGACTTGAGCACTACAGCTGTGGCCAAGACACCAAGACCAGGCACTGCCTTCCAAAGAACAGCTAGGACTGCTCAAAATATTGTGAGTTGTGTTTGTGTAAGCTAGGTAGAGTCATTCACGATGACGCGTGCCGTGGTTCTTATAATCTTATTACAATGTCATCCTACTACATTATAAATAATATACTCGTATAATATTATAAATGCGAAAGTTTGTAAGCCTGTTTGTTTGTTTGTTACTCCATCACGTCTAAACCGCTGAACCGATTTAGATGAAGTTCGGTATACAGATAGTTGCGTCCCGGGGAAGGACATAGGATAGTTTTTATCCCGGAAAAATTCATAGTTCCCGCGGAATAGTGAAAACCGAATCCTACGCGGACGGAGTTGCGGGTAACGGCTGTTAATGTCTAATTTTGACTAATAAATAATAATAATAAATAATAAATTCATTTATTTCGGGCAACTTGGCCCATACAATAAATACCTTACAGACTAACATACATATTTATAATCAATATTTAAAACTAATTTAATTTGGTGACAAAACGGCGTGACCCCGTTGAGTCACCGTCCCCGACGTCGCATTCATCTGCGGCATGGTGCCCCGGTACCGCCGGAACTCGACGTCTTTCGGCCAGAAGGCAGCACTCGCGATGGTCCCCATCAGCAGCCGCAGCACGCGCACCACAAACGAGCTGAAGTGCACGTAGTGGCGCGACTGCAGCTGGAACACCCTCAGCGTGTATCCGCTCTTGACGTATTCCACCACATCTGCGACTGCGACGGTGTGATGCAGACGCGACACATACAGTGCCGTATTCGGTGTGGCCGCCCTCAGCCCGGAGCCTGGATCCGGTTCAGCAGAGCCACACAGACTCTTACAAGGTTTCTTGCGAGCCTTGCTTTTCTTCTGCACCAATATGAACCCCTCCTCGTCCACTTTAGTGCTCAAGGGACCAATCTTCGTAGATGGCACTAGGAGGTATATACTTAGTTTGTGTTTGTTCAAATGCACTGGCTGGCTGCTATGGAACATTTTCATAATCCGCTGAGTAACGAAATTTGGTACTGTTGCAACTGTTGTTAGATGCAATGTCAATAAAGACCATGATATAATTATTGGGAATTCCCACGGGAATTTAATAAAATCTCGTATTTTCAATTCAACTGCTGCATGATTTATGTGAGCGAAGTCGTAAGTAAACACTAGTAAAATAAGGCCTAAGGGCTACATGAGTTTGATGTGTACCTACTACTGGGGCGTGCAGTTCGGGAGCAGCGCCAGCAGCACCCCGCGCAGCAGGGCGCGTCTCCGAGCCCCGGGCTGCGCCAACGGTACCGAACATTTTTGCAATAATAATATTTTTTGTCTAACAGATACACAATTTTATATAAGTAAAAAGTAATGTGATAAAAAATATTGTATGTCAAACGGGCGGTACTGAAATGACGAACATAACATTGAATCATTAAAGTCCTCACAGTCCTCCTTCGGGCTTCTAATAGCCTCTCGTTCGTAATGCCTTATTTATTGCTCTCAAGACATACCTAATGTACTAATAAAAAATAATAATTTATTCACGTAGAGAACTGCAACAGCGACGTTGAACAGCCGCGCAGGCACCGCGCGCGCGCGCACGGCCCGCAGCGCGCTCAACACCGCCTCCCGCGCCTCCCGCGCCGCGACGGCCCTCGGCGGAGCACCCTTCACCTTCACCCCCTCTGTCCCCCTTTCTCTGCGGTTCGTGGACAAGGACGACAAACTATTCGCACCGGCGGCGAAAACGCTCTTCGAGTACGTTTTCTACTGCGAAGGTGATGTTCGGAAGGTGCGTGTAAGACCGAAATGGTAATCATGATCTATTGCATAGCGCCAGTATGGTTATTTTCATTGTATCTTTCATAAGGGAGTGCATAAGTACTTTCTTTTTTAAAGGATGGGAAAGGATACACGGGCACCTCCTTGTGCCCCCATCATAACTGCATTGTTATCATTGCAAATTTTGGTCTTCTCTGGATGTGGCTGTTATTGTAGAAATCATGTTAACGTAATACGTCCACCAACGAGATGGACGGCGATGACTTGGTTAAAGCCACGGGTTCACGTGGCTGCAGCCTACGCTACGCCTGCAGCAGGCCGCTTCTAATCGAAGCAGCTGGAGTACATGAGGGACCTCTATGTCCATCAGTGGACGTCCTACGGCTGATGATGATGAACACCAAAAATACCTTTAAATGCTTTTTCAATAAGCGTACCTACCTACTTCTGGTACCTACATAAAAACTGTGATTTCAGGCGATAGACCTAGCATTTCAAGCTCAAAAACTGGACGACACTCTAGACTGGTGGTGGAATTTTTCTCTAGCTCGTTGCTACTACACGCTCGGCATGTACCGTAACACGGAGGACTGCTTGCGCCAGGCGCTTAAATTAAACAAGCACATAACTATTTACCTTCGATTGATTGCAATGTACGTCGGCCTAAACCAGCCATTGTCAGCCTTGGAGGTGTGCAAGCAAGGATTGCTGGTATTTCACGAATATACCCCTCTGTTGCTGGAGCAAGCAAGGATACATGATCAGATGGGAAACTCCACGTTGGCGGTTAAAGAATACCGGATGGTAGCACTGCAGGACCCAAGTAACATGGAGGCGGTGGCTAACATCGCGATGTATAATTTTTATAACGACCAGCCTGAAATTGCTCTTCGGTATTATAGGTAAGTCGGTAAGGACCTACGCTAGCTGGCGTGGGTGCACGGAGCGGGTAAAAAAGTAGGTATGAGTAGCTGTAAGTGCTGTAACTGCACGCGTCACGGATTTTACCTGCACTCGCACGTGGTCCGCAGGCGTGCGTTGCGCCCGCTCCGTGCACCCGCGCCAGTTAGCGTAGGCCCTAAACTAAAGGGTGTTATTTAATTCATTGTTCCCAAAAAGTACTAAATTACTAATGTGTGATATTACATTTTAATTGCTTAGGAGGCTGTTGGCAACGAATCAACCAGGTGCTGAAATATATAACAACTTGGCCCTGTGCTGCTTGTATTGTAACCAATGGGATCTCACTCTGCCGTGCTTCAGGCAGGCGCTCTATTTTTCGACCGATCCAGAAACACGCTCCAATATTTGGTTCAACTTAGCGCACGTCGCTCTGGTAAGAAACGAATCATAATATAATTTTTTTTTTTTCGAAAATGTTAATTAAGTAAGTATATTAGGTACTAGTTCATGTCAATGAACTGAGTCGTCTGCCGAAATTAACGGATATAAACCGGTGTATAGTGCTGGCTGAGGCACAGACTTCAAACTGTACCTACCTAGATTAGGTTAAATAAAAATAGTTTATTATTTTATGCTTTTCAGTTTTTTCGGCGGTTTCATTTTTTTGTTCAAAAGTTTTTATTTTACAATTCCAACCTTAGCGTTATTTTTTTTATAAATTTATATGGGATCAACTTCTAGGTATACCCTATCCAATAAAAAAAGAATGATCAAAATCGGACCACTCTATAAAAAGTTATGCGTGGTCAATGAACATAAAAAATATATATACGCGTCGACTTGAGAACGTCCTCCGTTTTTTTTTCGTCAGTTAAAAATGGTATCAATTTCATTGTGTCCTCAATAGTCTACAGGTGACATGGCGCTCGCCCGGCGTTGCTTGCAAGTTAGCCTCGCGACCAACTCGGAGAACGAACCAGCGCGGCAGGCGTTACGAACTCTAGACGCTAGACTCCGCGTCCGCAAAAAGTAAACGAGGAAGGATTTTTACCACTGACTTATTAGTGTCTCCCCACATCCCTACATCTATTGACGCTTGATTGACGCGTAATCAGCTAAGCCGAGCTTTTTCACTTCTTGTGCTCGTCAACTTTATATTGTGCTTTGTGCTGGATGTAAGTAGTTAGGTGTTATAAAATGACGTTTTATGCTCTCTAGTGCAGAAAGTAAAATCTTCGTCTAAGACCAAGTTAATCAGGCGTCAACAGCCACGAACAATAAAAGTTTATAAAATATTTATTTTTTATAGTTCATGTTAAAATAATAATATATCTAACACAAACCCACAAAGCAATCTATCATCATGCAACCACTACACCACACTGACGCGTTTCGACTCGAACTCACCTTCAATTACAAAGTGGAGTGGTGGAACTTATGAAAACGTGAAGCCTTGCAGAAAAGTTGCTTGCATAAGGTCGCGGGAGGAAAAGTTACTTTCTTATTGTTATTGTTTTAGGTAAAAAAATAACGCTTGATTCTAAAAAATATTAAATAACGTAGTATTAATGAAGCACTTGTTGTTTAATTTCCTCACAATCGAAGTAAAACGACCGAAGTAGGATTAAAACGATTTTTTTTTTTTTTTTTGGTTTGATTGATAAAATAAAAAAATCGGGACACTTATTTTTTATAAATCTAACTGAATAGAATACCTAATATTTTTTATCCAGGAAACTAACCGATGGTCCTTTCCAATTTTATTTGCACAATAGGTATCTTCAAAGCAGAGCTAGCAAGTATTCGTTAACAGATGCGTTGACGGCCTCCATATTGCGCAGTTCCTCATACTTGGCGGAGGCCAGAGAGTCCAGCACTAGTTCAGGGTGGGTCAGCTGCGGCTTGGCGACAGCCGTGTCCGCAGCCGCCTCCGCCTCGGGTGTAATCCTGGCCAGGTGCCGCGCTTTTATCTGCAACATACCGTGTTTTTAACTACCGACACAAAATAGGGGTGTAGCTGGTTCTCATGTGTAGGATGTCGGGCCCGGATTTACTTAAATTGGTTGTCGGCGCCTCTGTTCTCACTAATGTCGGTTGTCGGCCACGATCGTAACTGGAGCCACTGGCGCTGCTAGGGGCCTACGGCAGCGACGGGCGGAACAAGGTTTGCAGGCGGAGCGGGATCGGCTCCGACATCTGACCAATGTGAACAGCGTCATACTTACTCATTTAAACGATCGAGACCCGACAAGATTTTTTGAGGGCTGGCAAAACACCCGATATTTCTTGTCGGCACCGAGTGTATTAGGTAAAGCGGTTCCCACTTGTCAGATGTCGAGCCCGGTTTTTATCGGATGTTCCAGCGGGAGAACACTTTATATTAAGCTATTTCTCACTTGCCTGACACTGATTTTGTGTTGGTGCCGACGGGATACCATGGAACCCTTACACAGTAAACGTCATAATGACATCGCATTAATTAACAAAGAAAATCGTAATGATTTTCCTGTGAAAAGGTTTAATTGGGCTCAGAATTAAGTCCTTGACGACACGTCCATGTTGACGACCGTACTACTAAGTAGGTAGGTAGGTATACTAAGTAGGTAGGTATGATTACCTTATCCATAGTAGATGGCGCTACACCAATGCTCTCCCACGAGTCGGACCCTTTAGGAACTACTAAAGGTTTAGCAAAATTAGTATTCTTTTCTTTGGAGTGGTATCCATTTCCGAACCCAATGCTATAAAGCATCTCTTTGGCTCGCTTCACCAACTGCGGTTCTTTGGCCGAGTAAAATATTAAATGCGAGTTGCTTGCTAGTGCAACGCTTCTGATTGTGGTGCATACGATCTTTTTGATTTCGTTATCTGAAAATATTAGAATAACTTCAACAAACAGGAAAGGTTCCTACTCGGACAACATCCGCTTGAATGTATTCTAGCATTTTTTGATTTTCGGGTACGTCAATATCTATGTAGGTACCTAAGTAAATACATGAAGGGTAAACGGTAGTAATCTAAAAAAAAACATAGTGAAATAAACGGTTTCTACTATCGAGTTTAGTTCGACATGTTTCGGACTAATTCGTAGCCCTTCCTCTCGAAGCATACGTCACGGAGGCTGCTGCAAAAAGCGCACTGCGCGCTACCGCTCTGCTGTAGAACGCAGTGCGCGTTTTTCACTATGAGTTGTCCGTTTATTTCACTAAGGTTTATTATATGCTACGAACAAATCCATAAATACAAATACCTATTACAAATGCGAAAGTGTGTGTTTTTGTCCGTCTTTCACGTCGAACGATGTGATTTTTGGCATGGATGAGATGGTTTATAGGCCATGCAGAGAGTGACATATTTTATGCTACTTTCTATCCCGGAAAATTCATATGTTCCTAAGGGAACAGCTCGCGATAACCGAATTCCACGCGGGTGAAACCGCGGGCAAAAGCTATAATATTATAAATATTATGGTATAGATGACTGAGTCTCACGGTAGTTTCATGTTAAGAAAATTCATCTTTTTTTAATGAAAAGTGAGCACCATCAACCATCATCCAAGGATATCCGCAACGCCAGAGGATTGAAGATGCGTTGTGATTCTAACAGAGATAAATAATAGGTAGGTACCTACCTCATGTTCCATTAATTTCACAATTTCAAGCACAACTCTCTTTCTCTCCAAGCCGGAACACAATAGATATCTACCGTAAAGTTTATGGTTGGTGGCAAGATTAGGTTTTATACTACCGTCTATATATAGAACCCCATTCCCACCGGCTTGCTCAATATTTACAAAATACGACAACAGGACGAAATTATTTATGATGGATGTGGGCGATCTTTACTTCGACTTTACCACGGAAATATCTGACGCTACGCCACTGCTACCTATGCATATATAGATGGATAATAGGTATACGTTAAGTTAACTTACCGTAATTTTTGAAAATATCATATTTTCCGCCAATCAAAATCAGTTCCGGCTTATTCGCACTATCTGCATAAGTTTCGTTCATCGCAGCGATACAAGTCTCGAGAACATTCCAGATATTCTTTATTTTACTCAAGTCCACCATTACGAGGAAGTAGTACTTCCCTTGACCAGGCACCGAGGATAGGACGTTGTCTAGTGTGTTAAGCTTACCCCCGTACTCCCAAACATGGCATATTGTCTTTTCAATACTTTGTTTGTTAACAGTTTTCCGGCCAAAGCTATACTCTAAAACCAAAGTTTCTCGGGGAACATCATTTTTCTCGAGAAAAGACGAGAACATTGTTGATTTTCCCTAAAATAATTTCCAAATATACTTATTTAGCCAGCGTTAAGTTAAAGGCCTAGCCACGACTATATACGTGCGAACGGCAGCTTGGTGAGCGATTTTTCTTTTCACAGTTTTCATTGTGCGGTCGAGACGCTCTTCGCACAGTGGTTACCTGGCAGCAGTGGAAACAAATCTAATGCACAGAGAAAATACGCTCACAACACCGCTGGCTCAGAATATATAATAGTACTAACGTTGCCGCAGGTCACGGGTAAACGTCCGATTACGACGGCGACCGCAGACCGCAAACTGAACTGCACAAGTACCTACAGGTGTCTAGAATTTGTATGAAATACATTCGGAAGGTTGGCGGCAACTGCAAGATACGACGGCAAGGGATAATGTCTTCGATAGACCTTCTGAATGTATTTCATAAAAACGAAATGTTGCATGCGGTCGCATTCTGAATCATACCTTAACCGAGGCCGGGGCCCGACTGTAGGTGATCAAGCGACGTTTCAATACCCAAGTAGACCGGGTGAAGGCACGGCGGCTCTTAGGTCTGCGAGGTCCTGTGACCACCAGTAGACCCCCGTTCTGGGTGCGGATTGGTGCGCCCTCGGCATGGCCGCGTCGCATATTGCTGTCAGGTCTTCGCGGAACCTGACAGCCCTTTCATCGACCCTCATGGTATCCGGGGGGTCTACAGACATAGTAACAGCTATGGCTACGGTGCAGGGAAATCGTGTAGCCAGAGACTTACATACTGCCGCTGAGATAAGATAACAACTTACCATTATGACACGATACTACAATATGATCGTGAAGACAAGCTTACGTACATAATCTTGCCACTATACGCGCGGCTTATTTTTGCTGGCTCACTGGTCTGATTAGTAGCGTTCGATAAAGAATATTTGTGTTGTACAAAGTCCACACAATTAACTCACCACAGATTTACTTCCCACCAGAAAAATTGTCCGCTCGCAATCATCCTTATTTTCCACTAAAGCCTTGTTGACAATTTGCGAGGCTATTTCGGGTATTGAAAGCATAGTTTTTAACTAAATTGCTTTTAAAGATATTGTTAGAGATAGAAGACAGGATGTCTTGTATTACAGTTTCTGTGTTGTGACTTACAAATGTTTGTTTTCAATTGCTTAGCAACTAAGCTCCATACTCCAATCAATCCATAACATTAAGATAACATTGGAGTGAAGTGTATCAGGGGCATATCAGGAGCTCATAGGATTTGTTATTTCAAGAATAAAGTCAAATTTCCGTAAATAAATTTTAGTTTGTTGTATTGTTGCCATAAGTCCATAATCCCTTTAAACTTACTGTGGACATTCTATTGCATATTTGGGCCACACATAATCTTTATATAGAGAAAAGTTGATATGTCTATTTTGTTACTTACTTAATTCATTTAATTATTAATAATGTAAAAATGAAAACCAAGTTGTTATACATACTGTTATTATGTTAGGATTGTAAATTCAACTGTGTCGTGGAAATGAAAAAAAAAACAATGCTTGGCAATGTTATTTTATACATATCTCTTCATCCTAAGTGGTGATTGGTAAAAATAGAGTCACTATGTGATAATACACTACCTTTATTAATTAATAGTTTGACATACAATTTAATAATTAGTGATTCAATATAAATGCTTCACAGGAAATTGCTACATTTAGAATACACCAACAACTATGCATGAGCAGATTATTCTATAATTTTACACTTATGAAATAGGAAAGAAAACTTGTCAACCACAGCATCACCTTTGCCTACTTTTGCATCATTTGTAAGTTTTGGTATTCCAGTTCCTTGTACATGATGTCCTGGTTCAGAGTTTGTAGAATGTCCTGGAATCTTTGTCGGAGAGTCATGTTCTCCATGCCTGCTATTTCATGCTGGGTCCTCTGGTGCCTCTGCTTTAGATCCTCAAGTTCAGCACTGATCTGCTGCATTCTGTAGCTGACATTATCTTTGTCTTCAGGCTGCTGTAAGTAGTCATCCACTGAATACTGCTCACTAGTAATGGTACTTGTCAGGCCTGTGTCCCTATGCCGACTGCTGGTTCCCGAACCATGTGCCTCAGATAAATTCATAGTTCCTTGTGGAGAACGGAACATCTCTGACTTAAATTGTGTGGCTAAATTGCCTGCTTTGAAATCTCCTGTACCATAAATAGAATTGGTGTCTGAAAGATGATCATCATATGATGACAGCCTGTCATCAACATCAACATTGACATTGTCATCTTCAGCATCACTGTCACTTACAGCACCGCCAAATATGTCTTCAACTTTAGATGAAGAGTTTGCCTCTTGCATTAAATCATGTTTAATGTTTTGTTCCTTCTTCATTTTCGCTTTCTCTGCTTTAGTTGTAGTGCCTGGTTCATGTTTAGCTTCATCTTCCTCCTGAATCACCTCCCATGTGACGCTCACAGCCTCATTATCGGCTCTTAGCAGTCTCTTCACTTCTTTTTCAATTTCGGGAGCTTCCATACACTTCTTTCGCAATGTTTTTCTGAATCGCCTTCTCCTTATATTTTTGGTGGGAGGAGTGATACCGTGAGGATGAAGATATTTTTTATCGACTTTTAACGGATCCTTTTTCTTTTTAGGGGATTCCTCTTCTGTTAATGCTGGCTCTAGTTCTTCTTTGCATATCATTAGTTGACAAATGTCTGCCGTTTTGTACACACTCTTTCTGTCAATGGTCTTTAGTGATTCTACGATAGTAGGCAGGTCAACGATCTTGGCATGAAGTAGCCAGTGGTCAAAACGTACTTCTCCATGTCGCATATCATTCTCTAATTGAATCGAAAGTCTGTTCTTGAAATTATCTCCAGATTTCAAAAGTTCGTGTAAAGCTTTGGCTGGTTCCGGTGGTAACCTCATGATGAATTGAGATTCTAATTCAATAGGATAATCTGCTTCACGTCTATTCATCTTGCGAGAAAGATTAACTTTGTGAAATGGATGCGCGTACAATTTTATTGTATCGAATCGAAATTATTATCTATCTATTATTATATATCACTTCGCTGTCACTACTGAAAGAAAAAGGTACTCTGTGTGTGACAGACAACGTCAAGTCAAATCAACCAAAGAGAATTTCTACATCACTCATATCAACGTAGTCAAGGAAAACGTTACCCACACAGCCAATATGGCCGATCATTGAATCGGATCGGACAATCGATGATCGATCAAATATATTTTGATTCTTTTCTATGGTAATTGTTGTTGATTGTTGGATAATACAATTTCAAACGGAAAATGTGGCTGGCGGTGGCCTTTTATTTATCGAATAAAACGCTATGGTTGGTTATGGTCTAGATAAGTCTTACGTGTGAAACTCGCTTTGAATTCTTGAACCAAAGACCGGTCCTCCCGCTCTAATGCTACATTTACACCCTTTCCGAGGCCTGCCAAGCGTCTACAAACTCTAAGGCTACACAAACACTTAAATGCCATTTACACGCTTGCAAGTACGTCAATATTCCGGACAGGCAAGCATGGCAGACGTGGATCTCGAAGCTTGACATATTTTTATTTAAAGAAAAAGGTTAAAATTTCTTCGTTAGTCCATGCACTTATAATGGTCACTAAAATTTATGTAATTATGTACGTCTGTACGGCGTTAGATCCTAAGTGACACAAAACACGAGCCACCGTGTAAACACGTCGCAAGCGCTTACAACCGACACCGGCCCGGATCGGCGGCAAGCGCTGGCAAGCACACGCAAGCCTATCTTAACGGGCCGTTTACACACTTGTGCTTGTGAGATTTTGCCGAAGCTTGGCAAGGGTGTAAATGTAGCATTACACTTTCATTTTTCTTTTAGCGTTTTAACGTGTTAATGTGAAAATATCTTTATTTTCCTTGATTTTTATCGATTTCTACCTTATCTGTGGCATTCTAGCTGATGAGTATGAGTAAAAAAAAAAGTTGAACATGAAATGAAAATACCACCAATACCACACAAGGTTTACTGCTAGCTAAGCTAATGAAACGAAATTGCGTTACATTTAGTTACAACATAACTGCGCATTGTATTGTGTTTCGCGAAATAGTGCTGGGTTGTGGAGTGCATTTAAATGACAATTTCGATAATTAGATGATGGTAAGTTTATTTCGTTAATAATAAGAATAAGTAAAGACGGAGTTGTCACCTTCAGTCTTGTCCTCATCATTTTGTATTTGTTTTGTTCGAGATAGGAATGTTATTATTTAGTCTGATAAATTTCGATTATATTATTTTACACATAATTCTGTACAACGAGTTTGTGATATTTTGGAATTGATAAAAAGAGAAAGGCTCTTCCTTATTGTAGTCTGTAACCTACTTATGAATGCATTTCATACGGTGCATTATACTCGCGTGTTATTTTCACAGTGCCTCTTACCGTTTCATCTACTAGGCTCATCATCAATGCATTGTAAATGTAAAATTGAATACATAATCTGATTCTTAGTAGATGTAAGTGAATTTGGCTTCATAAATCATGAGCCCATTCTAATTTATTTAGTTGTTATAAATGCTTAATGTTTTTTTTATGTCATGCGTAATGTTGGGTAATAGTAAAAAGATGGAGGCGCTTTTTATTTTTTAAAGCTAACTAGTTATTGACTGGTTGCACCTGTGTTCTGTGAAGATGACGGAAGTGGATCCGGAAACATTGCTGGAGTGGCTGCTGACGGGGCAGGGTGATGAGCGTGACATGCAGCTGATTGCTCTGGAGCAGCTCTGCATGCTGCTCCTCATGTCTGACAATGTTGATAGGTGCTTTGAAAGGTAACTATTATACTGCAGAGTTGAAACAACTTGCCTCATGGTCATTTATAGAACTATAAACTTCAATCTTTGACTGGGAATCTTAATAATTTTTCTTAAACCAAGCAACAATAGAAAATGTGATACTTCTTTCAAATGACAATAAATTATTATCAAGAATACTCGGATGTAAACCTGGTATTAATTGTCTTTATTGTTTTAGCTGTCCCCCAAGAACATTTTTACCTGCACTATGTAAAATATTTCTTGATGAGAGTGCACCTGACAATGTCCTGGAAGTCACCGCAAGGGCTATCACATACTACCTTGATGTTTCTGGTAAGTGACAAAGAAGTCATTACAAATGTGGTAGGTTAATTTAAATAATAATGATTCATTACTGTACCTACCTTAACAGTAAACTAATTAATGCAGTGCTAACAGACTTAGGCTGTATACTACACATATTTACATTTTAATTACTATAATTGTTTGCAGCGGAATGTACGAGACGCATTGTTGCTATTGAGGGTGCTGTGAAGGCAATATGCAGCAGACTGCTAACGGTAGATCCATACAACCGTACAAGCAGGGATCTTGCGGAACAGTGTATTAAAGTAAGTTATCATAAAAGAACAAATTTATATAATAAAGAAATTTTAAAAACATTTTTGGTTGACCATGCTATAAGCTCCAAGCAACCATTTCCATTTTAGTCTTACCTCCTACCATAGTCACTTCTGATATTGAATTCTAGAGCAATCATCCATATTGTATCCTGTTTTGCTTATACTTTATTTCTTATTCTTAACTATTTAATTATTTCTTTGAAAACCTCACTTGTCCTTGCAGGTACTGGAATTGGTTTGCACGCGCGAAGCTGGCGCCGTGTGGGAAGGCGGTGGCCTGCCAGCCGTATTGCACTTTATCACCCATTATGGCACAGCTGTGCATAAGGACACTCTTCACTCGGCGATGGCAGTGGTTTCCAGGTACATTGGGTGGCAATAGGGAGAACCTACTTGTGTTAAATTTGCTAAAGTTTTTTTCCATGAAAGATTAAGGTCATCAATACACACCACTTAGTCCCGAAAAAAGTACACCAACCAAATGGAATGTTCTTTGAAATCTATTCTTAATAAGTCTTAATTGCTTCATTTATATGTTAATTAAAAAGGCATTTACCACCTTCTACCTACAATATAAGGTAGTAGTGGGCTGTTTTCCGCAACTTTTCGGCTTATCGCGTCGGTTTTGCATGATCAGCTGTAAGCACTTGTTATACCAGTCCAGTTCCTGGAGGAAGCCCAGCGGACCCATCTTCTATAGTATACATAATACTGTATGTTCTACAGGGTGTGTGGTAAGATGGAGCCAGGTGATGAGCGAGTCGGCGATGCAGTGTCTTCATTGTCGGCGCTGCTGCAGCACAGCGACGCACGCGTCGCGGACGCGGCCTTGCGCTGCTTCGCTTCGCTCGCCGACCGGTTCGCTCGTGCGCACGCCGATCCCGCGCCGCTCGCCGAACACGGTACGCAACGCAACACGCAACCTCCCCCTGTTTAAAGTCTTATTTAATTTAGCCCTGTTTCATTACTCGTTGAAATTTTGTGTGACAGATTCGACATCAACAAAACAAACAACATAACAGATATCTGTTCCATAAAATTTATCAATGAGTGGTACATACAAGGTCCTTAGCATCTAATTTATTATAAATTCATCCTTAAGAATGAACGAAAATGAAAGAATTTACACTAATTTACTTAGTTCCAAACTAAGCAAAGCTTGTATTATAGGTATTGGACAACGGATAAACATATCTATATGGATAAATATATACTTAAATACATATTAAACACCCAAGACTCAAGAACAAACACTTATATTATTCATACAAATATCTGCACCAACCAGGGATCAAACCTGGGACCTCAAGGTTCGTAGTCAGGTTCTCTAACCACTGGGCTATCCAGTCGTCAAATGTACTCACAAGGGTGAATTTACTTGAGTTTCATGCAGCAGTTAAAACTATTCTGATTTGTACAACTGAAAATCCATTTACCATATATGTATAATAGAAGAATTTTACGCTAGACAGGTAGTACAAATGTTGACGACCCTTAGAGCTGCCGCAGACTTACAATGTCAAGTTGGCCAACTAAATTGCACTGTATACCATTACAGTAGTTATTTAGTTGGATAAAATGCGCAGGCTATCATTAAGTTACTGGTCTATTGGTATACAGTGTAAGTTAGTTGTCCAACTTGAAATTATAAGTCTGCGGGCCCACTTATTCTCCTTCTCGTGTGCGCCCCATAGATTCATATTCCACGAAAGGCTGACCCGTAGCGTCGAGAGTCTGTTAGAGCTATACCCATCAGCTGTCTTGGCGTATATAGATAAATGTGTTGTAAAGTTTTGGTTAAACTAGTTCTTTGTTTAGGGTTGACTCAAGAGCTGGTCCGGCGACTGGGCAGCGCCGAGAGCGGCGACGACAAAGGGTTGGCTCCCTCTGTCTCTACCACCGTCAGTCTCCTGTCTACATTGTGCCGTGGCTCGCCGCAGATTACACACGTGAGTGTTCCACAGGACCAAGCTAAAACTGATCTCAAAAAAGCAATGCAGCATCGTAGATGCCGATTAATGCCAATATTGGGCAAAATAAACTTTTATTTGGTTTTGCTAAAAATTTATGTGAAATATGTGTTACGAGGAATAATCTACTAACTCATTAAAAACTCAAGTATAAAGACTAGTCGTGAAAAAACAATTGACTCATTCGTGCTTTCATTAAGTCGAAACTAATTAGTCAAACGAGACTTCATGCTACATTGCAGTTTCCTGTTGAAAAACTGAAGGCGGCGGAGTGTGACACGGTACTTAGCACCGTCTAATCTGTACATGTTTGTTTAGGATCTGGTTCGCTTGGAACTGTGTTCCGCGATCGAAGCGGCAGTGCAGGCCGATGAGCGATGGTGCCTCGAATGTATGAGGCTCGTGGATTTGTTGCTGGTGCTACTTTGCGAAGGCCGCCATGCTATACAGACGTGAGTAGCCAACAAAATATTTATGTCTTTACTGAAATTAGACTACTTTTGAGTCAGTTGCACCGAGTTTGACATTGTTATAGTTAAATAACTTGCGCAACTCACACTAAAACAAAGCCAAAAAAATTCTAATAATACAACCTGTAAAAACAAGAATCTCATGAACCTAACCTAGCCAACTTAGAAAAGTACCTTCCGATATTGTCATAGTAAAGTTCAATATCTAAAAATCGGCTGACCCGATTTTAATCCATACTATCCATACTTCCATACTAATATTATAAATGCGAAAGTAACTCTGTCTGTCTGTCTGTCTGTCTGTCTGTCTGTCTGTCTGTTACGCTTTCACGCAAAAACCGCTGAACCGATTTGGATGAAATTTGGTACAGAGATAGAATAGACCATGGGAAAGAACATAGGCTATCTTTTATTGCGAAAAAAAGGCTTTAAGGGGTTGAAATAGGGGGTGAAAGTTTATATGGTGGAAGTTCGTCGCTGTTGGAAATAAAACCATGAAAGTTGGCATTTAGGCACTTAATAAGAAATAAGTCGGTATGTGTTTTAGCTTTTTGAAAATTCGACCTGTGAGGGGATGAAATAGGGGATGAAAGCTCATATGGAAGGTCGTCATTATCGAAGATAAATCGATGTTTCTTTATGAAACTTGGTATTTGGGCACGTGATAAGAGATAAATAATTGTTCGAGCGTTTTTTAAAATTCTTCTTCTTTTTAAAACCGGTTAAAATCGACTCGAACTCGCGCGTCAAGGGTTCCGTACATAGGTATTTATGAATATCAAGTGTTAGCAGAGCCAAGCTCATAAGCAAAATGTACGCAATGTGGGGTCATTTTACCTGGCTTATTAAACATAGACAGTCAGACATGAAAAATTATGATTTTCAGATTTTTCTTACTTATTTTGCTATAAAGGGAATAAAATTTGCTATAAGAGCTTCCTTTATACAAAATTTCAAGTTTCTAGGACAGCCGAAAGTACCCTATAACTTTTTTTGAGATTAGGGTTTTAATTTCAACTCGATAAATACTCCGCACGTTTACGGGATAAAGGGTCTTGACAGACAGACGGACGGACGGACAGCAAAGTCATCCTATAAGAGTTCCATTTTTTCTTTTTGAGGTACGGAACCCTAAAAAACATTTGTTCCGGCTCTTCAAATTTCGTCATTTTTCATACCTACTTGAAAATATGGGGATGAAAGTTCGTAAGGAATTCCAAACAAATTTACTATAATATAGAAATATGTGTAGCAATGCTTAGTAAGAATGCCGTCTTAATTATAATCCTACCCTCCTAACTTACAATACAGGACGTAAGATGTCAAGAGCTCACTATGAAGAATTAGTCCTTTTGTGTTGGCAGGGTAGAATACTTATGTTTTACCAAAGAATGGAAGAACAAAAAAAAATAGTTTAGATATAAAGCAATGTATTAAAATAGGTTATTTTCAGTAAACCGTAGAAGTTTCTATGTGCTATTATTGGCAGAATAGGGTACCCTAAATAAATTAAATACTTTCCAAAGTTACTATTCCACGCGGACGAAGTCGCGGGCAAAAGCTAGTGAAATATAGTTAAGAAACACCGCAAACTCGCTCTCACATGAAAAAAACTACATGGAAATGTGCCAATCCGTTTGAAGACCTACGATGCCACAGACAGACAGACAAACAGCTATTGGTTTCATAATTATTACAACGATCTTTTTGCGTTGGGAGTTAAAAATATTGAAAAATTCTAACTCTTTTTTTCTATACTTTCACTTTTCACATTACATTCCCAATGTTTAAAGAACTGTCCTTGTCGAAAACTTTAAACATTACTTCTTGATTCTTCTTACTTTTCAATTGTTGCAAATAAGAATTCATCATATTATTATCGTTATTATCGTTTACCACGCTCAAAACTGCTTCGACTGGCAACTCAATAACAATTTTATTTTAAACAGAGGCTCAAACCGTAATGGCGAGACCGCCTCGGGCTCCAAGACAGCGGGCACGGCGGGCGCCACCGGTGCCGGCGGAGAAGGCCCCAGCGCCGCGGCGGCGCCGGGACCACGCGGCGACAAGTCTCACCGACAACTCATCGACTGCATCCGCGGCAAAGATACCGACGCACTGCTGGCTGCTGTATCAGGCGGCACCGTCGACGTCAACTTCACTGATGATGTTGGACAGACGCTGCTCAATTGGGCGGCCGCATTCGGGACTAAGGAGATGGTGGAGTTTCTCTGTGATAAAGGTAGGTTGAGTACATGTTTGCTAATATGGAAGCATTTTCACTACTTGCTTAGAATTTAACGCTCATATTGAGTTTGTTGTGTGTAAATACAAATCTTTCTTCAAATTTCTTAACCTTACATTGCCATTGACTCCAAAAAATGTATTGATTTATTTTATTTTCACTTGCTTTCAAAATGGTGTCTAAGTAGTTTTTTGTTGACTACATTTTATTACTATATTTCAAGCCAATCCGATCACTGAAGGAGAATTAAAATTACAAATACCGACATTAATTATAAATACCGACAAAGTTTAAACGTGCATAATCGTTTCCTACAGGTGCAGATGTAAACCGTGGCCAACGCAGCTCCTCGCTCCACTACGCGGCTTGCTTCGGCAGGCCGGCCATCGCCAAAGTGCTGCTCCGATACGGTGCGAACGCGGATCTGCGAGACGAGGACGGCAAGACGCCTTTGGATAAGGCTAGAGAGAGACACGACCAAGGTAAAATTAGCCAAATTTGACACTTGTAAATTTCTGTACATTTCCCAGATTAATAATTATGTGAAATTTGACGTTTTGATTGATCAGGACACAGAGAGGTCGCCGCTATTTTGCAATGCCCAGGAGAGTGGTTGGTAGTGGGCAATCAGGATTCGCCAACTTTTTCAAACGATGAGGACTTTCCCGAGACCGGAGACAAGGAAATGGCCGCTATTTATTTAGAGTGAGTATAGTATAATATATCACCTTAATTTTGATACTGACTAATAATAATAATAATAAAAAAAAAAAAAAGATTATTGCCAAAGAACAAGTTGATTACACTTAAAATTAAATAAAGAAATTCTAAGTGATTTTCACCACCACACTACACTGACGCGTTTCAAACTCAACCAGAGCTCATCTTCAGAGCAACACAACCGTACACCATGCTACCAGATGTTACACTAACATCTAACATCTGGTAGCATGGTGTACGGTTGTGTTGCTCTGGTGATGAGCTCTAGTTGAGTTCGAAACGCGTCAGTGTAGTTGCGTGTTCAACGTTCGTGTTGTGTTGTTGCAGACGGCTGGTGCCAGTGTTCTGCGCGCGCTACCTGGGCGCGGGGTCGGCGGGCGCGCGGCGCGCGTGCCTCTCGCTCGTGCGCAAAATGGTGCATTACACCCCGGCGCGGCTGCTGCGGGCCATGCCGGCCGCTACTGCTGCCGCGCTCACCATGCTCATCGCCGCCGTGCTGGACAATGTGGTGAGTGTACCAGCTGTTGAGGCATCTGTCTGTTCAGTTCACTCACGAACGCGCGCCCTTCTACAGGAAATATATCGTAGTGCGCTGCGCACAGAATAAAAAAAATAAGTGGATTAGTACTACATTGGGCATTGAAGGCCGTAAGAAGAGGATTACTAACGAGAGGCTAAGAGCTTATACGCAGGACGTTTTTTTGTACGTGCAATAGAGGGCGCGATAACGCATTCCTAACGAGATCCAGTCACTGTATTAGCTTTTTAATAATATAGTAATGCGTAGAACTTAACAACACGTCTTAAACTACATTCATATTATGATCGCGCCTTCGTGAGTGAGCAGATTTGTTCAAATCCTACACATCGGCGCGGCTCTGTGCTCTCGCATCTGCGTTGGAAAATTAGGCCGAATGTTGGGCGCGTTGTGATCGCTTACATATCGTCTTGCTGCTGTGGCGTGAGGCCTTACGAGTTTGACACTGACTGGAAGTTACTATACTTACACACTTAGTGATCAAATTATTAACCTCATTTTCATATTCCTACATTTTTTTAAATCCGTATTAATTTCAGGCCTGAATAGTTGATTATTTGCTTATTATGTTTAAGTAGGATTACGCCTAGTCAACATTTGAAATCTGGACTGCGGGGTTACTACGAAATTCGAAAATCTAAGTTCGTGTCGTACCGTTCCTCTTACCATATTAATAATAATCCATACTTATACTTATATATTAATATTATAAATGCGAAAGTGTGTTTGTATGTTTGTGTGTTTGTCCGTCTTTTACGCCGTAACGGAGCGACGGATCGACGTGATTTTTGGCATAGAGGTAGTTTATGGGCCCGAGAGTGACATAGGCTACTTTTTATCCCGGAAAAATCACAGTTCCTGAGGGAACAGCGCGCGATAACCGAATACCACGCGGGCGGAGCCGCGAGCAAAAGCTAGTATACTTTTATTTCAGAGATTGTCCATATCATGTTAGTAACAATGAAAAACCTTATTGCCTATGTTAGTAAGAACAATATACACATCAACGAAATTATATAATTTCCACTTACACTGGCAAATGTCTGTAGCTTCATCTCTGTAAGAATGGGCCATCCACTCTATTTGCGACAGTTGCCACGAGGGTGTTAGCGCTGCCGCGCACACACTGTAACATCGATGCTACGCGCTTACGCATAATGGCGTCAAAATCGTGAACGCATTATTACATATGTTTAACCTAAGTTGTCTTTTTCTTTGTAATTGTTCATTCCTCTCTTGTGCAATTTTGTCTTATTGAATAAAGATTTTATTATTTTTATTATTATTATTATTATATTGGATTTGTATTAAAGCGTCAGCGGGGCGGCAAGATACAAAGTTCGAATTTTGCATTTCGTAGTACAGGAGCTGATCCCATGAGAATGCTGTGATATGATACAAGCTGATTATGTTGTTAGGGCGAGGTGGCCGCGGGGCGCCGCGCGCAGCCTCGCTACCTGCGCTGCCGCTATATCCGCCCGCCAGCGGTAATGTTCCGATGGTGTGATGATTCCTCTCTGGTGCGACGCTCACGGCTCTAAATATAGCTGCCTACAATAAAATACAGTCAAGGCAATGACCCCACAAAGCCTCGTCGACATGAGATCAGCCGCCGTAATGTCTAATCCAGTGTTTTTCAACCTTTTTCGTGACAAGAGGCTTCGCGACCGGGGTCGCGACCCACAGGTTGAAAACACTGGTCTAATCTAACGCGCTGACGTTTGCGATCGCATTCACCAACTCTTTCTACCCTCGTCTTGTATCGTATGACAGAAAGAAGTAGTGAAAACGATTGTGATTCTAACCCCCTGTTTCACCATCCATTGACTAAATTTATCTGACGGATAAATGTGATGCCGTCTCTGTTTATTTTGTTCGAATAGATGGAGACGGCCGGAGTGTTCGACAATAAGGCCTCATCACACTGTGCGTTGTATAGAAAGAAATGTTTAACAAAAAAGTAAAACTGACTCCAAAAAAAAAAAAAATAACAAAAAATGGAACCGACTACGAAACTCTTGAAAATATTTTTCTGGGTACCTACTAGCTCGAAGTTGGTGCCTCAGCACGAGCCAGCAGGAGTGGAACAATAGTAGTCTACCTCACCTACATACTATGGGTTTCAACCCTCCTGCTGGATCGTGCTGAGTCACCGACTTCGAGCTAGTAGTATCTAGAAAAATATTTTCAAGGGTTTTGTAGTTGGTCCATTTTTTTTTGGAATCGGTTGTACTTTTTTGTTAAAATTTTTCTTTATTTCTCACTTTTTAGTGATTCGTAGCCAATAAACATCCCACAACGATTCCATTAAGTTCAAACACGACTTAGTTACGTTGTTTTGTAACAGAGTTCCGTTGCCTACCGTTGGCTTCAGTATCAGATCAGTTCGAAAGAATCATTAACTTAAAGCTTATTCTTAGTCGCTTATCTAGGTATATTAATCATGATCGTTTATACACGAGCGAACATTACTTAGCTTTGACGAGTTCCATTGGTCATCTACGGTCTTCTTCATCTGGGCCAGGTTACCAAATTATACTTTCTGAATGTAAATGCTTATCTTAATGCTAAAAATGCCAAAATCGCTATAGGTGTGCCTATAAAATTTGAGGTTTGCCCTCGATTTTCCTAGGATGCCATCATCAGATAGTGACAATGGGACCACCTTAGAAGAATACTCTTTCGAATAAAAATATAATTTTGAAAATCGGTCCACAATTGACTTAGTAATCGGTGAATATACATAAAAAAATATACAAACATTGGAACATAGAACCTCCTCCTTTTTTGAAGTCAGTTAAAAACGAGAAGCCACGTGATAAATTCCGCGTACTGTGACACTTACGAGTACATTTCGGCTTGCTCGTAACCTAGGTTTTTGGAACTTGCAACTGGGCTGTTATATGATGTATGGTGGCTCATTGAGATGGGGTCACTATGGGTAACTCTGAAACTATAATAGGTATATAGAAAGATCTGTTCTAAGCATTCATAGATAAAAAAAAAACTCTGTTCGGGAATCGAATCAGAAGCAGTTTTGTCTAACACGCAGGCGTTCTCGACCGCAATCAGCATTTCTTTCTACCTTGAATCTATATACCACATGAGAGAATGAAGTGGTCAAAACGATTGTGATTCCGAGTGCGTTGTTTGCATTGTTTGACTTTGACTTGATTTATTTTCATTATCGATCGTAATAATGATTATATCTGCTGCAATCGAAGTGCAGCAATCGTTGGAGTGGTTTAAAGTTTTTTTTTCACAAATCATATGATAATCGCTCTATTGTTGAATCCTCTATGGTACTGTAGAAGTAGCTGTTTACGGTATACAGTATACCGTCCATGTGTTTAAATTCCCAAGCCTGCCTGCTACCTGAACTTATTTCATTATTCAAATATGTATTATTGATTGCCAGATTAGTAAACGTCTGTAGGGATCGTGTACGCTAGGGGTCGCAATGTTTATTGCCTTGCCTGTGCAGTGTTGTAAATTTGTAATAAAACATGAAAGTGCAATTACAATAATGAACAGTAATTTAGAGCCGTAGCGTAATAACGACAACTTCGTACTACTTTCGCTGGGGTTTCGTATTACTCCCGGCGTTGCGATAACGACATCGCAACGCGCTTCCTGTTCCACAACACCTGATAATTATAGAACTATTTACAATTAATCCCAAACTATAACATTGTACGATGTTGACGTCCTAATTGCTCGGCTTTGTATCGCTAAATATGAAATAACGATTTATGTACTTGTTCATATACATACATGCCACTGTTTACTAATAAACGCACCGATAATGGATATTATGGTTTACGTACATTTCATTTTTCCTTTGCATCACTGTTTTATAAAAACATCACACCATCGAAATTTACTTGCATCGAATGAACATGTTTTTTTGGTGTTTCATGTGTTTTAATATCCGTTGTTTCTTCGTAGACTAGATTGCTGAGTTTGGAATTGAATAGGCGTTTTATGAGTTTACATGCAGGGTTTACAATGGCAGTAGTGTGCGTGCTTTACACTTCTTCAACTGGCTAAAGAATTCTTAAACAATATATACACTCATTAAAAGTGTCTAGAAATCAATTATGCAGGATTTCTTCCCGATTTTTTATTGACTTAATCACGCAGTTCTGCAGCTACGAGATGAAGTTTCAACGTCACTACAAACGAACTCCTAATTAAATTTAATATTTTATAACTTGTTAACGCGAAGGATGATGATGACGGTCACATCATCGTGCTCGGCATCGCGGAAGAAGTGATGGTGAAGGCCACTGATATCTACTTGGAGCAGTTCGCCCGTCTGGGAGTCTTCAGCAAGGTCGAGGCTTTGGCTGCAGAGCCTGCCTCTGCTAACGCATCCAACTCTTCAACTTCCATCGCTGGTAAGTCCAAAAGCAATTGCTTCCTCATAGAATTAAATTCATTGGTCTGAACTGGACCATTAGTGATTCATATTTTCTTATTTTTTCTCTGTTTAGAGGATACTGAAATAAATTACACAGATACAGAAGGTAACCACACATAGAAACAAACCGCTTTACATACTTATACCATATTTATAAACCATTCATTGCATTCCTAGTACACATCATAACGAAATGTTTCACTCATCACCTCTTTAAGAAATGCTGTGCTGCAACAAGCTTAAGAAAGAAACAATTACTTATCAACATTGGTTTATTTATTAGTAGTACCTAAAGACCACATTTTCATGTTATTGCAAAAGTAAACCGAAATGAAAAAATAATCATGCTTGTTATTCAATCTCTAAATTTTTAAGCACTGAAAAGTTGATGAAAGCTGGCTTTTAATATCAGTACCCTTGCTAGTACCAAAATAGGATTTCAAGTACACTTGACGAAGGGTGCGAGATTTATATAGTGCGACATACCACGTATTGAACGATACGTCTGTTCTCATGTCTTCCTTGCCACTTACCTTGCGGTTGTGTCTTTGTCACGTGTTATAGTTTACCGACGTCAATGTCTACATTATGTCTCTTAACTCTACGTACAAAAAGTGGAGCCACACTGAGCGAGCGATGCGAGGCAACATTTTTAATCCGATTTGGGACACTGCGTCAAACTAAATTCTACTCCATGCGGCTGCTTCGGTGGAGCTACACGCTCAGTGTGGCTGAGGTTAACTTAATTCTTGTATCCTCCCAGGTGGTACAGAGGATGCTACAAGCTTGTCAAGCAACGTTGCGTACTCGTGGGGTGAGTGGTCCCTGTGCCGTGGGCGGGACGCTCTGTACGTGTGGAGCGACGCGGCCGCGCTGGAACTCAGCACCGGCTCCAACGGCTGGTTCCGTTTCCTACTGGATGGCAAGCTGGCTACTATGTACTCCAGCGGAAGCCCTGAGCACCAAACAGACAACACTGGTGAGTGGGTCACGTACACCCGGCCTTACTAGAGCTCTTTAATCCAATCGATGGAACATCTGTGCCGCTCAATTTTGCTGGCTGGCTGGCTAAGCAGAGGCGCGGCATACAAGCTTGAACTGAAGGCCAAATTATTCATCCATAGCAGCATAAAATCTCAAACAGAATTCTATCAATTTAGCGTCATGGCAAGCGCTAGTTGGGCTGTCAGATCGATATTACTTTCAAGATATTTAATTTCGTTGTTGTTTACAGAAAATCGCGGCGAGTTTATCGATAAGCTCCAAAGAGCCAGAGCATCAGTTAAGAACTCTGTGCCCCAACCAATACTTTCAAAGCCTTCCCATACTAAATTGATTCTTGGGAATTGGTCGCTGTCTTGTAAAAAGTAAGTATTGCTAACAAATAAAATTCTTTTCAAATGATAAATAATCAATGAAGTCTTATTTTATTTTTCAATATTTTAGGGAAAAAGAACTACAGATTCACAATACTGATGGACAGCAACAGACAACTTTGCTCAGAGAAGATTTGCCTGGGTTCATATTTGAATCTAACAGAGGCACAAAGCATTCCTTCACTGCGGAAACTTTCTTAGGCAAGTAACTTGTTTCGATATTGTTATTTCATTTCATTTGTTTTTTGTTTCTCATATGCTAATGAGTTCAACGTATACGTAGGTCCTGAATTAGCAAGTGGTTGGACAGACCGTCGTGCGACCGCGGCAAATAATGCCAACAATGCTAACCAGAGGCGGTCGCGGCTATCCGCTAAAACTGAAGCACTTAAAACACAGGTATTTACTACTACTCAATGGAGTGTCTTTGGATCATATATATCAATTTTTTCTTTCTTAACATTGGTTACTAATAAAATGTGTGTTAGGTGGGCGAACGCGCACGGTCGTTGTACTCCCGACATCTTGCTGGTGCAGCGACGCGACAGCCGCGTGCGCCGGTCGCAAGACTTCGCGCTTTGCTGGGACAACTGCAGCGTTGTGCCACTCACCCTTCCAGTAAGTTTACCCCATCTTTTTCTTTGGGTATATATTTTTTTTATATACAAGAGGGTGCAAACGAACATAATGTAAAATGTAAAAGGCGACTGATGTGACGGTGCATGGGCACTGTTGTGGTATACTGTGGGGCAACTTTCCCCTTGCCGCAAGGGGAAGCCACCACACTATTTTCCCCAAGAAAGTCGTCGTCAAGTAAGCGATTTAGAAGAGAGATCATGTTTTAAATTTCAGCAATCTTTATGATTGTGAAAATGGTAATTGTTGATATCGCAGAAGACTGGGAACAGGAGATGAACGAGGCACTAGAACAGCTGAGCGAGTTGCTGTGCGGAGAGGAACTGCTCTCCGCTTACGAGCTGCATTCGTCCGGCCTCGCGCCTACGCTGCTACAAGTGCTGTCGCCTCAGCCAAATGGTGAGTAGCTAATGGAAAACTGTGATCACTTGTGACGGTGAGATTTAAATTGGTCGTAGGGAGATACAGGTGGGTCAGATGTTTTTTTCATGTAGTTGTTTTTTAAAATAAATGGCTTCTGACCAATGAGTATGGTGTAGGTTTGTCTCGGAACCTGTTCAGTTTTTGAAAGGCTATGGTCTCCTATTTATGCTATAGGCGACGTCTGATGTCGGCTTCAACGTCCCGATTGACATCTGAACGCACCGCACAGCGTCGGCAGCCACTGCACGTCAATATATAACTCCATGCCAATACTCGTAGCATTGTGACGCAGCGTACGACGTGACGCTGTAAGCGGCCGATGGCTCATATAGGAGACCATAGGCTAACTAATGAATGCTGATCGCGCGTGTTATTCCAGAGCCCGCAAGCCAGACGCGTGCGCGCGAGCGCGTGATCCGCGAGTGGGTGTCCCGCGACGAGAGCCTTGTGGGGCTCGCGCTGGCCACCCGGCTGGTCGGCGTGCTGGAGAGCGTGGAGCGGCTGCCCGTGCACGCGCCCGCCGGGGACGTGCCGCCGCCGCCCACCACCGCGCTCCACCACCTCACCAAACGGATCAGGTACTGGAGACATACTGGAGAAATATAAATTACAACTACGTATCATACCCTCCCTTATATTTGATGAAATAAACCCGGATAACTCACGTCTAAAATCTAGTTTAGCTCGACTGTTTCGGGCTGATTCGTAACCCTTCCTCTGCCGTAGCACGCGACACGTTTAAAAGGATGTCTTCGGAGGATTTTTTCTGAAGAATGTTCTAAATTCATAAGCTACCTAAATTGTGACGAGGAACCGTGTTTTTCAGTAGAGTCTTAAAAAAAAACTGCTGAAGTTCACACACCGAAAAACAGCAATACAAAAAGAGTCGACTCTAATAGTATTTCTTTACCATCAGATTGCGCGTAGTCCGCGCCAACGACGACGGCGGCGAGGAGGCGTCTTCCAACAGTAGCAACAACGCTGGCCGCAACCTCAAAGTGGAGGCACTGACTACCGTGCGTCAGCTCGAACAGTTTCTCGCCAAGTCCGTGGCTCGCCAGTGGTACGACATGGACCGGGCTGCATTCAACTTCGTGCAGAGGATAAAAGCCGAAGCGCCCATGGATTTTGTTTATGATGTAAGTATAATAGAAGTGGCTTTTGGCCGTGACTGCGGACATTCCTTTTTTACAGATTGTTTTTTTTTGGCAAAAAAAAACTTTTCTAACCTTTAAAAATTAAATTATTACCTTACCAATTCAGACTGTTTCAAGTGTGGACCACTCTTAAAGCTGTTTGATAAGAGTTATTTCATAAGGGCTGTTCACAATTCAATCGCCTTGAACGAATAATTTTTCAATGCAATCATATCTTCAGTTAATCAAGAATATGTACTTAGATGCAGACCTACATTAAATTTCAACCCTTGCTCCAACTTTAATATTTTTTCTAGCACGACTTCGACGAAAACGGCGTGCTATACTTCATCGGCAGCAACGGCGGCACCTGCGAGTGGGTAAACCCAGGCGCGCACGCACTAGTGTCCGTGTGGTCGTCGGACGGGCGGCAACTGCCCTATGGCCGCGCGGAAGACGCGTTGTCCCGATCGCCTGAACCACTCAACGTCCATACTAATGACGATAGACGCGCGTTCATAGCGCTGGATTTGGGACTGCAGATCGTGCCTACCGCGTATACGCTGCGGCATGCGAGGGGTTATGGACGGTCCGCGCTGAGGAACTGGCTGTTCCAGGTATGTTGTACATATTATAGGGAAGACTCGCAAGAACTCGCAAGCTCGTCCGTTTAATACGCATACTCAGCCAGCAATTGCCTAGTTCCATGCCACGAGAATAATCTACTATTGTGTGGCAGATGTCCGCGGACGGCATGACTTGGTCGACGCTGCTGGCGCACGCGGACGAGCAGGCGCTGCAGGAGCCGGGCAGCACGGCCACGTGGCGGCTGCGCGCCGACGCGCCCTACCGCTACCTGCGCGTGCAGCAGAACGGGAAGAACGCCTCCGGACAGTCGCACTACCTCTCGCTGTCCGGGCTAGAGATATACGGCAAGGTGGGTGCCAGTACTACCGCAAGTATAAGTACAGTCTGTAGCCTGTCGGAACAGTTCGTATTTATCTTGCTTTCTCATCATCAGTTTCTTTCTCTTGCTCAGCTTCAGTAAAGTTCAGTAAGCTAGTTGAGAAAACAAGATAAATATGAACTTTTCCGTTAAAATACGATGGAAAAACATTATTCAAATGATGTATGTACTACCATAAGTATAAGTATGTACCATCGACAATCTTCGTCCGTGCAAACGGGTGTTGATAAATGCAGAATTAAATTGAATTTAAGCACCATTTTTTTTGCATTATGCAGAGCATACAATATGCGATGACGGCCGTACTCCTTTTTCCTCACTGTTATGACAAAACTCGACCATATTTGTCTGAATACTCTGTAAATTATATAAATTTAGCTTTCGCCCGCGGCTCCGCCCCTAATCACTTTTGACATTTGAAGCAAACAAATAAATAAGTGAAGCTAAATATAACTTTGTAAAGTAGACACTACTGGTAGACATAATAATATGATCCGGTAAAGATCGCGCAGTCATTGGATGCGGGAAGCACAAAGTCGATCGTTGTCGACTAATTGGTAATGGGGGTAAGGTTCTGAAGCGACGATTGTTAAAATGGCGTATGTCCCTTCTTCTTCTCTGTGCTTAAATATTTTATTTCCTATCACTTGTTGGCTATCTGTAAAGCATGGATTTCCCTTTTATAATATTTTTTGACAACCAGATAGCCCAGTGGTTAGAAAACCTGACTAGGAAACTTGAGGTCCCAGGTTCGATCCCCAGTCAGTGCTAATATTTATATAAAAATACAAATGTTTGTTCTCGCGTCTTGGGTATTTAATTATGTATTTGAGTATGTATCCATCTAATTACGTATATTATCCGTGATATTCATTTATTTGTTAATAATAATGTTTTGTCATCTTATTCTTCTTCTAACAACGCGAAAACTTTAAGTTTTCGTTTGTCCCTGAGGGTTTTGAGAATCTTTTTAGATTAAATTTCATTTATTGTCAAAAAATGTATCAAGATCCCCATATCATACATTGAATAGTATCAACAGTTTGCCCTTTCGGACGTACAATATTGTTGGTCTTTAAATTATATGTAATTAATTATGTTTAATCTTATACGAGGTAGGTTTACGATGATCGACATTTTAGATGTACGCCGGTTTCGAGCAGAGCACAGAGTAACCGTGTCGTGGTTTAGGTGGTGAGCGTGTGCGAGACGGCGCCGCGGCAGTGCGGCAGCGCGGGTGCGGGTGCGGCTGCGGGCGCGGGCGCGGGCGCGGTCGCGGCGCGCGGCGGCGCGCGGGCGCGGGCGCGGTCGCGGGCGCGGCGTGCGGCGGCGCGCGCTCGCGGCGCTGGTCGCGCGGCGCGCGCGGCCTCTGCGCCGGCGCGCGCGTCACGCGCGGCCCCGACTGGAAGTGGCGCGACCAGGACGGGCCGCACCCCGCCACCGGGACCGTCACCTCAGACCTGCACAACGGGTGGGTCGATGTCAGGTACGTCGCCGCCTATAAATAATGATACACATACAGAAACATGACAAGACTTTGACAATGACAACTTATTAATCATAAGTTAATATTAATCTTTATTTATCTTTCATAAAAAGATAAAGCTTTTGAAAGAGGTTGTAAATTCATTTACAAAAACAATAGTAAGTAGTAGGGTGACAAAGAACTTTAGTTAAAAATTATTTGACTTGATTGTGATCGCTATCAATAACCGAATTTATAAAAAATGTTTCTGATCACCGATTAAAAAGCATCATGTATTGTCTTTTTACTCTAATGTAATTACTTGAATGCCAAAGAAATTACTGGTATAAGACTTGAGACCAATCTTTGAGTAATAGTGCTTTTAATCCTCTTGTTCATAAGACTATTTTGTCAATATTTCTGAATGTAATGTATCGAGGTGTATCACAGGTGGGACCACGGCGGCCGCAACTCGTACCGCATGGGCGCCGAGGGCAAGTTCGACCTGAAGGTGGTGAGCGGCGGCGCGGCGGAGGGCGCCCGCGCCGGCCGCAAGAGCCACTCCACGCCCAGCCTGCCCATCGCCACCGCCGTAGACCAGGTAACGATACCACGAAGACAATATCAGTTAGACAAAAATCGGTCAAGTGCGAATCGGGCACGACCCCCTTTAATTTTTAACTTTATTTTATTTTTAGTATTTGTTGTTATAGTGGCCACAGTATTTCATAATCAGTGAAAAACTATTATGGCTCAAAAGATAGTCCTGTGACAGACGGACGGACAGACTGACCGACAGACAAACAGACAGACGGACAGATAGACAGCGGAGTCTCAGTAATAGTGTGCCGTTGGCACCCTTTGGGTATGGAACCCTAAAAACTACCTGTCTCTGAGAATACACTAATGACTGACGCCTGTCAGTCATCAGTATTTTCTGACAGAGACCTGACTACAAAATAGTAATAGTTTAATTTTTCCATTTGAGTATAGAACCTGAAAAATGAGAGAACTGTGAATCGGACCTGATTCGGAGGGTTCAGTACAGTCAAGGGCAAAGATATCGACACGGCCAAAGTTGTAATAATATGTATACACGACCTTAATGTTAAGTGCATAAAGTCGTGTATACATATTTTTGTAACTTTGGCCGTGTCGATATCTTTGCCCTTGACTGTACCACCACGGCACCGTACAATTGCCATTATAATGATAGAGAAAAAGAACACCGAAAACGACTAGTCTCTTATAATGTGTGAATAAACACGTAATACGAGTTTATTTCGGCGTTTTTTTATTTTTAAAATGCACTGAATGAGTTTTTCACTGAGTCTCAGGCCAGTAATAATAGTGATTTTCTAACATGTTATTTAAAGACATTTTTGACCGTTTAGGTGTCAGTGGCCTCAACGGAGCAGGCGTCGTCCGCAGACAACATCTCTGGCGAGGAGATGGCCAGCAACATGTCGCGCCCGCGCATGCACGCTACCGACCTATCCGCCATCAACAACTCCACGCACCATATCAATACTGGTGAGTACCTACTGACATTATTTATACACTTATTTATAACCGTTGAAGAAGAAAAGTCCTCGAGAGGCGACCACGACGAAGCGTTGGCAGGCGTCCCACTAGCTGGACCGACGGCATCGTGAGAGTTGCGGGCAGCCGGTGGAAGCTAGCGGCAAGTTGTCGTTCATTGTGGCCTTCTAAGGGGAGACCTTTGTTCAGCAGTGGACGTTTTCCAGCTGATGATGATGATAATGATGATTAACATTTGCAGGCCGCGAGCGAAAAAATATATCACAGAAAACCTTTGTCTTTGTTTTCAGATCTCGCAACAATCGTAGAATCTCTCACTCTGGGCGCAGAGGGCAACAACTGCATAACGGAATTAGGCGGGAATTCGTTCACGAACATGGAAATGGGTCCGACGAGTATCACCGACATCACTAAACCTTACCCGGCTAAAGAACCGCTGCCGGAAACGAATTCTCAAGAGGTTAGTCGCATACACCGTATTGACTGTTACGTAAGAGCTGTGTCGGGATTCTGCATATGTAGTTCGTTAGTTACAGGAGAACTCGATAAAAAACATAGGTCGTTCGGTGCCACTGGTTCTCGTAAATGTCAGTAGTGCAAATGAATGCCCCTTAGCTTTATTACGATTGAGCGCTGTTTTCTTTATTTTTTCTTGTTAAAATTTTCACACTAAGAAGGTTCTAGTTAGCCAGAGTAATTAATAAACAAATCTAATGGAGAACTCGTTTTCAGTGCACCTACCTTATATTTTGATTGAAATATCATACCGTTTGTCACTTCCACGTTTAAGAAGAATGCAATGACACCTCATAGGTTAAAATCCATCAAGCAATTTGTTTTTATGCTGCAGAACGTGTACATAGTAGAAAAACATAACCCTCCTTTGTGGCGGCAGTCGGTAAATATAGGGTTATTGGATGTAGGAGCGCGAGGCAGCTCGCAACAGCGCCAACGCACTGTCGTCGGGCCCGCTGCTCGTCCTCCCGGCCGCGCTGCTCCAAGAACTGCGCGCGCGCGCCCATCGCATACACATACAGGTCTTTGGGACCGGCTCCACGCGAGACGGCGCCAGTGCGTCTGTCTATAATGGTGGCTACACACAAGCGGTCCGCTACTGTTAGCTCGATAGTATCAGATGATCAACAATTTCAACAAAGCTAATCTGAAGCACTGCACTTCTTTGCCTTATTTAGCTTATTGTATACGCGACAAAGCCGAGCGGTTTTTTCCTAAACATTCATAATAATAAATAATGAAATGCCTATTATATAATAGTATGAGATAAATAGGAAATGAGAAGCTAGTCCGCTGATTTTCAGTTTCCAACCAGACTAAAACTAACTTATATTATCATCATCTACATATATGCGATTTTACCATCCGTCTTATGTGTGTAGCAACCATACACAGAATTAATATGTAACAGTAATAGAAATGTGACACGAGGTTAACGCTAGCAGCGCAAGAAAAAAAAGGCAATTTTTCCTGCTCAGTCTTTGAAGATTTGCCGCAAATGGGATATTGCAGTGGTTGTACTTCAAAAAAGATTAAAATACTACAAACGTCGACAATCTTCCTCTGCGCTTCTTAAGAATTAATCCAATAAAGATTTTGTTGCATAACGTGTAAAGCAGAATGAAATTACAAGTCAAATTTTTTCTTATTTAATTTCGAATGACAACTGACGTTGGGCAAATGCGGCAGCCGTGCGATTTTTAACGAACTAATTGCCTTATACTAAAAAAGCAGCTAATAAAAAATTAGAAAGGTTAAAGCCACGACGCGACATATAGTAACATTTATATTCCTGTTATTGTTAGTTCTGTGGTCCATATCCTTTTTGCCCTATAAGTACGATTCGATCGTTACGATCCATCATTCAGTCTGAGAATTCTACGTGGATGATATTGTCAGTTTTCACAAGTTTCGATAAGTCGGAACGATAAATCGTATTCCATATGGACCTCCTTAGATCAGATTTATTGAATCAGTTGTTACTTTGCGGAAGTCCATATCAATGAACTACACTAATTTACAATTATTTTTTGTAATTTAGTGTAGTTTACCCTAAAATCAGGCGATGTAGGGAGCCGGAGTTGATAGTACAAGAACAGATGTAGCGTAACAAGTTGTGGTGTTATTAAAGAATCTGAGACTATTAAAAAAATCGGCGTAGATTTATATCGGTATTTTCACTATGTACATACTTTGATATTTGTATTGATTTTGTTGATGTAACATACATTATGTTGGTGAGTTTTTTGTGTAAGGTGTTTAATTTGTAAGTTCATTATTGGAATATTTCATAAGTAAAACGTAATGTAGTTTTTGTTCTAGCCTTGTCTAATAGTCTGTTAATGGAGCGTAATAGCGAAAACGCTTTCACTTAAAGGAGTTAGTATATGCCATGAATAATTGCCACGGATCTATATTATCTCGAACGCACCTCGTGGAGGTTCTCCCTTGATCCATTCAACACTCATCACATTCAGTTGTCGCTCGCGTTGATCCACTTGCCCCGCGTCTCGGGCCTCCCGTTATTTGAATCCGTCAGTACGGTTGACTCTGACCGGGCGAGAGGACAGCTCGTCTTCCAAACTCGCGCTCGCGTCGCCTCGTTGTGCCTCCTGGAAATTGTGACGCTGAGTTTAAAATTATCGTGTTATTCCAGTGCGAGGACAACGAGAGCGGATCCGGACAGTACGAAGAGCATAACAAGAAGGACGGGCAGGCCGGCAGCGGCTCTGGGACCATGAGCGCCAGCGAGCCCGACCTTACGCAACAGGTAACAAAATCAACAAAACGCATCAAAATATCGAATCCAGTAATCAATCCGGTGGTAGTTAACTTGTCAAAACTTTGACGTATTTTCAATGAGAAATCTGTCAAAATGTTATTGTTGCTAAGGAAAAGTATCCGTGGAAAAATTATAGGGACTGGCCATTGAGAATCACGTGGCTGTTGTGTGGCAAGAAATTGTCACCGAGCGAGTACAGTCACCGTCAATTATGTCGGATAGCACAGTTCACAATAAAACATCTTATTGCTCAGTTGACTGTACGAATAGAGTTGCGTTAGATGTGTTGAATACTCTGTGCAATCTAATTTCAGTGGTCAGGAAAAGAACAGTATTTCTTCATAAGGATCCAGGTAAAATTCATAAGTTATCGATGAATTATTTTATAAATCTGTAGATGCAGATTAGAAAGTCTGTATTTCTCAGCATTAGTTATTATTTAAAACAAAACTCTATTAGAGTATTATTTTAGGGGGCTGCGAGGCTGTTGGAATCGCTGGGCGTGGGGCGCGGCAGCGGCGCCGGCCGCGGGAACAACCCGCAGCGAGCGTCTCGCACCAACCACTCCACGAGTCTTTTCCCGAGGTATGTTCATTTGTGCTACTTTATGTACACCAATTTGACCATTTCGGTATATTATGCTTCAGATGCATTGAATAAAAAAAGCCACTAGTGTTATTAATTATCTAGCAATTTACTTATTACTTTTTGTTCTTAATTACTTTAGCGATTATAAAATCTCCAAAAGATTTTAATTCGAAGAATACCTTGTAAAGTTTCATGTAAGATATTTACAAACAGTTAATTTATTTGACGTTGGCTTGGAATACTTTGAAGAGTATAATTATTTTTCACAGTTTATAGCTTTTGTTAACAACGTCAAGTTTACAAAGATATTCCTCTCTAAATAATTCTTGAATGTTATGTTATACGTTGTAGTTTGGTGCGACTCGCCTTATCAAGCAACTTCCCCGGCGGGCTGCTGTCTGCCGCGCAGAGCTACCCGTCGCTCGCGCCCAATGCACAAAATGCTCTCACCTTATCCCTCACTTCCACTTCGAGCGAGAGCGAACAGGTGAGCTAGTCTTGTGTGCTAAATTTGACATGGATGTTTCCATGCAACGCTAATGTACTTTTTTTTTTAGAAAAATCCCGAATTTCAATTGAAATGCTAAATCTAAATGCTAGTTTTCGTAGAGTCATGTGGGGTAAACGTACCGTGTACGCAGTGGGTAAGTGTACGCAATCCCATACATTTCGGACACTCCACTCCACTCCACATCCACTGCGTACACGGTACGTTTACCCCACATGACTATAAATTGGTACTGGGTAATGCTGGGTAATGTTTCTAATATGCTGATGACGAGGCAGGACGGTTGGCAGGTGTCGCTGGAAGACTTCCTGGAGTCGTGCCGCGCGCCCGCGCTGCTCGCAGAACTGGAGGACGATGACGACGCCGACGACGCCCTCGACAGCGATAAGGAGAACGAGCCCACCTACCAGGAGGTAAGAAACTCCCAGCAGTTAATAGAGATCATTCGCACATTTAATCAGAGTTTTTACTGATAAGTTTGCAATAAAAAACGCCAGAGAATCATTTATCGGCTTTCAATGTTCATTCAACGTCAACTTGATCTTTTCGGCCTTTATACGTCCCACTGTTTTGTGTCTTTCCTTATCTTCTCCTAGGTTTAGACGACTTCGGCTATACTTTTCACGCGTACCCAGTGCGGATTGGGAACTTGACACTCACTATGGAATTGCTTCGCAGATGTATGCAGCTTTCTTCACGATGTTTTCCGTTAAGCTCGTAGTAACTTTCGAACCTATCAATCTCTCAAAGGGCCGGCAACACACATGTGTTACCCCCCCGGTGTCTATGAGCGGCGGTGATTGCTTCCCATCAGGTGACCCGCATGTTCGTTTTTCCCCCCTTGTATAAAAAAAATCGCATTTTTTCTTCATATTTGCTGATATTGATATATAAACAACGGTCTTATTGCAAAGTGTACAATGAAAGGGATCTCGCACACTCTTTCTAGTTTCTCCGTATCACTTTACCCAGAGTTTAATAAAGTTGCTGTCTTGCATGCAGGTATCGCGCAACCTGTTGTCACTGATGGAAGAAGAGGCGTTGGAGGCGGTCCGCGGCGGGCTCGGCGGCGGCGCGCGCGCGCGGCGCCCGTGGGACGACGAGTTCGTGCTCAAGCGACAGTTTTCCGCGCTCATACCCGCCTTCGACCCGCGCCCCGGACGGACCAACCTCAACCAGACCGTCGGTAAGTACTTCCCATCCTGCCGTCCCGCTGACGGTTATATTATTTAATACGAGAGTGAGAGGGACGGTACGATATGAACTTCGATTTTCGAATTTCGTAATGCCCCCCCCTGATATCGCTACAGTTGTAGTGCATAGTGTATTTCCATCGGGAAGAGTTGAAATATGACGGCACACAGAGTGTCAATTAATTATTGTATTAAATGACTGATGTTTTCATATCCATTAATATGGAAAATTATTTAGTGTCAAAAGTCGAAACGGCTGTACGATGAGTCACCATTATCACCATCGTCCACTGTTGGACATAGGCCTCCCCCATAGACCTCCAGTTGCTTCGGTTGGAATCGGCCTGCATCCACCTTGAACCCACGGCTTTAGCCAGGTCATCTGTCCATCTCGTTGGTGGGCGTCCTACGCTGCGCTTGCCGATCTGCGGTCTCCAGAACTCTTGGCTCCGTTCTATCCGTTCTCCGTGCTATATGGCCTGTCCTTCTTCAACGAGCTAATTCGCTCGGCTGTGTTGGTGACACGGTGTCGGTACGAAGAGTACTGAAGCTAATAAAGGCTAAAAGACAGTTGAATATCGCTAGATGGCTTTATTATCGTGAGGTTTTTTAGACGTTAGTGTTGCTTGCAATTGGCGCATTCAGTGGCCTCATTGAGAGAGCACGACAAATAAGAACTTGTCCTATAAAATACGATAGAAAACCATTATGCACTACATCTGTAGTTTCAGCAATATATCGTCCTGATTTAGTAACGATAGTGGTATGGATTGATCTGATTCCGTTTCAGATCTCGATATACCTTTAAACGACTCGTCGGACTCCGAGGACGCGGAGCCGGCGGCCAGCAGCGCCGCGGAGGCCGGCGCCCCCGCCACCAAGCTGCCGGCGCTGCGGCTTGTACTTAGCTCCGGCACCGCCTCGCTGCCGCTCGAGCGGCCCTCGTGGACCGTCTACCGCGCTGTCGTGGCGCTCAACTCGCGGCTCTCCGCGCAGGACTCTCATAGGGATACTACTTACACGTAAGTGTTAAATCATCATCCCAGCCGTATATAACGTCCCACTGCGTAGGTGTAGGTCCCACGCGGGCCCAGTGCGGATTGGGAGCTTCATACACACTATTGAATTTCTTCGTAGGTTTGTAGGTTTCCTCACGATGTTTTTCTTCGCTCTCATGGTAAATTTTGCATGTAATTTCGTTTTCGGGATTGATGTGCGAAATTACATGTTATTTTAAATTTACCGCGAGCTTTTACGGTAAGTGAAAAAAATATCTGGAAAACCGCACGCACCTGCGAAGCAATTATATGGTGTGTGCAAACTTAAAAGTCCCCAATGAGCACTGGGCACGCGTGGGAACAACAGATCAAACCTTCTCGTTGTGAGAGGAGGACTGTGTCCGGTTGTGGGACTTATTAGGTTCAGAGATGATGATGATGATTTTAGCTGTTTTACGTCCGGTTGTTAATTTGATGTTCATTTTCAGATTAACGTATAAGGAAGTAGAAGGAATGGAAACCTTCGCCGCGTCAAGTGACAGTGAAGACGACGAACCCGGAGATCCAGGTATGTAATTTTTTTTTGTACTGTTGGACACCTGTGCATATTTGTAAGATCCGATTGTTTTCTTCAAAAATAATGTCAATTGGACTTTATGGCTAAGTACGTTAGTGCGTTTTCAGAATTTCAGATATTTAGGGAGCATTTTACTTACACACTTCAATATTTTAGAACTGATTTTAATTATACACGCAAATCGTTTTCCGTGTTCGATTTCCGAAGGTGTTTATTAGGATATCGTGAGACTAGCGCAAATTTTTTTTTTCATTCGAAATGTATACTTTAGTACGGACGGTTGAATTGAACGGTTGAATTTCCGAACACGTCAAAAAAAATACAGGTTTGCATTCGAAAGGTACGTACAAAATTGGTTCCGTTCAGTTAAAAAGCGAACACGTGCGTCAGTTAATGTATTATATTGATTTCATACATTGAAATGTCCGAATACGGTAAATGAATTCGGAAATCGAATAGCGAAAACGAGTGTTAACGAGGGCGGCCAGCCTTCAGCGAAACTCCGAAATTCTATATTCGAATGTTCGAAGAAGAAGACACGTCTCATTCTTAAATACTATTAGGGCATACATTCGGAAATCTGTTTTGAAATTTCGATTCAAAATATCGATTCGGGATATCGAACGCACTAAATCCATACAAATCTATGGACCTACAGACACAGTTGTTTTCCGTTCGAACTTTTCTCTGATTCGGAATTCCGCATGGTGGCCTGTGCTTTCGGAATTGAAATAAACGTAGGTACGTGTGTGATGTATTTACGGAATCCCGAATCGATATTTTCGTATCGAAATTCCGAAACTGAATTCCGAGTGTATGGGGCCGCCCTCAGTGTGAAAGGAGCGCACGTTACGAAGTTCCAATTGTGAAATTGTTTAGTAAGAGGTGTGCATTGTGCATGTGTTGTGTGTGTACAGAGCGCGGCGTGAGCGGCGCGGAGGGCGCGGAAGGCGCGGAGGGCGGCGCGGCGGGCGTGTGCGTGCGCGTGCTGCGGCGGCTGGGCGCGGCGGCGCCCGTGCTGCCCGCCGACGCGTTCCTCTCCACCAAACTCACCAACAAACTGCACCAACAGCTGCAAGAGCCGCTCGCGCTAGCCGCCCACGCCGCTCCCAGCTGGTACGTATATGACATTTTTTAACGCATCAGGTTTCTTTCATACAGAAACTAGCTGCCCGCGACTGTGTCAGCGTAGAATTTGTTTGTCGCTATCCCGCGGGAACTATGCAATTTACCTGGATAAAAACTATCCTATGTCCTTCTCCGGAACTCAAACTATCTGTATGATGCATTTTTCCCCCGCATTTATAATATTAGTTAAAGTGAAAGCAAGTTTCCTTGCGGTGGTTCTTAGCTATGTTTCATCAAAATCAGTTCAGCCGTTTTTGAGATAATGAACTTGAAAATGACAATGTCGGGATTTTGTTTGGGGTGGAATGCTTTTCTTACTTAGCCAGTGCGATATCACAAAACGATCACGATTTAGTTGGTTCTATAGCACATCTTGGTCAAGAGAACCATGTGTATTTGTGTGACGGTTTTGTTTAAAATAGTCATTTGAAAAAGTATTATTCGTCTTTTCATTAACCTATATCACTAACCTAATTTATTGAATCGGGCGTTACTTTGTGGACGTCCATATCAATGATCTATAAACAATTACTTTGCTCACCCGCGACCTTAAAAGCCCCTTAAAGGGACCTTGAAAGTCGCGGTTGTTTATAGTTCGTCACTAACCTAACCTATTACTAATATGAAAATGTACCGCAGGTGCCAGCAGCTGAACGATTGGTGTCCATTCCTGTTCCCGTTGGAGACGCGGCAGATGTTCTTCGCTTGCACGGCGTTTGGAACCTCGCGAACTATAGTCTGGTTGCAGGCGCAACGCGACAGAGCGCTCGATCGTCAGAGGTAAGGAAGCTAGTCAAGAATCTAAGAAGAAGAATCTTGTATATAAGAGTAAAAGGGAGATCTCGGGCGCATTATGTAAGAGAACATCGTGGAAGAAGCTAGGGTTTCGAGCTATATGGAGACAAATCATTGAGGGAGGCAAGACACAAAGGGTTGTAGTGCGGCGGGAAAGAGAGTACAAGAAAAAAAAAACTGCTTGATAAGCCCCCTCTGTACTACGAATAAATAATTAGTCGGGAAGCGTAACTCAGAACAAATTACAAACAAAGCAGGGATTGGTTCGCGCGCGTGATGCAATGCCTTATGCACGACAAATGACGCGCAGAACATTTTTATTAAAGGCACTAAGCTAGTTCACACGGGCCAAACTAAAGATAAGCTTTTATTTTTATTTCACCCGTATGTCTCGTCCTGGTACTGTAATCAAAGTGTCTGTCTTGCAAGTTAAATTCGACCAACTTCCAGTAGTTGGATTGACTTGAAATTTGGTATACTTATGTAAATTGCGTGACATTGCAATAATCTGGTAGTGAGATCCTGGTAGTCCGTTCAGGATCGTCCCCACAGGGCGGAACTCTTCAACGGTTAATAGCATCGAATTGAAATTTGGTATGTAAATGTAGTTTGTGTGACATACAAGTAAGTACCGTCAACAAAAATACAGTCAGCAAAAAAAGGCCTTCAAAAGCTTATTTTCTAACGGAGTTAAAATTCCTGACTTATTATTTATTCGTAGCCTCTGTAAACATCGCAACTAGACAGATAATAAATAACAAAGCCACGTTTCCAGGGCGGGTAACACGGTGTCGCCGCGACGCGCTGAGCTTGAGGCCACGGAGTTCCGTCTGGGCCGCTTGCGCCACGAGCGTGTGCGCATCCCGCGACACCCGAACCTGCTGCGCTCCGCTATGCAGGTATGTTCTTGATTTAAAGCGAAACCACTCGATCCAAAGCAGAGGTACAACCTCAACCTATATTACATTTGCGAAAATGAATTGGAGTACAAAATGAAAATCGGCTAAATGAGCGGTCACGCGAAAGCTCAAAATACAGAGACTTTGCGTGGAGAGCATTCGGTAAAATCGTTATGCTTACGGCACGTCACTTCAATTCCGTATCGTCTCCATATTTTGAGCAGCAGTGTGGCCGTTCCTTTAATCTGTCAAATGAGGGGAATTGTCCAATGCCTACGTGAATTGGCACCATTCGGGAACTGTTATGTAAGCTATGGCTTTACCCTAGTGACGTTTGATTCAGGTGATGCGCGTCCACGCGGGCCGCAAGTCCGTGCTGGAAGTGGAGTTCGCCGGCGAGGAGGGCACGGGGCTGGGGCCCACGCTGGAGTTCTACGCGCTCGTGGCGGCCGAGCTGCAGCGCGCAGACCTCGCCATGTGGCTGCATGACGGACCCGCGCCCAACGCGCCCGCGCCCTACCACCTCGCGCTGCCGCACGGTAACTGACACATTCATCGTTATCAGCACACGGACGTCCATAGACCTCCAGTTGCTTCGGTTGGAAGCGGCCTGCATTCACCGTAAGCCGCGGCTTTAACCATGTCATCCGTCCGTCCCATTGATGGGCTAGAATTTCGGGATTAGGTCAATTGATGTCAACTGTCCTTTGTTTTTTTTCAAAGACAACAGTAAATAAACACTGTTTTTATCTTTGTCAGCCAAATTAATTTTTAAATAACAGAAAAGTTTGATTTTTAGTTGCTTTGAGTGAAATAATATATGGACAAATTGGATAATTTACATGCTCCTTGTATGATATGATAGAATTACCCATGGTTAGGAACTTGTCTTTTAAATGTTACTACTGTCGACAATTAATAAAGCCATTACACTATTTTGAACAAATTAATTATTTTTCAGAAAAACCTCCGGGCTACTACGTGACGCCCGCAAACGGCCTTTTCCCAGCGCCGCTCCCTCAAGACTCTCCAATCTGTGATAAAATTTGCAAATATTTCTGGTTCCTAGGGGTATTCTTAGCTAAGGTAATTATAATTAAGATAAAATCCAAAAATGTTTTATAGCCGTTTTTATTTAATGTGCATATTATATACATGTAATGCAATTTATTTCATAGGTTCTACAAGACGGCCGGCTGGTCGATTTGCCGCTTTCGGAGCCGTTCCTCCGAATAATGTGTGGCGAAGAATTGAAGAATGAACATCTACAGGAGATTGATCCTATAAGGCATAGGTAATGACAACGAACTAATATGTAAACAGTATAAAGAATGTGCTATAAGAAAGGTTTTCAATACTGCCGGAAATACTGCGGCAGCCGCGCGAATTGATGCCGAGCTCTTGTTAATTATTTCTTGGCGCCCTAAGACGGCTTCGTGGAAGCCGTCAACCGCAAAATATAGGGAAGGGCCTTTACAAATCTATGATGGTCCAGTGCAAGTCATCGCCACTGTGCAATGTCCCATGATGAGGGAATGGATTTGTGTAGGTACAAGGAGGAATGTGTTATAATATGTTTCGTCCATTATTCTTTCAAAGGGCTAGCGTCTTTTTTATCTTTTGCATAGACTAAACATTTTAATCGATGTAAAAATTGCGTGCATGTAGCTTTTAAGTGGCCATAATGGATATCTGTGAACATATTCGTCCGGATTGTGACCAGGTTCCTGCAGAGCGTGCTGGCAGCGGCGGAGCAGTACGAGGCGCTGGTGAGCGAGCCGGCGCTGGGCGCGGCGGAGCGCGCGCGCCGCGCCGCCGCGCTCACCGTGGACGGCGCCACGTTCGACCAGCTGGCGCTCAGCATGGCGCACGTGGCCGCCCGGGACGACCCCGCCGCGCTGCAGCCGCTCTGCGACGCGGGGGAGCACATAGAGGTACACTCGAACCAATTTGATTTCTGTCTGACCCACCGTAGAACGTTATCACAGCAAGTGTCATAATAAGTTCCCTTGTCACGCAATCCGATGTCACAATGACTTTCTCAAGAGATTCCTGAAAATATTATAATATATAAATACAAGAATTGCTCGTTTGAAATGATTAGATTTGATAACACCAATTCAATTAAAGTAAAACTACTTTTAAAATTTTAAGACGTGATTCCCTCACGGATTTTGTTTTACTGAGCTGTGACGTCACTTTTTAGCCAACTCCAATGACTAATTATTTATTTGTTTTAAGCAACTAAAAATCCAATTTCAAGTTTCATTAATTTTCGGACTAAGATAGCGTATTTTTATTAGAGTTACGTTTCGAATTTGTTGATAACTTAATTTGTATGTCTTCAAAGATTCAGTTGTGAGGACAAGTTTAGCAAACGTTTTTCCATTACAGGTCGGGCCACACAACGCCCGCGCGTATGCCGAAGCGAGCGCGCGCTGGATGGTCCGCGACGGCATCCGGCGGCAGGCGGCGGCGTTCCGGCGCGGCTTCGCCGGCGTGTTCCCGCCGCGACGGCTCCGTGCCTTTTCGCCAAGCGAGCTACGGCTCTTACTCTGCGGCGAGCGTGGCCCCGCCTGGACCAGAGAGTTACTGCTACAATACACGGAACCCAAGCTGGGGTACACGCGAGATTCGCCCGGCTTCCTACGGCTTGTGGATGTGCTGGTTGAGATGTCGTGGCAGGAGCGGAAGGCGTTCCTTCAGTTCGCGACCGGCTGCAGCAGCCTGCCGCCCGGCGGGCTTGCTAACTTGCACCCGAGGCTCACTGTTGTCAGAAAGGTATGATTCTTTTAAGACTTTATTATACTTAAGGGCCGGGTATAAGATTGTCCAGTTGCCCGGGCAACGCGATCTAGAAGACGCCGCCTGCGTTCAAAATATGGCAACGTTGAAAAAAAATAATTATAATATCAAAGGGCACTATATAAATGACAAACGACTTGCGTGCTTGGTTGGTTAAGGTCAGCGCTGAGCACAAGTTAAATGATATGTGTAAATGTGACGCCGGTCTTTTGTTTATGTGTAGTTAGTGACCAAGAAAAAATAGTAGTAAACAGATGAAAAGGGAACTAAAAATTCTTATTCAAAATTATTGCTATGTTCGCTTCAATCTGCTTAGATTACGTCATAAATGTGACATTTTAATAATAATGTAATTTCTAATTTCATTTCATTGTCTTTCATAGTTCTTTGATTATCTTCTTAGCAGCAGTTATTTTAAAGCTTGCTTTTATTGATACTTAAAAGCATTCTAATACCATTTTAAGCAAACTAGAATCAAATCATTCTATGCGATGCGTTGGTAATAAAACGATATTCCGTTACTTATTGTCCTAATCATTCGCATACGTGATTCCATGGAATAACCCCTCGTTTTCCCTGCAGGTGGAAGCAGGCGACGGCTCGTACCCATCAGTCAACACGTGCGTGCACTACCTCAAGCTGCCAGAGTATTCCTGTAAAGAAGTTCTGCGCGAACGCCTGCTCGCGGCCACCAACGAACGCGGTTTCTACCTCAACTGAACACAATATCTTACCACGCGCTTAGACTAAACACGCTAGCGTAAAGCCTGACCTACACTGTGAGTTACATAGCGGAGTTGTCGAGCAATGGATATATAAGTGTTCGATCAGTCTCTCGAATGTAACGCCACTCATATTATATTCCACGCGCCGAGTAATTGAGGCTTAAGAATAAACAACTAGAAACGAAACCCAGGCGCATACATACACACACACACACACGCGCACGCGTTTAAAACCCTTTTAGGCACTCGCTGCTAACTGCGACTCAACAAATTAAGCGGTTATTTTTTGTTTTTATTAGCTCAAAGGCATATTAACGACGTTTTTTCGTTTAAAAAAAAAATCATAAATGAAACGATGTCGGATTTCACCTCTTACGTCTGTATTCTTATGATCTTGTTCTTAACACAACACTTTTTTTTCTGCGGCAGTAAAAAAGATAAGACAATTTTCTAGCAAACATTTAAATTATCTTCTTTGAGCTTTATGACTTTAAACTGTAAGCTAGTTATAGCTAACTTCTTAACAAAGAAAAAACGTTTGATTGGAAGGCAGTATCAACGATGTTGTGGCAATTGCGAACGTGCTATCGCTGTGTGTGTGTGTGTGTGTGTGTGTTCTTATCAATGGGGGCTTTTAGAGTATAAAATGGAACTTGAAATGGCAAAAAATACGAATGAATTTAAAAACAAGGCAACATCAGACGTGACGCCACGTTTTGTTTATTATCATAATAAACTTAATTCGTAACAACATCTTTGGCAAACGGGCATAAAGCTGGAATTCTGGTTAAACATTTGATTGCCATTCAGTGTTATAGGTGACATTGTGCGTATTATGCGTAGCACGGGTTGACTTTGTAAACCAAACAATATACCTAATTATGACGAGATGCATTGAATACTTTTAGTATCAGTACAATTCTCGTATTTTAAGTCTACTTTGAGTCTACTGCAGTATTGCAGTGAGCGGTATTGGCTTTTGGTTACCAGCTTGCACCCGCGGCTTAGCCCCCGCTGCCGATGTGGAACTCCATATTCCACAGGAATTTAGCTTAATCCGGTCTTTTTCCTTGGCTACATCATCATGGAAACCTCTATGCAAAAATTCAGCTTTCTAGATCCAGGGGTTTTGCTGAGTGTTGATAACTCGGGTTAGGATTTATATTTTTATGTATTTGAAAGAAGGAAAGATAGATAGAAAGAAAACATGACATGCACTTTTTGGTTTAGTTAAATTAGAATTTTAATTATAAAAGACCGCTGCCAGAATCTTTAGCTTTTGCGTTACACGTTACTATAATCCGCGCACAAGGAACTTGCTTTTTTTCAAGTTGCTTTTTAGCAAAGTACTGAATAGCATCGTGGTGGTTTTATGTCTCCGTGTGTTTTTGTTTCGTTTGACTTGAATTCAAGATTTAGCAGTGATACTGTTTAGTAAATGATGGATACTATTATACAGATGGACATTTAAATAGGTAGTTTAAATGTTGTGGGAGGTTATCATTTACCTAATAGAAAACATCAGTCATGTTTGTGACATCGCAATATAGTGAAAAAGAATACACACATTTTTTTTGGGTTTAATAACATAGTTTTAATTTTCATCCTATGTAATTCGTTTTTTAATTAGTAGAATTGAATTATACGCGTGCATGATTGTACCCAGATGGAAGATCTATTACTACGAATGTCATTGTAGAGACAAAAAGTACAATGATAATTGATAACTCCTTTCCGATTCCTTTGTATCTACTTACAGTTACTGTCTTAAATTTGTGTTATAAGTTTTGCTGCTATACTATTATAAGAATTGATTAAAACTAATGTAAGAGAGGCTTTTGTTTTGTTAGTGAATGAGTACTTTGATTAGATCTCTGTGATGTTTATATTCATTACACGACTTGCTAGAATTAAATTAACAACCAGATTTATAACATTTAAATTCCCCTGATCTTTCACTAATTAAAATTGTGTCACGTTTAATAATATATTAATATGCATCTGATTCGGTGCTTCCATCATGGTGTTTCGCGATCTTATTAACTAATAACCATGTATCGAACGTAATAATAGTAAAAGAGTATACTGTCTATAAATATATAAATATTCTTATTACTTATTACGATTAACTTGCTGCTACTTTACGTGAATATGCACTTCTGAGATATAAAACGTTGAAAATGTAATAAGAAACCAAGAGAAAGTATAAATTCAGGGTGTAAAACACTTAAAAATATGTACTAATTATATTTTAGCTATGTTCCTTTTATAAAATAATTAGTCAACTGAAAGTTGGTATTGTGATGTATTGTATGAATATTTACGAATTGAAAAATATTTAATTTAACATAATTAGGCAATTAGATTAAAAAAAAATATTAACATTACAGCAACATGTAGCGCTCCAATCATATTTGTTGTTGAGGATTGTGTCAATAAACTAAGCAAAAATTAAAAGCGTTTTTCTCTGAGTTTCGCCGACCAGAACAGCTAGCCGCAAAATGATGAACGTACGCCGCGCCACAGGTACCCATTTTACAAACAAGCGTATCTTTTTTGCGTTGGCTTCTATTTCGTTTTTCATTTCCTCCCGAACTGTAGTAGGTACATTATCTTATCATTAAGCGTAATAACAAGTAAGTAAACTGGCTACGCAATGGTTTTCTGCCATTTGCTTCGGTGAAAATATCTAATACAGGAAATTTGATTTTTAAACATCGTAGCTGCTCTGTTATTATTACGTCAGTCTTAGTCTTGGACTATGGTTGACTTTTGGCACCCTTTGATTGACGGTTTCTACATTCGTAAGGTATTACGTCACTACATTGAAAAAATCTCGTATCTAAAATCAATATGTCAACAAAATTGAACCTTGATGTAATGTCTATAAAGTTCACTCTGAAAAATTATCGATTTTGAGTTTTTTAAAAGTAGTGACGGTTTGCTTTTTCAGGCATCCGAATTTATTTTCAATTCGAACGTAGGTCACATATAAGTCAAATTATACATATGTTATATTATGACTAGGGCCCGGAATTTTGCTTGCGGCTATTTCGATAGTTTCCAACTATTATCAAAGCGGTTAATTTATCTAAATAAAATAATACTTGCATTAACAAAAATACAAACTAAAATATAGTTGCGTAGAAAAACCAGAAAAATAAGACCAGCGCTGGGAATCGAACCCAGGTCCTCGGCATTTCGTGCCACGTGCTATGCCACTATACCACCACTGGACAGTGATACACACGAATTTCTCCTATGCACCGCATATCTCAGCTAGATATGGTCTTATTTTTCTGGTTTTTCTATGCATCTATATTTCAGTTTGTATTTTCGATATAATACTTGCAAGCATTATACCTACTTACGTTATCTATCAACTCTTTAATATGTGTAATATATATTCGTAGTTAAAGTGATTTCAATAAGACAATTTAAAAGTACAGTAACAAATTGAATCATGACCCCAGGGTGAAACATTTTAATAATCAATTTCACTATGATTTCCTAGGCAAAAGTATGAGATGTCAACATGACAACAGTAGCACAAAGGTTCCACCCTGCCTGGGTCTTCAATTTGTTCGACTGTACATCTGAAAGTTTGAGGAACCATAAATAAAAAAAACTGTTGATTTTCGATAACATCGACGAAAAGTGATGCGTTCTCCCTACAATCTGTCAATAGCCGCACGCAAAATTCCGGGCTCTAATTATGACTATTTTTTCAAAAAGTGGTCCATTTTCCAATTTTTCAGTTATCCTCTTATTAAAAAAAAATCCTGACGCTATTTCACCACAAAAAATAAGTAATATTGTTTTTAAATATATACAAAACCTTGTGGTAAAAGTGATAAAAAAGTCAGATAATCTTTGTTGTTGGATCCAATAGAAAGTTTTGATGTAGTTACAAAATTACGTTTTTTTCCTCACAAAATCTCGTGACGTTTTCCTGACGTCAATAAATTTTGTATGTTTCATGTAGTTTATGTTTTATGATCACGTCTTTAGGGTTAATAATTTCTTGACAAAACTGATTTCTTGTCAATTTCATGACGGGACAACTTTTTGAGAAATACTCTTATAACATATGTATAATTTAAGAGTAGACTAATTGGACGCTGTTTTGCAATACTGAGTCAACCCACTGTCATTTTGCAATACAATGTCAACTGTTAAAATTATTTTCTAACACAAGAGGCCCATTTCACGAAGCTACAAGTTACAATTTACAAGCGGTAGTCTCTTTTCAATTCGTACAGTTAAACAATGACTACCGCTTGTAAATTGTAACTTGTAATTTCGTGAAATAAGTAGGACACTGGAATAGAGACATCACCCGGAATGAACAATCACCTGGAAATGACACATCATGGAATTGACACATACTCGAATATTACAACTGAAGACGAGGCCTGAAGCCTTTATAAACCATGACCTGAAGACTTGGCTCATGCCTAATCAATTAAACAGCGTAGAGATAGATTCTATCGCATTTTTAGCGTTGAAGAGATTTAACTAAGTGACTATAGAGTAAACTTAGTATACTATTACTTCTGAATTGATATCTATATTATTATTATGAATACAACAAGAGAAAAAATGTTAAAAACAAGCCAGTGATTAAAATTCCAGTAATAAATCACTTAACCATATAATAAGCAACAAATTAAACCCTATAATAAGCAACAAATTAGTGAAGTACCTTGCCACATCTGAGATTGGCTAGGTGCCAGAGGCAGACCTAATAGAGTTGAACTAGGAAAGTATTGTTGACACGTATTGGGTATGGTGACCGATTTTTGAAATCACATTACTGGCAAACATTTGTGGGTAAGGCTCACGAGCGTTTTGCCCGCCTGTTCCAGTGTGTTATGAATATTGATGCATACGATAACTATTTGCCTTCTGTAAGTTCCATAATTATTTGCGAGTTCAATTTCAAGCGATTCTACAACTTCTGATACAAGTAGTTTCTCTTTGAAGTGAAGTATTCAGTTGCGTACTATCTGGGGAGCATTCCTCTAACCCGTGTCCAAGATATCCGAGATCTTGGCCTTCACGTTGATTCGAAGCTGGACTTTCATCTACACATTGTCTCTACCTGCAAAGACGACAGCAAGGTATTGGGTATCGTCATGCAGACAGCAGCACAATTCAAGGATGTAGGGGTTGCAATTATCTTATTCAATGCCTTTGTTTGAAGTAGAATGGAATATAACAGTATAATCTGGGATCCAATGGAAACGAACTATACGGTAATGCTAGAGAGAGTACAGCGTAGATTCGCCAGATATTTGTACAACAGAATGTATGGGTATTACCCATTTCTGTATCCCTCTGCGTTCGTTCTGGGTATGGTTGGGTTGTGTACCTTGCGTTATAGACGAAAAATGCACTTATTAGTACATTTTTGTCTGCTCTTGCGAAACAGAATTGAGAATCCGACTACTCTTGAACGAATTCGTTTCTTTGTCCCCGACCAATACGTGCGAGCAGGCGACCGCCGGCGCCATCCTCTCTTCACTGCTCCAGAGGGGCTCCACACGAGGCGCGCCAGGAACTCGCCCACTAACTAACTCGCAGCTCGTGAGATGGTGCTATCTTCCTTACACATTTAGAGCTATAAAACTAAAAAAAAAAAGCTTCATTTCCGGTTCCGCTCCCCACCACTGCGCGCTAGCAACTCTGCGCCCGCGTCGTCTAGCCTCATTTTTCAGAGCAATTTTTGTATTATATTCAGGTTACAAATATTTTTTTATTGTGTAGGATGAGAGGGATGGGACGATCTAATCGTCTTCGGTTGAAACCCTCGCATAATTGGAATTGAACTTCACAAGGTAAGTTCGTTTAATTCCTTATTATCCTTCGGGTTTCAACCGAAGACGATTATAATATTACAGTGCAGATGTTCAGAGCCCAGTAATGTTAGCCAAGGCCGTTAATAAGAAAATAATAAAAATATATTTTAAGGTAGAAGAGTAAATCAATTACAAAGAAGAGGGTACTTATATTGTATTGTTGATTTAATTCTCATATATACAACCTAAGGTTTTTTCGCCCATTAACTATTATGATACCTACATTAATTACCATGACAACGAAATATTTCCAAAATGTTAATTCTTTCCTGCTCTTTTGATAAGTACTTATGCAACGCCGCTGCTCTTGTTTTTTTTTAATAAACGCGTTCCGTATACCTACTGCCTACCGCTTAGAGTTGAAATAAAATATTTGTCATTGCAAACAATAAAATCCAAATAAAATCAAATTTAAAGGTTTAATAATATTTTTAATAATTTATTGTTCAACCTTTTAATGGATTTTTGCAGTATTAATAAATATGACATATTTTAAAAGGAGTTCTAAGTTCAAAATTACAATGATGAGTATGAGATTTGTATCGTACTACTAGACACTTTTTCGTTCCTAATTCATATCATAACTTCTCTACTTACCGGAAACTTTTGATCATTCATAGTCAAAATACCACGCACAGGACTTATCACCACAGACTACTAAGAGATTATCACGCTAACACACACGAGTAATATCTACCTCGACGTTTCGGCAACATTTTCGTTTGGTATTTTGACTATGTGTGAAAATCACGAAAGTTTAAGACATTATACTTTTGATCATTGTCTGACATTCTTAACTATCTGGTGACTTTTTAAAGATGTAATGGCGCCTGTACGTATAATTTTTGAGAAAAAGTTTTAAGTGTGATTACTTACTATACTCGTTTCTTAATACTCTGGACTAAACATAATTTTAAAATATTTGATAGTTTGTTTTGTAAGTAGGTATATGTGGTAGTATGTTCTCGCTGCTGAGCTGAGAAGTTGTATGTGTCACACGAGACCAAATTTTTTTTTGCATCTCGTGCAAACAATCTCTCGCTGATCTCAGGATTCTAACCTAGAACCACTCGCTATACGCTCGTGATTCAATTATAGAATCCTTCGCTTACACGGGATTCAAAATCAACACTCGAAGCAAAAAACGGCTTTGCTCTCTTATTGTACAACAAGAGCATAAAACGAGTCATTTTACCCAACGACGTTCCTATAGCCACCCGAGCCGGTACGGCGAGGGCGGATAGACACGTCGAAGGGAAAATTGGTTTAATGATCGAGTTTTACACTCTGCTTTTCACTTAGATTGCGAGAAAATGAAATAAATTATAATAATTCTATTTTGTTTTAATTTTATTGATTTATTATGATTGGTTTGATTTTTAGTTTTATATTAATTAAAAATCATTTAAAATCATGTAGAAACTTTTTTGTTTGTGGCTGTTAACACCTGATTACCTTGGTTTTAAGCGGCTTAAGTTGGTTTTAGACGAAGATTTTATTTTATGCACTAGAGCATAAAAAGTCATTTTATGTCGCCTAGATACAGCATAAACATGAACTTTACGAGCATGAGAAGTGACAATAATTATTTCATCTTGGGCGTTAACACTTGAATCCTTCATTACGCTCAGGAGTCAATGTACCTACCGCCCTCGCCGTAAGTACATCGTTTTGATCCCTTGTGACACAAATAACTATTACTTAAAAATAATTGCTAATGCGATACAGTCATCATCGTCAGGTTAAAGAAATGTTTCCATGCCGGTAACGGCGGTAACAAACTGCATAGAATAGTGCAACACCCACTCTTTCAAATTTGTGTGTATTAACCGTATTAAGTTCCCTATGCACATGATGGTAGGCAGATTGTTTTATTTTCATAGAAATGATCATGGAACCGATTTTATACTTTTCAGTTTGCTTTTAAAGTTGTTCGGAACCCTTACCGCGACTGGTCAGTAACTATAAACGAAAACCTTATTCAAACATGGTCATTTTTGACAAACCTAAATAAATATTCATAGATTTACATGTGTATATGTTACAAATGAGATATTATGTACTGACATAGAGTATAAGGCTTTTTTGAATGTAGAGAGTTGCATTGAGACACCGAGGTCCTACCAGCACCGGCGCCGGCGCTGCGCAACGCTCCCGCTGCTGCTGCGGCTGCAACAATCAATCGCAACCTTGGGTGTTTTACACAATTTTTCATACAATACCAAATAATTGAAACCATTAGTATAAAACCTTCCAGGCTCGGAAGCAATGTATCAGTCAGCAGCCTGTCATCGGTGCAGAATGAGGAGTTTACTCGTGTGTTTGGTCGCACTGGCGGCTCTGGCGTACGTCAGCGGGCGCGAGGTGTCGCGGGAGAAGCGTGACGCGGACCTGGAGGCGGCCGCCTCGCACAAGGGCGGCAAGTGGGACAAGGGCGGCGGCCACGAGCATCACGCCCACCACCACCACGACCACGGCGAGAAGGGACACAAGGGCTACAAGGGACACCACCACCACGAGCACGGCAAGAAGGGACACCACCACCACGAAGGACACAAGGGACACCACGACGAGCACGGCGGACACAAGAAACACCACCACCACGACGACGGCCACCACCACGAGCACCACCACGGAGAGAAGGGCCACAAAGGCCATGGTCATCATGAGGAAGGCCATTACCATAAAGGACATTCCACTAAAGGACATCACGGTGTGCACAAGGAAGACGAATTCAAGAAGGAGAAGCACTTCCATGACCATCACCACGAGGGCGGCCACCACAAGGGACACGGAGGACACCACGAAGAGCACGGACACAAAAAAGGAGGTGAATTCCACAAGGGACACAAACATGGCGGTCACCATGAGCACCACCACGGTAAGAAGGGTCATCATGAGAAGGGCGGACACCACCACGATCACAAAGGTCACCACGATGAGGGCGGCCACCACGAACACCACCACCACCACCACGACCACGGGAAGAAGGGCGGCCACGAGGACCACAAGCACTGGGGACACAAGAAGGGACACTAACCATTTTAAAGACTGCGTATATTTCTATGGATGCCAATTAGTTAAGCCTTACTTGCTTAGGTTAACTTTATTGAGTTTTTGTTTGTACAGTTTTAGGTGAATTTATTAAAAAAAATATATCGTTTTATAGTTATGCTTATTTTTACGACTTACCCCTAAAACTGACCGCCTGTAATCTATACCTACCAATTGAAGGCTTATTGTGGTGGAGAGAAAAAAAGGTATCAATTTCACGTTTCGTTTCAACAACAAACGTTACATAAAACAGTTGGCGGTGGCCGCTGGCAACGTCCACCGGCGGTAAACTCTGCGTTGAGAAACTAGATCGCTGTCCGAGATTGGCCTACATTTTCGTGGCCAACAAATTAGTCGTGGTTTGCAATGGACCGTCACTTATAGAAAACACTTGCAGCCCGAATGCAATTGATAACAGATTTTCCTCACAGCCACTGGACTGAGAAAAGTGTAGATAAATCTTGCTCGTGTCCCAGACACTGCCGCCTGCTCGCTGCAGCGATGATGTAGATAAAGTTTTATTCGAATAAAAGAAATTGTTAAGAAGTCAGCTCCACAGACATATCCAATTTCGTTCAAAATAAAAAGGTAAATTTTGAAGACAGTGGAATGGAGAACATATCTGATATATTCTGGAGATAGGATTGTGTTGAGAAGTGTAGATTTGTATAGGAGATTGCTTGATATTGTCGGTGGTTGTTTGATGAATGCACAAACACACAAGGTGTAAACGCCTGTGTGGTTCGTGATATTGGCGCCTGGACAGGTGCCGAGTAACACAACAGGCGCCCGCCTCTGTTCAAATTATACATGTATTTAAGCAACACGCGTCTCCATGTAGATACCTACCTACATAGGTAGGTATTCCATTTAGTAATTATTGACGGTTGTATTAACACCGGCGGCTGTTGGAAAATATTTTCACAAATTCAATACGTACCTTAAATTAAAAGATGTTCGGCTCGATAAATTCCGTAAAGATTCCAGGACGGGAAGAATTCCAGTAATTTGCAGGAATAGGTAGGTACTCAGGTATTTTGAGCTGTAATTACTTGTATAAGGAGATCCTTAGAAAATATTTTTAGCTCACAATGTTTTATCCTGAATCCTGATTCTATGTTTGAGCTACAATTTATTGTGTGGTAGTTCATTTCAGTTATCGACATAGCCCACCGCATTAGCACGCTGAAGTGGCAATGGGCCGGCCATATAACCCGAAGAACCGATAACCGTTGGGGTAGACGAGTTCTTGAGTGGAGACCACAGATCGGCAAACGTAGCCTAGGACGTCCTCAGACTCGGTGGAGCGATGATCTTCGCAGAGCGGCTGGCAAGAGAGGATCGTGCTCAGTGGCGTGAAATGGGAGAGGCCTATGTCCAGCAGTGGACGAACATAGGCTGATGATGATGATGATAATGAGTTCATTTCCAATAGAATATTATTAATGGATTAGGTAGGTTACTTAAAACTTTTTTTTTCTAATATTACCTCGACGTTTGAGCCATATTGCAGCAGCCGTAGTCACGAGTAGGCTAAGGTGTAGGTATATAGAGTATCTCTATGGCTTGGACAGGTTGTTGCAAAAACAGATATGGAAATAGAACAAGATTCAATAGTCTGGTAATAGTAATAAAATGAAATACGATTATCTAAAGGGGATGTTATCGTAATTTTTAGCATGTGACCTTTTTCAGTTGCCTATCTGTCATAGTTTTGTTAAGTTGGCATTCCTGAAACAGTTTTGTGACAATTTAAATTAGAAAAATTATTTAATTATGATATTTCTAAATATTTAAATTACGGTAAAATTAGAAACGGTTAAATGAATGGAAAATCTTCACAAACATAATATGATAAAGTTTGGGTTACCGTTTAAAATTAATTTAAATAATAAGTAACTGTAGGTACAGTCAAGGGCAAAGATATCGACACGGCCAAAGTTGCAAAAATATCTATACACGACTTTATGCACTTAACATTAAGGCTTGATTACCGCGTTGCGATTGCTTTGCGATGTCCTATCCGAGCTATGGGTATCACTTTTGTGAAACTCTTAAATAATATACCAAAGTACTCGTAACCTTCTCGTAACTATTATTTATTTCATAGCGGATTTTTGTCGAAGGTTGCTCCAAATAATTTTTACTAAAATCATTTAATTTGTGTTGAAATAATTTGCATTATTTTCGTTCCCTGAACCCTAAGTTTATAATGCATTCATTTTTTTTTGCAAATAGAGCGTGTTAAAATAAAAGCAGTTCACATGTAAGTGAGCATATTTAGGTGAATCAATGGCGAACAGGTAATTTATATTTGAAAATTCTTTCATTATTAAAATTATTACGCGTTTCGACATTATTGTTACTTAGATTATTTCATTAATTTCTTAGTTTACTAAGTTTCTTAGTAACTAAAAGTTCAATATCTCAAAAACGGCTGAACCGATTTTAATTAAACATGTCTAAGAACCATCGCTAAAACACCTGCGTTTAAATAAAAAAAACCGCATATGTCGGCACTGGCTGTTTCAGATTACAAAGCTAAAACTACTAGTTAAAGATTAAATCGATTTACTTATAAAAAACCGGCCAAGAGCGTGTTGGACACGCCCGAAATAGGGTTCCGTAGCCATTGGCTGCAGCTGAAAATCAGCGCTGTGGTTCCGTACCTCAGCATTGCTGAGCTGCCAGCCCTTTCGGCTAGCTTTAAGTTGACCTTAATTAAACATTAATTTATATGTACCTGATGTATGCTACCTACAAGTTTGCCGAATAAACTTTTTCTTTCTTTCTTTCTTTCTTTCCATTGCGAAAAAATTAAATAATATTTTTCTAAAGATTTCGTATTTTGTACGGAATATTCCAAGTTTAGGTATATTTTATACCTTAGGCTGCTATTTACTCTTAAACTACTAATAATTCTCAAGAAAACTTAACCGTTCTAGTTTTCCTTGTAAGTTTGATATACTTACTTCCATCGGTTTTTTTTTTAATTTTTCCTCCCACCGGTTTAGATTTTAGAGGGAAAATCGTTTTAGCAACCCCTTAATGGTTTTAAAATACCTATCCAACGATACCCCACCCCACACTACAAGGTTGGACCATTTTGTCGGCATAGTTTACATATACATTTGTGCAAAATTACAGCTTTCTAGCATTGATAGTCCCTGAGCAAAGCCGCGGACGGACAGACAGACATGGCGAAACTATAAGGGTTCCATTTTTGCCATTTTCGCTACGGAACCCTAAAAAGGGGTAGATTTTCGCAACCCGAGCAAAAAATGGCTCTTGCAAAATTGTGAAACTAATTGAGTTTAATTGAAGTGATAAAAGTAGGTAAGTATTGCCTCATGAGTTTGGTGATGTTACTATTATATTATGAAGCCTTGGATATTCTAACTGGGAATGAGAAAGTTAAGATCTCTTAACACAACACATACACACACAAACATCACACCTGTATTCCCAAATGGGATAGGCAGGGCACACGAAACAACACATTCAACCGTGTCACCGTGTGGAAGCCTGCGTTATCTACGAGGCGTCGCTAGTCTCTACCGCTGCCGGTGACAACTAGGAACGTGGAAACATTTTGGAAGGCAAAATTTATAAAGCCTCTGAGTCTCAGTTTCAAGATTTACCCACTTATTCTAATTACAACCTCTACCTGTAGCAAATATAAAGGTACCTATCTTTTTATTTGCTTCTAGCAAAGACCATCCAAACGAATATTTAATGTATGTAATACCTACCTTTAAACGAGCAATTCTTGCATATTCCTAAAATAAAAATCCCTAACTATTCATAGTTTTTTTTCATGTATTTTTGTTTTGTATAATTTGAATTTTACAGCGCATTGGTGTTTAACTGTAATGCTGTAATATTTTGTTGGAATAAATAAATAAATAAATATTTATTTATCTCGGAATTGGCTGTAACGATTTCAAAGAAAGAATTTTGCTATGTACAGGTGAACAGAACCATTGATCTAGCGTATTTAATGTTATCTCTAGGAAAATAGGTTTTACAAGCGTTTATGAGTAATGAGGTTGTTTTTTGTAACAAATAGTAGTAGGGTCTATTACATAGCCCTATAGTTGTTGTTGTTTTTTGCTGCCTCTATAGGTGCCTCTACCTGGTAGGGACCACTACTACTTTTGGCGGATATTAAGTATTATTTTAGGGCAAAAGAAATTAGAATAGCAAGCATAAGCTTAAATACCTCCAGTCCCTTAAAAATGCTTTTTGGGGAAAGATTTCATGGCAGAGGGTTCGATGCGGTAAACAATGTCATTCTGAGGTGCGCTTGATGCAATATTAGAACGCTTAGCCAGTCTCGCGACGCGTCGATTACCGCAGCTTACACAACTCTTAAATATAAAACTGCTGCACCATCATCAAGGCGACAATTTAAGGAGGAGATTGATCACGTTGACCGCACTCGTAACACGCTGCAACATGAGGCCACTCCTATCGTGTACATTGGTTCTAATAGTAATTAGCATTCTAGCAGTCGCAGATACGCGCCGGTTGCCACCATCCAAGTTCGAAAAACGTTTAGATAAAGATAAAGTGGCTAAAGTGGAAGAAGTTGACCAAGAACCTTCTGCAACCGGCCACAAAAAGGAACATCACCACAATCACGAATTCAAAAAAGGTGGCGGTAAAGATCATCATGCTGAACATCACAATGAACATGGAGAAAAAGGCTATAAAGGCTACAAAGGGCATCATCACCACGAGGAGGGCAAGAAGGGCCATCACGACAAAGAACACCACAAAGGGGAATACGACGATCATGGCGGACACAAGAAAGATCATCACCACGAGGACGGCCACTACGATGAACATCACAGGGGAGACAAGGGAGAAAAGGGCCACAAATACGAAGAAAAAGGGCACTACAACAAGGGACACTCGACTAAGGGTCATCACGAAGTACACAAACTTGATGAATTTAAGAAAGATAAGAAATTCTTCGACGAAGAGGGTGATTCCGGCCATGAAGAGAAGCATGGTGGATTTCACGAAGAGCATGGCCACAAGAAAGGTGGACATTATAAGAAAGGACACCATCACGGAGGGCATCACGAGCATGAGCACGGTGAAAAGGGCCATCACGAGAAAGGAGGCCATCATAAAGAACACAAGGGTCACAAAGAAGCCGCCGGTCACGACGAGCATTACAATCATCATCACGATCACGCCAAGAAAGGAGGGCATGAGCACCACAAGAAATACGGATACAAGAAAGGTCATTGATGAGACTTCGAATAGTTTAGTTGAAGTTTGCAAAAGACTTAATGCTGTTGCATTCGTTTTCTATATGATATTTGTAAATAATGTACCAAAAACCTAATTTATTTAATAATAATATTAAGTATTAAAATGTGTAAACTGGTGAGTAAGAGGCGTAGGCCGGGACCCAATGACAGAATAATTACCTACTAAAAGCAATCATTTTGATGTTCAGATCGTAAAAGCAGGTCGTTAAACGGCAACAGAATATTGATGGTGCTCAGCGATAGCTGAAGCCGTCGACGAGGGTCTAGGTGTTATGATTATATCTGGACGGTTACGGCAGCGAGAACGGCGTGACTCCCATTGTTACGTGTTAACACCAGATAGCTAAATTTCTAAGGTATTTTATTTCAAATAATAGTCATTAATAAAGATACTAATCAAGCTCTATTGTATGTTATTTTAATTAGAGTATATCCAAATCCAATGGCTATAATATAATCGGGTTAATCACAGTGAAAATCGCTTTGTGTCTTTTGTTGAAAACGGCTTGAATAATTCATAGAGTGCCTACGGTAATACGCGGAGGGTAAAGAGATATTTTAATCACGGGAATCGAGAGATCCTCCCTGCTCCCGGCCGGGATGGCTGGAACAAATTAATTGTGCATAATTATCTAGCCGCTATCTAGTATCTCTTTCAGCTCGGTCAGATAACGACGGGCTAGGCTCCGGGCGAGGACCAACCTACATTTACGAATAGAACAGATTCAACGAAAAGCACTTGTCTAAATATACTTATTTATCTACATACTAGGATTACTTTGGGTATTTGAGGATTATCGTGATTGGAGCTCAATCATACGCTGTAACTGCAAAATAGAAAATTATAAATGTTTTAGTTTAAGACTAATCGTAATCATTTTTCCAGATTTAGTCTTATTAGTCCTCATAAACATATTTATACTTTTCCAAAAACATACAATACAATACAAACACCCTTACTGTACAACCACATATCCGCATATATGAAAAAAATACAGAAAAACAAAACAGTAAGTACATGGAGAAAATATTGTATTATGGTAACCAATATGTCCGATTGGCTATATATACGGCGCCATCCGAACAAAATAAGCATTATTTGCTTAAATTGTCACAGTTTAGAGTCTGAACTTCATAAACATGTTTCTTAAGTAAATAAAAAAAAACATAATTGCTTAAGTCTTGATTCAAAAGATTTCTAAGCGTTAGCTAACGTTATAAAATAGTTTAATTATCTAGAAATATTAAGCAATCCCAAAATTCTGTCCACGGAACGTCATTTTTACTCAAGAATGGTACGTGAAGCAGTTGAAATAAAAAAGCATAAGCATATTTCAACCGGGACGATGGGTATAAGCTTTCATCTTCGTGGAATCCTGTTATTAATAAGTGTCGGCGTCGGGATGAATGTTCGGAGGGACGATCGGACGTTGTTAGTGTTGTGTGTCGGTGTGATAGGGTGACTAATAAAAGTGACCAAGTGCGGGTAGTTCGTGATACGAGTGCGGGTAGTTCGAAGAACTCGCGCTGCTAGGCAGACTTGACACCCCACACTTCATTCTACTCGTGACCACGGCAACTGTAACGTTGCCGAAACGTCGAGGTAAATATTACTTGTGTAAAAATAGCGTGATAAGTCCCGTTTATGGTATTTTGAGTATTAAGCAATGAGACAAAATTAAAATTGTAACCCAATTAAGCCGTCTCGGCCTAGTGGTTTGACCTATCGCATATCGCCTCTCAAGCAGAGGGTCGTGGGTTCAAGCCCCGGCTCGCACCTCTGAGTTTTTCGAAATTTATGTGCGGAATTACATTTGAAATTTACCACGAGATTTGCGGTGAAGGAAAACATCGTGAGGAAACCTGCACAAACCTGCACAAGCCTGTGCCCAGCAGTAGTACGTATATAGGCGGAGATGGTAACCCAATTAAGTTTCTTTGCCTGTAACCTTGTAACATGGCAAACCTCCGCGGTGCGCAACTGGCCGCTTACAGAAGAACAAAATTCTAAATTCTAAATTGTTGATACTCATTTGTTTTTTTTCCGCGATTGGCTCTACTATTTGGCAGGGCGTAAGCCGAAATTTGATTATTTATAGAAATAATTAATTATTTCACTTTGTGATAGCTAATTCACTGACTTTTACTTGTGATATAAGGGCTGCCACTATTGCAGGTATTGTAAATATTATTTGCTCTGTTTGTAACATTTATTCTTGTTTATATTGTGTGAAACCTAATCCAAGTCTCGTTTAGCTTTGTTTCGCTGGTCCGACACTATATAACGAGACTTGGATGGGTGCTGCAAGCAAGCAGTAAAGCAGGGTGTTTTATTCCAGCCCTTCCTTTTTCCTGCTGAATCCAAATCATCATCTCCACTTCCTCTCCGTTCTGCTGCCTCGGAGCAGATCGCCGTCGCGACTGGACGCTTCGAGGCTACCTCAACACCCTGCCCTGTTTCCCTACCTATCCTACAAGTCTCAGGCCAGTGTTTTTTTAAATTTATCTACAAGAGCAGTGCTGACTGAAATAATTGTATATATATTCTTTTGTATTGTATTTTATTTTGTAACCACACGCCTTTTATTTCTCCGACCGGCTAGCCGGTTACAACCTTCCAATACACAACCAAATGTACCTACATACGTAATAAGTAGTAACAGTATTACTTTGCGAGCAAATTTACCGAGTGCTTACGCTATAATCAATTAAACCTACACGCTATAGGTACTCGTACTTAGTAACATTCGGGCTTACACTCTCGTGGTTAGAGGTAGTTAAGGACGTCTAAGGAGGCAAGCTTAACATCGAGTATTTTTTTAAAATGTGGTGGTATTTCTTATCGTTTTAGAGTACGCTGGTTTTAAGTGACAATTGTAAAGCATTATTCATTTACAGCAGGGACAAGAAGCGGTCAGAATTGGTTAGTGAATTGTTGCCGAGGTCATTCAAGCGAGCACATCTGATGGGAGGGAATTTGCAGGACAGTGCTGGCAAGGGCCTGTCAAGCATAGTGTCAGGCAAAGAATAGCTAGAATAGCTTATGACAGACAGTCCGGGCAGATATTTGTAGAGGTATTAATTTAGTCTTGGGTGTTTAATATGTATTTTAAGTATGTATATATCTATTTAAGTATTAAGTAAAGTATGTTGACCCGTTGCATAGTTAGCCTACCACGATCTTTGCTTTCTTTTGGTCTAAGTTAAATGGTTTCTAGTGTCCCGTGATATTTATTTAATATTTTAAATACGAGTACTACAGTATTATTTTACTAGCCAGCGTCATTTTCGAGTGATGCAATTTCCAAAATCAGTTCCCAGGCACCTATATCACGTTACAAGTGCTATATACAATTCAACAAAATTGCCACTTTTTGTGTGACAAAGTTCAGGTTGATATGTAGCATTTGTAATTTTAGTATTACAAATAACAATTACCTACAAGGGTCGTCACGTAAAAATTACGCTCTGGGCTCCTGGAGATTGATTCAAATATTTTTTCACTGTCTTGGAATTTAATTCACGTTTAGTTTATAACACACCTATCGAAAGTTAAAGAACGTCTAGGTAGTAACATTAAAGAACGTGTAGGTAGTAACATTACAGAACGTGTAGGTAGTAACATTACAGAACGTGTAGGTAGTAACATTACAGAACTTGTAGATAGTAACATTACAGAACGTGTAGGTAGTAACATTACAGAACGTGTAGGTAGTAACATTACAGAACGTGTAGGTAGTAACATTACAGAACGTGTAGGTAGTAACATTACAGAACGTGTAGGTAGTAACATTACAGAACTTGTAGATAGTAACATTACAGAACGTGTAGGTAGTAACATTACAGAACGTGTAGGTAGTAACATTACAGAACGTGTAGGTAGTAACATTACAGAACGTGTAGGTAGTAACATTACACATGTGATGATGATTTCCATCGTATTTTATCGGAAAAGTTCGTATTTATCGTGCTGTCATGGGACACTTGACACCGACTGACCCAGTCCCAAACTAAGCAAAGCTTGTACTATGGATACTAGGCAACGGATAAACATACTTATATAGACAAATACATACTAAAATACATATTAAACCTCCGAGACCTAAAAACAAACATTCCTATTATTCATACAAATATCTGCCCCGGCCGGGAATCGAACCTGGGACCTCAAACTTCGTAGTCAGGTTCTCTAACCACTTGGCCAACCGGTCCTCAAAATTGTTTCATGAACATTGATTATTTCGGGTGCCGTCGTATTCCTATTGACATCCGACTGTATCCGACGAAAAACCATTATCCACACATCTGTACTTTAGTATAAAAGTTTCGTATCAATAATTAATTATAGAATATCGGCGATGTGATTAATATTCACTTATTAAAGGGTGTGCCTACCTGTAAAATTTCCGTTCCGCGAAGGCAGCCGAGTGCGCCACACCGCAATTAGTCTTGTAATTACCACATAATGGGTTCTGGAAATAGAAGTCGCGCGAAAATCTAATCTTATTAAGTTATTACAATTGCGCTGTATGATTTGGGGACGTAGCTTTGCTGTGTTCAGCATTTAACACCCTATACACTTTATATTAAAGGGATTATACTGTTGAATTTGTTTTTTAGGGTTCCGTAGTCAACTAGGAACCCTCATAGTTTCACCATGTCTGACTGTCTGTCTGTCCGCGGGTAAGCTCAGAGAGCGTTAGTACTAGAAAGCTGTAATTTGACATGTATATACATATCAGTCACGCCGACAAAATGGTACAATAAAAAAAAGTAATAAAAAATTTTTTAGGGTGCCTCCCATAGACGTAAGATGGGGGTGTTTTGTTTTTTCTCGACTAACTCTATATTGTAGGGTATCGTTGGATTGGTCTTTTAAAATCATTGGGGAGTTGCTAAGACAATTTTTCTATTCAGTGATCTGTTTGCGAAATATTCAACTTTAAAGCGCAAATTTTAATTGAAATCGAACGTCCCCCCTCCTCTAAAATCAAAACTGTTGGGTCGAAATGTAAAAATTCAGAATGGTAGTAAATATATCAAATTTACAAGGAAAATTATAGCGGCTAAGATTGCTGGAGAATTATTAGTAGTTTAAGAGTAAATAGCAGCCTAACATATAAAATATACCTAAAACTTGGAAGATTCAGTACACAATACGAAATCCTTAGAAAATTATTATTTGATTTTTTCGTAATGGCTACGGAACCCTATCCTGGGCGTGTACGACACGCTCTTTGCCGGTTTTTCTTAATTTCACGCGCTTAGCACCACTTATAATTAGTATCAGGTCTGCCACCAAAACTCTTCGTCATCAAAGTCAAAGCCAAAATATCTTTATTCAATTTAGGCTATTACAAGCACTGATGAATGTCAAAAAAAAACTACCACTGGTGCGAAAAAACCTCTGTTGAGAAGAATCCGGCAAGAAACTAAACGAGGTATATTTTTTAAAACAGATTTACAATATAATTAAATGCTATCATACATCACAAGAATTTAACACAATAGATTCGCTGTTATCGTCATTATCTTCAAACTTATGTTTCTGTGTAGAATATTTACACGAATTAACGAATTACACGAATACACAAAACACACGAATACACGAAATGTTTATTCTCGGGTCTTGGATGTTTAATATGTATTTAAGTATGTATTTATCTATATAAGTATGTTTATCCGTTGCCTAGTATCCATAGTACAAGCTTTGCTTAGTTTGGGACTAGGTCAATTGGTGTCAAGTGTCCCATGATATATTTTTTTAATTTAATTTTATTTTATTTACGTTTTATTTAAATTGCGAGGCTTGTACAGCATGAATAAAGTTAGACGATGTTTCTAATAAGAACTCACTACTAAGAACAGTGTGGAATCCATTTAATAAATTTTGCTTCGTACATTGAGTTCTATGTACTTACTAGTAAAATGCCAATAAGAATTCCCGAGCCTTATTATGGGAAGCACTTAAATAAATGGTCTGTACTTTACTTACACAATAACGCTGCAGGGCTAATGTCTATTTAAGCCTACAACAAGCAGAGCGCGCTGGTATTGATTAAAACACGTTTATAGCGGCACTTGAAATTGCTAGAGATCAAGGCTTTTTCGGTGTTCAACGAAACATTTTCGGTTTAAATATACGAAGCTTTGGCAACGCAAGCTATGGAAAATTTAACTTAACTATACATAGATCGTTTCGTGTACAGGCACCTGCATTAATATCTGCCACAGCGGAGCGTGCAAGAATATCTGATACGCCCTACCAGACCTAAAAATAGAGTCGTATGATAACACACACAGCTACAAAAAGAACTGATTGCACAAAAGGAGAATAGACATCGACATCTATGTACCTTACGGCACATAGATGTCAATGAGAATATATTAAATAAATGACTAACCTCCTGTTTCACCAATCACGGATTAAATTTATTTGACGGATAAATGTGATGCCGTCTATGTTTGTTTTGTTCGAATAGACGGAGACGGCAACACAATTATCCGTCAGTTAAAATTAAAATCAATGGGTGGTGAAACAGCCCCTAAATATTAAAATCCTGCTGTCATTACACAACATGTTCTTGTGTGCGTGACTTCAACTCTGGTGGCACTACCTGCATCAGATATCTTTACACGCTTTGTTGTTCCAGACATTAATGCTGGTAACTGTACCTACTAGAGTGAACGACTTTTATTTGTGCGCGAAGTGTCTTTAAATAGAGACGAAACATAGACACTTTAATAATTCATTTAACTCAATCAAATCGCAGCGGCTCTCGTGAGACTAGAGTGAGTTATAGAAAGTAGCATACGACACAGATTCACTGTTTGACAATGTTGGCAGCGCTGTATCAATTCAGTTTCAACAGGCAATATCAAAACTCAACACTTCAATTCAAATCAAACCATGTATGTCCAATGTATGTAAATGGTTATCTGTAAGAGATCGCTTTTAAGCGATAAGACCGCCCATTGTCTATCCTGAATTTATGTGTTTATATTATACATTTTAAAAGCTTTTATTTAACTTGCAATGTACTCGTATGTAGTTACCTATGTATGTATGTGCGGGTCAAATCTTGCAAGTTAAATTTGACTCACTTCTAGTAGTCGAATTGTTTTGAAATGTAGCATACTTATGTAAATTGCGTGACAATACAATAACCTGGTAGTGGGATTCTGGTAGTCCGGCCAGGATCGTCTCCGCCTCTTCAACGGTTAATGGCATCGACTTGAAATTTGGTAGATATGCAAATGTAGTTTGAGTGACAATGCAAATACAGTCAACAAAAAGTACAGTTAGCAAAAAAGCTTTTATTAAAAAATATTTTTTTACCAATAACTTTTTTGTATTGATTTGTGGTTTGTAATAAATAATATTTGTATTGTATTGTATGTTTTAAAATGTTTTAGATTTATCAAGCTTGCAGGCTAAAACAAAGGTCATTAAGTCTGAGCAAGTGCCCACCTGCTTTAGTAATTCATTGCGGTGGTATTCTTAATAGGTGTAGTGGCAGACTTAGTATAGGCACCCTGCACGGCACAATTAAATAAGACTAGCCCCGGCTAGGTAATTAGGCAAATAATACATAGTTGAATATTAAGTTACCACTAATTCCGAAGGCGACTACTGTGTGTGTTTGTAACGGATTTAGCCAGAAATCCAACATAGAATTGTTTCATGAATTAGGTACCTACTGGCGATTATACGAGGGATAAAATGGAATAACTACCTACGTTATTTTATTAAACTGAAATTATGAAACTCAGTGTGTACGAGTATAAGTAGGACTTTTATCTATATCTATATATGTAATAAATATGTAACGAGTTGGGGTCTGTACATGGAAAATATTTGAGTAAAACTGTTACCTACTAGACTTATTATGAGCGCAATAGAACCCGAAATAATTATTTTTAGAATTATCTCACTAAGAGAATGGGGTTTTCACTGATATACCCATACTGTTGTTTCGTTAGATTACCTAACATTTAGTGTTTATTTCAGCTTACAAATAAAAACTGGCCAAGAGCGTGTCGTACACGCCCAGGATAGGGTTCCGTAGCCATTACGAAACAATCAAATAATATTTATCTAAGGATTTCGTATTGTGTACTGAATCTTCCAAGTTTTGGTATATTTCTATACCTTAGGCTGCTATTTACTCATAAACTACTAATAATTCTCAAGCAATCTTAGCCGCTATAACTTTCCTTGTAAATTTGATATATTTAATAACATTCTGAATTTTTTGAAATTTTTCCACAACTGTTTAGATTTTAGAGGGCTCGATTTCAATGAAAATTTGCACTTTAAAGTTGAATATTTCGCAAACAGACCACTGAATAGAAAAATTGTATTTGCAACCCCAGCAATGGTTTTAAAAGACCTATCCAACGATACCCCACAATATAGGATTAGTCGAGAAAAAAAAACACTCCCACTTTACGTCTATGAGAGGTAAAAAAATGATTTTTACTTTTTTTATTGTACCACTTTGTCGGCGTGCCTGATATGTATATTCATGTCAAATTACAGTTTTCTAGTACTAACGGTCTCTGAGCTTACCCGCGGACAGACAGACAGACAGATGGACAGACATGGCGAAACTATAAGGGTTCCTAGTTGACTACGGAACCTTAAAAAAGATACTTCCGTCAATTTAAACAATTTCGTAGATTTGTTTCGGAAGAATAGATGTTAGTGTGTCTGAAACTTTGGTTAACTGTATTATGTATTGGTTAAGTACTATTTTCTATAAAATTATACCATTTGATTCTATCCGTTTGTTCGTTTGTCTGTCTGTCCATATGTCACAGGTATTTTGGTTTTTTTTTTGTATTTTTTTTGGTATATCACGCGGTACGCAATACCGAGGACCTGGGTTCGATTCCCAGTGTTGGTCTTATTTTTCTGGTTTTTCTGTGCATCTATATTTCAGTTTGTATTTTCAATTTAGGTTTTAAGGGATGACCGTAAAAGTAAAAATTTGGAATTGAAATATAAAATAAAAAAAAAAAAAACAATCTTAATTTGATTGCTTAATAACGATATCTCTTGTCCGGGTGAGCGGTTAGTTCCAATGGAATGCCGAAAGTTTCTCGATGAGGGCTACGGTATAGATGTCGCTAGCGTCACTGCTTAAGTAGCTAAATAAGAAACAAACAAGCTGAGATATGTGGTGCATAGGAGAAATTCGCGTCTGTAACGTTGACCAGCAGTGGTGTAGCGGTATAGCACGCGGTACGGAATACCGAGGACCTGGGTTCGATTCCCAGTGTTGGTCTTATTTTTCTGGTTTTTCTGTGCATCTATATTTCAGTTTGTATTTTCAATTTACAGTATTTTAGCTATTTTTATTCAAAATACAAAATACCAATTAAAAAATACTATTAAGAATAAAAAGTAATCCAGCCCATATGGGCTAAAAGCAAAGTGAAAGAAGATGTAATCACTTAATCAGCAAAACCAGTTTCCTTCTCATAATTAGTCAGTGTTGTCAACACTAAAGATCGACATATTTAGCGGCTGCCATTTTGCTTATGAAAGCTATCGAACGCTATTTTCTTCAGAACGCACCCATTTTACTGATGCTGAATCTAATTGGTTTTAGAACTACGTTCCTAATGGTAGTCTAAATATTGATAAGACAGTGCGCGTCTGATTGGAGCAATATCCGGCGTGCTAAGGCTCAGACCTATGCACATCGCTGGCGGACGGCAGCACCCAGTTATGAAATACGTGGCGCACATACCGAGTAGCTAGCTTAGCAATAACATGCTTTTCCAAAAAAGTTTAAAGTTTAGAGTGCAATTTTACTACTATTTTGGCATACTCGTACCTATGCTAAACTTAGAGCGTGTGCATCTCGCGTAAATTTTAAAAAAGCTAAATCGGGGGCGAGTTTGAGCTTTTTCAAATGGAAAATCTTATAAATACCATGGTTGCAATAAATAAATAAAAAAAATAGTAAGATAAGAAAATTTTATCTACAATCTATCTCAATCGCGAGATTACTATATTTCATCCGAAAATGTTAGTATAGGTATTATTTTGCGCAATCCTAATCCGATAATTCTAGTTGTTACATACAGTCAGTTTTTCAGAAATATTTTGTTTACAAATGTGTTTACGGAAATAGGCACTTCTTAGCTACTGAAAGTAAGTAAGTAAGTACCTACTCATATAAGGCTTAAGATTATGTTCACTGAATCGAAAAAATATATATTCATCGGCCTATTTTTCATGCAAAATGCTTTACCTACTGCATTGATGTAAACAAATATTAAGAAAACGTGTGGTATTTACAGCGGGCAAAGGTAGTCACGTTATCTTTTACGGTTCGTGTGCTGCGTACTTGCGTATGGCTCGAGCGATTGGATCGGGCGGAAGCATAATAATCGCGCAAAATGGGAAAATGAGATGCTCCACTGGTCTGGAAATGTAGATCTAAAAGATGATGAAAGCGTCGACACATGAAAGCGGGGATCAAGTCGTCGGGAACCTAGTTGTACTCCATTCCACAGACTTAAAGCAAGCTCTCCTTTTTCTAATAACTTCGTTATAAAGTAGCTTACACTTCAAGCTCTCTGTAAATTAAGATAATATTGCTTTGTTAATTTTCTTGTTAGTTAAAAGATTTAAAAATATAAGAAGGCTTAGTACTGATTTACATATATCTGACAGTTTGAAATTGATCTTAAGAAAAAAATCTCTGATGGCGAATATCGGATAAAATTAATGCCTGTCGAGTATAAGCTTGCACAACATAAATCTATAAGAACGTCATCCATCGATCGCTTTTAAACTAATTAGAGAGCGAGTATGGGGCTTAGCAGCATCACGCTCGAGGCAAATTTATGGGTGCTGCTGCTGCCGCCATCGCTTCTAATCCCGCCTCGGCGAGTGGCTGACGTCCCGGTGGATACGTGTGATATCGACAAATTTACGGACATGCCTACGACAAGTTCCATCTACATAGAGAGCTTCAAGTTAAGGGACGGGAAACGAACTTGAGTGCAATAAATTACTGGCTGGAGCCAGCCCGCCGTTACAAGGACGCAAGTAGTTACTGCTTCCATCATAGGACCTAACTAGATCTACTGTAAACATCGACCTCTATCTGCCGTAAGGTACATAGATGTCGATGACTGTAAACTAAATACAGCCAAGAGGCTTCTTGCCTCGTTGATATTTTGGTTAATAATTTGGTCCAATAATCTCAATGATAACAATATTCTAAGCCAAATTAGTGTACATTATATTCTTAGTTAGGTACTTAAGATATTCAATTATATGTAGTGATACATATATTATATACCTTTGATTCTTTTTGAATTTTTTATATGATAGTTACTTACGCCATTTTATTTTACTTCACCAGTATTAGGTAATATGTAATACTTATGTCTACAACTAATCTTCCAAATAATATTTCACCCATTTCTAGAAATTTATATGAGTATACAGTCAACGAAACGTGTAGACTTTAACAAAAAGCTCGCATTCAAAATAAAAATATTATAAAAATGTTTAGTTTATTTTCGTAAATGCCAAAAGCCAGCCAGTTAAACCAATGTTCGATGTGTTGTTGCCTGGCATGTTTAAAAGGCGTTGTGTCCATTAGATGGACAGAGATACATTGCCTATGCTAACTCTTAGGCGCAGTTAGAACTTATAGTACATTATGCATTAAGGGGCGTAAGAAGGGGATTACTAACGAGTGTCTATTAGAAGCCCGACGCCGGAGGCGGAGGGCTTTTAATGACCCAAGTTTGTAATCCCTTACGGCCCGTGATACACACAATGATTTTCATCACATTGCAAGGAAAAAAAAATGAAAAAATTCAATTATTTTGTATACAAACACTTCACAGCTCAGCAAAATGCAAGAGGCTAAGAAAACAACTGAATAAAAAATAGATACCCGCCAATACAGGGGACTACTACAAAATTAGAAAATCGAAGTTCGTATCGTACCGTCCCTCTCACTCTCGTATTAAATAATATATTAGCGTCAGGAAAACGATATGAACTTCGATTTTCGAATTTTGTGGCAGCCCCACTGATTGTCACTTTTTTCGAGTCGTCTACCATAAAAGCTAAGAACCGTCAAACACGATTTTAGAATTCGAATGGTCTTACGGCCAGATTATTCCAACATACTAAAAAAATATTTTCTTACTAAAATTATTGCAAAATATTTTGATATAAATTTAAAATATAAAAATAACGAAGTTTCATGAAGCGTGGCAAATTTTTATGGTGTAAAATTGGGTTATAGCTAAGTTTTAAAGATGTAAATAAAACGGCTGACTTGAAACCTCTTTAGTCTGAAATGACGTACCTACTAACTTTTTAAAACTAGTCAACTCCCTTGAGGAGGAAAACTATACGTAAATACATAATTCCCGCGGGAACAATTGAGGCCATTGTCTTATATTATACAGGCATGGAATAACATCATTAACGAGCAAGTGTGATCAAAAAAGTATTGATTGTGGTGTACTACCGTTCGGGAAAAGTATTTTTCGCATTAGTAATTATAGGTATGTAATATAACTTAACCCTTTTCTTGGCAAGTTGAAACAGGTGTACGAAATTCAAGCCGCGTTGGATTCTTTGTAGAGCTAACAAAAATTACCTACAAAAATACAAAAAGATAGTATAAAATTATGTTTCTATCTTATATGATGCAATAACAAGAAAAGGGTAATACAAAAGAAAATATTTTAAATGAGTACATTTCGTCAACTATTTTGATTTTTACTGACGTTTTGCCTTTCTCATACAATATAAGTGCCTGCACGTACAAAATTTCAAGTTAATCCGCTCACAAATATACCTAAGCGGGTAAAATTCAAATTGCAAGATTTGTAAGACACAGCTAAACTAATAACTATGAAAGGTGAAGGTAAATAAATAAAACTTAAAAAAAGCAATGTCTTTTACCACTCTAGAAGTCGTCTTCGTCGATTATAATGTGCTCTTTTACTCGATTTATAAAGGAGTTAAATTGTCCATGACCATGTCTACAATTTTTCAAACTGCAGTATTCCTGCGCTCCGACTTCTGGCCAGAAGATAATATGTTGTTCCATTGCTTAAGGGAAGTTAAGTGACTTACACAGTACTAGAATGCTGTAATTACCTCCCATAGAGGTAAAGTGGGGGTGATTTTTTTTCTCCTCTAGCGATAGTGTGGGATATCGTTGAATAGGTCTTTTAAAACTTTGGGGGGGTTGCCAAGACGATTTTTCGATTTAGTGACCTGTTTGCGAAATATTCAACTTTAAAGTGCAAATTATTCTTTAAAATCGAGCGTTCCCCCTCCCCCTCTAAAATCTAAACTGTTGAATGAAAAAAAATAAAAATTTAGGATGGTAGTACCTCAGTAAATCAAATTTATAAGGAAAATTATAACGGCTAAGATTGCTTGAGAATTATAGTAGTTTATGAGTAAATAGCAGCCTAAGGTATATACCTAAACTTGGAAGATACACAATACGAAATCCTTAGAAAAATATTACTTGATTGTTTCGTAATGGTTACGGAACCCTATCTTGGGCGTGTCCGACATGCTCTTGACCGGTTTTTTAATATTACAAATTTTTATTACCTATGTGTTTCCTGATATTGTATTATTTTTTATGTTTATTCTTGGTATAGAATTAACATTGTACAGTGCGACAGGGCTTTGGTTTTTAGGTACTGATATGCCGTAAAAATTATTGAAATAAAAGAGTCTACATTTGGTCTCGTTGGTAATAACTAATACAGATTTCAAGCATGTCTAACACAGGTAAAAAAATAAGAGGGACGTAAATGCGAATTCTATACAGAAAAAAGTTTACCACTTTGTTTTTTGTAGTTCAAGCTGCTATAACCTGCCTTGAAAGTTCCGTGCGACCTCTTTTTATATTCTCAGAAAATATACTGCAAAGTTACACCTCGTTATCAAGAAATGGTCCACGACGAAGCAATACTTTCCTACAGCTTTATTTTAAAAAAGGCTTCAGGAGTTTAATCCAACAAATTACCCATTTCGTGGTCTGCGCAGTAAAAAGTTAACAAGTTGTTCAAAAGTTTGTTAGATAAAATTCTATGGTTCGTAGATTGGAGCCTTCCTACCTGACGGTAAAAAATGTGGGAGTTTTCTAAAAGCGACCGTTTTTCGATATGAAACGTAGTCGCCTCTTTCACAATATTACCTATTCATGACCCAGCTATTTTTGAAGCATTGTGTGATTTGCGTGGGAGCCTGACGGCAAGTCATAATGATCATGGTATTTGAAAAAAAAAATAACTTGAGTTTTCCTGACATGGGTCTTTGAACCTTTTAAGCACGACAAAGGAGCAGTTAAAGTTTATTTTCCATAATGGGTGTAGCCTGTAATATGAGCAAATAATTAAAACATAGATCATACTCGTCAAACAGAACAACATTAGTTCATCGACTTTTAAAAAGAATAAGTTTTTTAATTTTTATTACATTTTTAAGTTTATTCGAAGAAGCAATGTAAAGCAACGCGACGTCAGTTGGGTTCTAGGATGGCGTATATTGATAGCAGTATTTAATTTGTATGAAAAAAGGAAAATTCAAAGACTCCATTATTTTTAAAAGTCGCTGAACTAATGTTGTTCAGTTTGACGAGGACGATCTATGTTTTAATTTTTTTGCTCGTATTACAGGCCACACCCGTATGTTTTTCCCTTGGCTTGTCCTTAGTAGGTGTTTGTTTGAAATAAAATAAAAACAAAAAATATTCTTATACTATAGCCATGCCACATGTTTATGTTACCAAGTTTTATGTTAGTAATTTAAAAATATTTAATCGGACGAGGGCATTTTCGTGTATAGATGTGCCTTTGTTTTTTTCACTCAGAAAAATATAGCTTTTCCTACTCAGAATCAAGAGCACAATCGATTCCGATAGTTTAAAAAATGTCCCAATTTTTTCATTCAAAATTTTATGAGTCAGTTTTAAGCCCATATTGTACGAAAAAAAATAACAAAACTGTGATTTTTTTTGGGGACATTTTTTAAGCTGTAGAGGTGGCAGCTTCTTCGGACAAAAAGAATTAGCCTGGCTATTCAAAGAGGAAACGCTGCCAGCATCTTCGGGACCTTGCCTAAGGGGGTACCCTTTAGGTAATTTGTTTTATTTTTTGTTTCTATTTTTATTTTATTTTAGTTTTTTATTTTATGTAGGTAAAAGTACAGAATAACTAATAGTACTACCGTGGTATAAGTTTTTTAAGTATAGGACTGTTTTTAATTGAATACATTGAATGGTATGTAACTATAGGAATCAATTGTGCTCTTGATTCTGAGTAGGAAAAGCCATATTTTCCCTAAAAGTGAAAAAAAAAAATTAAAGGACATCTGTACCTACACGAAAATGCCCACGAATGTCTTTTATATGTAAATTGAGTGTTTATTGTACAAAAAACGCCAACAAAAATAAAAAAAAACGCCGCCAAAAAAGAACAAAAAAGTAAAAAATAATTATGCACTACCTAGCTGTTGCCCGCGACTTCATCTGCGAAGAATTTGTTTATCCCTATCCCGCGGAGACTATGCTGATATCCCGCAAAATTAGCCTAAGTTAATTTAGTATAAGTATCTAGTAATATTTCTTTTATCTAAGCGTCATCGGTGTCGGGGGACCGCTAAGGTTAACAGGAAACTAAAGTACATATGTTGTATTTTTTAAAGTATTAACCTTAGCGGTCCCCCGACACCGACGACGCTTAGATAAAAAAATATCGAGACGTATTTTGTAACCGAAAACTTATACTAAGGGCACTTGCATTGTCTTCCAGACTATTTCAAGTCAACCCAGCTACTAGAAAGTGGGTTTCGGTTCGACAAGCGTTATTAAAAAATCACAGGCATTTTTCACATCAATTTATTGACGTTCGTTGAGTAATGAAGTAAAAAACATAACAAATTGGTTACACCTAAATTAAAATATGACTTTGGTTTAGTGTCCTTTCTTGAATCCCCAGTGCTTATGGTCCTCATGGCCACCCTTCTTCCCGTGGTCGTGGTGGTGGTGGTGGTGTTCGTGGTGGCCGCCCTCGTCGTGGTGACCTTTGTGTTCGTGGTGGTGTCCGCCCTTCTCATGATGACCCTTCTTGCCATGGTGGTGCTCGTGGTGGCCGCCGTGCTTGTGTCCCTTGTGGAAGTGACCGCCCTTCTTGTGACCATGTTCGTGGTGGTGGCCACCGTGACCTTCTTCGTGTCCAGAATGTCCGTGCTTGTCGTGGAAATGTTTGTCTTTCTTAAATTCGTCTACCTTATGAACTCCGTGATGTCCTTTAGTGGAATGTCCCTTATGGTAATGGCCTTTCTCTTCGAAGCCATGTCCCTTTTCGCCCTTCTCTCCGTGGTGATGCTCGTGGTGGTGGCCGTCGTCGTGGTGGTGGTGTTTCTTGTGTCCGCCGTGCTCGTCGTGGTGTCCCTTGTGTCCCTCGTGGTGGTGGTGTCCCTTCTTGCCGTGTTCGTGGTGGTGGTGTCCCTTGTAGCCCTTGTGGCCCTTGCCACCGTGGTCGTGGTGGTGGTGGGCGTGGTGCTCGTGGCCGCCGCCCTTCTCGTGGTGGTGTGAGGCGGCGGGCTCGAGGTCGGCGTCGCGGCGCTCGCGCAGGCCGCGCCCGGCCGCCAGCGCCGCCAGCGCCACGAGGCACACTATAACTGGGATCGCCTTCATTGCCGCGCCGTGCCGCACCTTGCTATGATGCTAATGTTGCGGTGGCAACGTTTTATAGACATTGCAGCTTGTTTTTCTCAGTACCGATATTGAGAAACCATTGCAGCCGGGTTCCGGTGGTTGCGCTTACGTTATTGTCAAGGTCAAACAAATACCCTAACCTAGTAGTAAAATGGTAGGTAGGTCATATTGAATGTCTATCTGATTGGAACTGTAATTATTGATTTACTACGCTGGCAAGTAAGGTAATTAAAATTAAATATTTGAATGCTATTTCTATTATAATACGACGGTCCTCCAACATTATGCAGTACTTAGTCTTATAAAAACTTAGGTACCTACTTACTTACATTCTTTAGAAGCGAATAGGAAGTTGGGTCCCCAAAACAACATTAAGTACTTTACTTATATGTATCACGATATTAATATTATTACATTAATGAATTTCAGTTCGCAGAGGGTTCTAATCGGAAGCATTACAACAATTTAAACTCAATAATATACTAATCAATCATGTAGGGAAGCTGTTGTACCTCAGACAGTTTTTCCTATCCTTTTTTGATTAAAAAAATAATAATTATGGAATAAACATCAGATATTAAAATATCTAAAGATACATTATTAGGCTATGTTATTCGATAAAAAAACTAAGCGATTCGTTTATTAATTTTGAAACGGTAGGCTCACGAAAAAAAGGGAAAATTGTTCAAGGTACAACAGGTTGTAGGTACCTTGGACACGTGATTTTTTGTCAAGAAAATATTTTGTTTATATGTTTTACTTATTTATAAAACCAATGACTTATTTACTGGTTATTGGCACACATCAGTTTTCCTGCCAAGTTCATACATATTATTTTATAGATCAAACATAAAGTTACCTTAGTTCTTAGTTTAGACGCTGATTACATGATGAAATCGTATTGATTAAATGACTAAATTACCTTTATTATAAGTAAAATACCTTTCAGCATTTAGATTTGATCGGAATCAAATATATATGATATGATGATGATTATATATTTTTTACTATTAAATTTCATTGGCCAAGGTAGGTACAACGTATTTTTAGTGTCCTAGGTACAACACAGCCAGTTTTTAGGTAAAAATGCGTCCAAAAACGCACATCGATTTAGGTTTAGGCTGAAACAGCCCTATTATTCCGTAGCTAATGAACGTAACTTCAACATAGTTTATTGAATTTTATTCATCATCATCCCAGCCTATATACGTCCCACTGCTGGGCACAGGCCTCCTCTCAGAACAAGAGGGCTTGGGCCATAGTTTCCACGCGGGCCCAGTGCGGATTGGGAACTTCACACGCACCATTGAATTGCTTCGCAGGTTTGTGCAGGTTTCCTCACGATGTTTTCCTTCACCGCAAAGCTCATGGTATTAAATTTCAAATGTAATTCCGCACATGAATTTCGAAAAACTCAGAGGTACGAGCCGGGGTTTGAACCCACGACCCTCTGCTTGAGAGGCGATAGGTCAAACCACTAGGCCACCACGGCTTTTATTACGAAAAATTAAAACATTAAATAAATAAGCTTCATTTAAAGTTCAAAAATGGTACTTTTGTAAAAGGATTTTTATTTTCATGATACATGACACAGCTCATTCGGCGTTTGCGTTTCGTTACTAACTTTACTTCGATACTTTCCGCCCACGGTTCAAATGACATAGCACATGATATTAAATAATGCGGGAACATTTAAATTTAGACGACTGTCCGAGGTACAACAGTTTCACCTATGTACTAATATATAATAAGATATACATAGAAAACTTAATATGTAAATATAAATACAGTATATTTATAAAATTTTTTAGACGCGTGCCCTAAAGAAGTGTGTAAGTATTAGTGGGGAAGTCGGAATCCATAGCAGAGAAATTATTTTAGGATCTTTTATTTTTATTTTTTTATGAAAACACTTTGATCATAATAAAATGCTGTGTCAAACGTGAGTAATCGCTTAGAATGAGTAAAATACGTAGCTGGACGGATTTGGACGAACTTTAAAAGATGAGTCACCGTTAAATTAGGTATCAAACATCCAACTTTTAAACAATCAAGTTTATTTTTTGAAGTACTTAAATACTTGAATACTAGTGAATACTAGTAGGAGAAAGGTTTTTTTAGCGAGTTAAAGTCACAGGCAGAAACTAGTTACCTAGGCAGTAATACAGGATGAATCTGCACAACTCACTAAATTATAGAAGACGTTTATCAGCGTATTGATGCGAAAAATTAACAAATTTACGGTTATTACTATCGTTGTTGGAGTGTAACTCACCCACATTTCACACGACGACAAAACTAATTAAACAAAATAATACTACTTAATTATCTGACTGATTACTTACTGCTACGAAACGCTAACCTAGGTACTTATAAAATTATATGAGTTGTAAACAACTCTTTGTTCTGACCTGAACTGAATGGTTGGGTTGGTCTGATCACGTCTAGATAATCAGCCTGTAATTAACCCCCGACGCAAAAAGAGGGGTGTTATAAGTTTGACCGCTATGTGTGTCTGTGTGTCTGTCTGTGGCACCGTAGCTCTGAAACGGGTGGACCGATTTCATGTGAAAGCTGTCTATTATATTATGATGCTCATACATTTCTTCTTAACACGGCACGGCGATCGTGCCGTGACTGTGTGCATGTGACAAGGCACTTAGGTGTGTAGAGGTTACGGACGGACAGATAGAATTACTTTCAAATTTTTATTATTATTTTGCATTTAAATTTAATAAATAAATACCACGGGACACTTGACACCAATTAACTAGTCCCAATGTAAGCAAAGCTTGTATTATGGGTATACTGGGCAACGGCCAATCAAATCATACTTGAATACACATTTATTAAACAACCGGCCCTATACCATGAAGTGCAAAACTCGAACTTCGTATGTTGCCGTCCCGCTGACGCTTATGTCATTTAATACGCGAGTGAAAGGGATGGTGCGATACGAACTTCGATTGGCGAGTTTCGTAGTAGCCCTGCAGGAATCGAGAACAGACATTCGTATTTTTTATACAAATATCTGTTCCGTCCGTGGATCGAACCGGGACCCCAACCTTCATAGTCAGGTTTTCTCACCACTAGTCTAGAGTCACGTGGGGTAAACGTATGCAGTTGGATAAGTGTACGCAATTTCAATCTGAAATGTAGGTCATGATTGCATACACTTACCCACTGCGCACGCTTAAGCAGCGTTTCTACCAGAGACGTGCGAGGAATATGTTTTTCATGAACCAATAGAAACGCTTTATTTAAACATCCTCGCACAGCACATCTCTGGTGGAAACAGCTGAGCGGAGCGAGGCGAGGTAAATGAAGCGTTTCTTTTAGTTAATGAAAAACACATCGCGTGCAACACATCCTCACACATTATTATTGGTGGATACGCTGCTTTACCCCACACGGCTCTATATGGTCGTCGAAAAAAATTAGTTCAGTTATGTAAGTGCTATCCTGACCTTGCATAAGCTCACGGTATAAGACTTATAAGTTATTCAACGCGATGGCGTGCCCGTTTTCAATATAATTTAAACATGGAGCAACTTTAAACGCGCCAGTATAAGCTTTATGACTGAAAGTATGTTTAAGAAATGAGGATAGTTGGAATGTTGGCGAAGCTTGCCGCGATGGAGGTAGATATATTTAGTGTAATGCGAACATGTTATTTGAAATAAACCAATGTTTCTACCTTCTACCACTGATCCTTTCCAATTTTGTTTCTTTTTCAGTTTCATAGATAAATATATCTATACTACCCAAATGGAAAAAGGGGCCACGTAGTTTCATTGATAAAACGAAAATACTACTTAATAAAATAAAAAAATTTAACGTTCCTCGTCTAAAAACGATTTTATTAATTCTATTAAGTATTGTGTTAAGGTACATATAATTCAAATACTTTTCATTCAATTTAATGTATCTAGATAATAGCGCAAAGGTATCTTTGATTTTATTTTACCATTAAAGCTTATGGGGGCCCTTACTTTCATTTGACTAGTAGGTATACTTTGTTTTTAGACCAGTATCTACCCGCGAGTTTGCTTACGCGGACCCCGCTGGTGACGGTGGTTGTCGTAGGGACAACTAGCAAAAAATTAGGACGTTGAAATCAAATTGATAAAACGCATCCCCAGAACGGCGCGTGTGGCAGTTGCGCTAAGCCTTTCAGAGTGTATTGCCAAGATTGTTAACGAAAACACAGTTGGTGCTTGGGAAAATTTGCTCACTTTCGCGTACTCAGCCATGCGTGTTGATTCAGGCTCCCGCGGCTCGCTCTCTGCTCTCATCGTAGAAAACGTGTCTCGTACTCATGCATCACATTTTCATCACATTATCGTTACTGATGACTACACCTTCGACATTCAGCAGGGCGAAAGCCGTGGAAACAAAACTCGCAGATGGAAACGTGAGGGGAGCCGCGAAGCTTTTGTTCTCTAGTGACTCCTTGGCCACGAATACCTCTGAAACTCTCTCGGCCCTGCGTGACAAACATCCTGCTCCCTCTGCTACGACACGACTTCCTGGTCCAACTTCAGACACCAATCAGCATCTTACAGTTAACGAAGAGGCAGTGCGGAACGCCATTCACTCTTTTCCAAACGGATCTGCTGGCGGCCCGGATGGTTTGAGCCCACAACATTTAAAGAATCTTATCGGCCATACCGTAGGAGATGCTGGTAAATCACTTGTGGGTGACTTAACTTCTTTAGTCAATCTTATTTTGGCGGGTAGGGTTCCTGGGGAGATAGTACCGATGATTTATGGCGCTAATCTTGTGGCACTATCAAAAAAAGATGGGGGTATACGTCCGATTGGCGTGAGTAGCACAATACATTGTACTTATTGTAAATAAACTGTTTTGTCAAGAACATCTAGATATTGCTAAGTCTAGACTTAGCGTTTGAAATTTGCACAAACATGACAGTTTTACAGTTTTCACCTGGCTAATCTTTATTTTATATAAGTACGCGTATCTACATTTTAATTCTACTATTTACTAGCAACACTAACTACAGTTTTAAATGAATATTATTGAATAACTTTTTACAATTTATTTCGAACAACTGTAACAATTTAATACAAATGAAAACGAAATAAAACCCTAAATCTAAACAAGGTCCGATGGCATGGTGCCGAAGAGGCTGGCAGCGTTTTCTCGTTAAATAGCGATGCTTAATTCGTCGAAAGAGGAGTCTGCCGTTTTGCAGACACTTTGTTGGAAAGGCAAAGATTTTAAGAGCGTTTATACCTGCTGAGCTGGCAACGTTGCAGTTTTGTTAGTTTTTCTCGATTATTCCATAGCAATTGAACGCCCAAAATAGGGTTCCGTAGCCATTACGAAAAAATTACGTAATATTTTTCTAAGGATTTGGTATTTTATACCTTAGGCTGCTATTTACTCTTAAACTACTAATAATTCTCAAGCAAACTTAACCGTTATAGTTTTTCTTGTAAGTTACACTATACTACCATCCAGTTATACTTACTATCATCCAGAATTTTTTAAAATTTTTCCACCCACCCGTTTAGGTTTTAGAGGGAGGCGGGACGCTCGATTTTAATGAAAAATTGCACTTTAAAGTTGAATATTTTGCAAACAAATAGCTGAATCGAAAAATCGTTTGAGCAAACCCCTAATGGTTTTAAATGACCTATCCAACGATATCCCACACTACAAGATTGGATGAAAAAAAATTAACCCCCACTTTACGTCTATGGGAGGTACTCTAAAAAAATTGTTTTTGAATTTTTTATTGTACCATTTTGTTGGCATAGTTTACATATACATCCGTGCAAAATTACAGCTATCTAGCATTGATAGTCCCTGAGCAAAGCCGCGGACGGACGGACAGACAGACAGACAGACATGGCGAAACTATAAGGGTTCAGTTTTTGCCATTTTGGCTCCAGAACATTTTAAGAGCATGAGAAGTGAAAACGCTCTTAAGATGGGATTTGAGCTTATTTTTAGCGGGCTAGCAAGCTCTTAGCCTAGGAAATAAATGAAAAAAAATACTTTGTTCTTTATTCGTTATTAGGGTTTCGTACCTAAAAGTTGTTAGCACGCGATTTAAATAATATAAACAACTTAAAACGTTTTGAAAGTATATTTTTATAAAAAAACTGTGGGAGTAAAACCAATAACTACTTCTATAGAATTATTAAATTTGGTAACCAAGAAACATAAACTAGCTCATGCTGTATAATAAATGAGAAAGTTTGAAACTTTTTCAATTATTATAACCCAAAAACTTGTCACAAAATAAAGTATGTATGAGTACCTACTGAATAGAAGCTACTTCTTAAAGTAGTTTTCTTTTTATTTCTAATTAATATGTTTGTAAGCCCTGAGGGCGCGAGCCGACTTGAACTCGGCTAGCTCGGCTCGGCTAGTTTACCCCCGACGTAAAACGCTATGTGTTTCTGTGTGTCTGTGCGTCTGTCTGTGGTACCGTAGCTCTTAAACGGGTGGACCGATTTGAATGAGGTTTTTTTATTTGAAAGCCGGTTTTCTAGCGATGGTTCTTAGACATGTTGACAACTTTTTGTTGGTTAGGTTAGGTTATTTTTATTGCCGTCCCGCTCAGTAATATACTTTATTAGGGGAGTAAGCGGGAGGATGATACGAATTTTGAATTTCAAATTTCAGACCCAAACCAATAAATAATTGACTAACGTTTCGTAGCAGTAGTTAATGAGATAACAGAACTGTTCATTTGTATTTGATTTAAGTATTAGTCGTGCGAGATGTAAGTTACTAAAAGCCTGTTTCACCACTTGTCGACTAACTTTAAGTGTCAGATAAAAGTAATGCCGTCTTTGTTTATTCGGACAAAATAAACAGAGACGGCATGCAAATCCGTCACTTAAACTTAGTCGAGAAGTGGTGAAACAGGCCCTAAGACTCCAGTCAGCGCCGACTCTAGCCCTTGATCAAGGTAGAGCAAGTTTGTCTACACCACTTGTCCACCTCAACAGCCGCCGCGCCATTACAATTTTATTTTGCACTGAATACTGTTGCCCTTTACTATCTGGTGCTTAGAGCGTCCGCTCTTCTTGCTCTACCCCGGTGCCGGCGTTTACTATAAATTCATTAAACAAAACCGGCCAAGTGCGAATCAGACTCGCGCACCGAGTATTTTTATTATATGATGTAACTAAAAATTTACGGTTTTTCACAATTTTTCCCTTATCTGTGTTATAAGACGTTGGTTCGTACCAAATTTCAAGATTCTGAGTTCACGGGAAGTATCCTGTAGGTTTTGATTCCCTTGCGAGTTTCGAAAATTAGCGGAAATTTGCGGCATAAACAGCTGTATCTTGATTGCGTTGGCTTAGAAGTTTGATTTTTTCGCAGCTCCAAGGGACAGTAGACCTGAGTATTTGATATAAATTTCAACTTGATACCTCCACGCGTTCTTGAGAAGAAGGGTCTTGAAAGACGGACGGACAACAAAGTGATCCTATAAGGGTTCCGTTTTTTCCTTTCCAGACCGTATCTGGTTCCGTAACCCTAACAACAAAAATATCAATGATTAGGTACGTGAATTACTGTTGTAAACGACTTGTATACATTTAGTGAGTTATGTGGGGTTGATCTCGGTCACGTCTGTATACAGGGCGGGGCAAATTACGGGTGTGTTTTTTTACCATATGGCGGGTTCGATTCCCGGTTCAGACAGGCAATTATTCAAAAATCTTTGAATGCAGTTAAAACTGTTTTTAAAATCAAAATAAAGTCTCCTTTTAGTAAAATTGTCTATCTACAATATTTAAGGTACTTCCCCTCCATGTGGCATAGCCGTGGGACGCCCTGTATAGCAGTGAGGGACTGACCTATTTCTAACATTCATATTACACGGTTTACAGTCGGGAGCATCCGGGGGCCCCGAAGGACTAAGATGCAATGTGCGCGCTGACATTTTCACACATCGCTAGAGTTGTAACTACGACATCGAGAAATTGCCTTGCGAACATCGATACGTATTTTGTATTAAATGATATTGTACTGGATAACTCACGTCTTAAATCGAATCGCGCGACTACCCGACGAAACTAACACCGGCACACAACTACCCGCGTTTTCATTGTCATTTTTACTGTCACTGTCAAATGTAGGGTAGCACACAACACTAACAATATCACTCTGTAATGGCACGTTCACACCAACCGATGACGCAGCATGAATATTTAATACTGTTTTCCAACCCGGGGGTACCGACTAACCTCAATCCCGGTTAAAATTCGGATGACGACTAATCTCTAATCTGGCGTATTTTGTCTTGACGAATGCTGTATCACCGGACCTGCTCGGGTTTTACGCTAAAGCCAAATTAGTCTCAGCGGAAGGTTAATTTCTCCTTTGTCATTTGTTTGTATTTAATATCTTCATGATGAAAAAGAGAGCTAGCTATATACTCCAGTAGGTATCTATGTGCTTTTTATTGGAAAGTATTCCACTAGATATAAATAACTCTTTAATTATTGAAATGATTAGTTACTACAACGAGATAAAGGGATTATAATTTATCATAATTGCCAAGTTTTATCCAAGTTTGTTGAGCCGTTTTTGCATTACTTAAGTAGTTAACATGTTTAGATGTTTGTTGCACAACATCACCAAAATACTTACCTTTTGCCTGTAAATTCGCCCTGGTAGCAATCAAATTCGTGGTGAAGTTTTTCATCTCTTTTAACGAATATTTCAAAAAACCGGTAATGGCACACATGAAAGTAAAGAATATTAGGAACTTTCACCCCCTATTTCATCTCTTTAGCCCCATTGGGTTGGGAACCACTGCTTTAGCCCCATCCCTTTAGTGCTTTCCTATCCTATGTGCTATGGTTGGAAGGTGAATCCTGACCCAGCTGTGATACAGTTTACACTAGTACGGGGGTAAGTTGACTCTTAATTCCCTTTGGCTTTTACCATGTTTATAAGCAAGAAAGAACATAAGTAGAATAAGAACTTTTATTGGATAAATAAAATATTTGTATTTGTTTTTTGTGCTTTCTAGTGTCTGAAACTACCTCCATCTAAATCCCACTAATATTATAAATGCGAAAGTTTGTAAGTCTGTTTGTTCGTTACTTCATCACGCCTAAACCACTGGACCAATTTGGATGAAACTCGGTATACAGATAGTTTGAGTCTCGGAGAAGGACATAGGATAGTTTTTATCCTGGAAAATTGCATAATTCCCACGGGATAGCGAAAAACGAATTCTGCGCGGACGGAGTCACGTAACGGCTAGTTTTATCAAAATTGGTTAGGCGTTTCAAGCGAAAAAAGTAACAGACAGACCGACAGATAGACAGAGTTACTTTCTTCTGGTATTTCATCCGGATGGATAATTCGAAAGTTTAATCAACATCACTCTCAAGAAACTACCATATTAATGTAGGTAACAATCTGGAAAAAAAATCGTAACTGTTGCTGCTAGGTATATTGGTAACATGTGACGATGAGGCGAGCGCAGTATACCTAATAAGATATATCCCGGGGCAGTGGATTTGCATGTACCTAGGGTTACCATACGTTCGGATTCGACCGGACATGTCCGGACTTTAAGCCATGTGTCCGGCCGGACTTTGGTCGGCTTTTTAATTCATGAAAAAAAAACAAGATTTTTTCGTTTAAATTAATGAAAAATTACATTCAAACTGAGTTTTTTAAAGATCGGCGTACCATTCATTGACCTTAGATGTTTATAATTTCCTCATGGAAGGCATCCATCAAACACTCCTTCAATTTGCTCTTAAAGAGCACACACATCAAACAACAATTCATTGAACACATCACACAAACATATGCACGAAGCTTGCGATTATACGTCCTACAAAGTCTGGGCAATTGTATTGATCCATTGCTAACAAATATTTGAACTTGACATGTACTGGAGTTTCTTAAATAAAATATTATAATTTAGTTTACACTTATTAATAAGTAGTTTTAATAATCTCCTTTGCAAATTTACAATTCTGTCTAAATATGTTCGAAAGGTGCGACCGTAAGCAATAAGGCCATAGCTTATTACTGAGTCTGCTAATGCATGATACAACGTACGCAAGAAGATTTTTGAACTTACACAATATCGATCTTAGTTTAATACTGTATCTACATGAGGTTTCCAATTAAAATTACAATCTATTGTTAGCCCTAGATACCTATAGGTTTCCACGACCTCTAGCGAGTTACAACTTAAAGGCGTACCTAATTGAAAAATCTTACTACACATACAAACATCACGCTTGTATTTTAAATTATACTTTTAGCAATACGCACATACACATTGAAAGCCCTATTACGGCATTTCATGTGCGGGAAATATTTTATTAACTAAATGAAAATTTGCTGACAAATACTGCCACACATAGTCGCAACCCTCCACCGCAAAGGATGGGATAATTATTAGCCCTTTAATGCAAAACATTAGATATTTTTTAGATGTCCGGCTTTTTGTCAGGACTTTTCCAATTTTGATATGGTTATCCTATTTGTACCGCATCGTTGCTATTTGCATTCGGACGCTTCGGCACAAACACGATACGAGTGCCGCCCTCAGCATCACCCTCAGAGCGATAGCAAAATGTAAAATATCTCAACTAAACTCTCTATTCCGCTTTTTCCAAGTGATATGCAATGCACACATAAAATTAACACCTCATATAAAATGAAAAAAAAAACAATACAATACAAAGACTCCTTATTGTACACCAGAAATAGTAAGCGATACAGAAAAAATTACAAGGTAAGCAATAAGCGGCCTTATCGCTTAAGAGCGATCTCTTCCAGGCTGTACCTTTTCTACACAAAGACCAGTGGCGGATTTATGTTTTTTAGGAGTGTAGGCCACTTTATATCCGCCGCCCTATGTAACTTTCTAAAATAATTTTCTCGTTGAAATCTGCCGCCCCTAGGACGCTGCCGCCCCTAGGCCGCGGCCTATACGGCCTATTTATAAATCCAGGACTGACAAAGAAGGAAGGACTAGTACAACAGGTACATATAGTGTCCACCTACATATATTATGTAGACCTACATATAGTGTCTTTAATTTAACCCTTTGGCCGAGGCCGCACTACGGCTAAACCGCCGCGGTTTTTAACCGTATGACTTTGTGAATCAAGTAAACTAATGCAAGCGGCCGCACTGGCGGTTTAAAGTTTACTTGTATAAAAAGGTCACGCGGTTAAAAACCGCGGCGGATTAGCCGTGGCGTTTAAGCAACTCAACCCAAAAAAAAATGCACACGTAAATGAAAATAGTTTCAACTCAAAATAAAAACAGAAATGAATTAAGATTTGTTGAATTATGTATGACCCCGTGTGGTGTCGGATTAGAATTACACCTCTCCATCTCTTCCGTGGATGTCGTAAGAGGCGACAAAGGATATAAGGTTAAGTTATACAGTAGGCGACAGGCTAGCAACCTGTCACTATTGTACCGTTTTTGTCAAACTTTAAACCTAAAATCGCTAAAAGTGGCTCCGAAGCGGTAACGTTTTGTGTGCTCTGCCTACCCCATTTGGGAATACAGGCGTGATGTTTGTGTGTTGTGTGTGTGAATTATGTTTCAAGTCCTAAATTGGGTTGGGCTTTTGTTTAAAGTTGATACAGTTTATCGTCTAGATGTGCAGGGAGCGAGCGTCATGCTACGAGTAACATAAATGTATCAATGTATAATGTTTGTTCATTTATCTGTAACATCAAGTTTGGTGAGAGTCGCCGGTGACTCTTAATGAGTCTTGAGTGGGGTTAAATTGATAGGTGGCTTTATTCTTCTTCTTCACCCTGACGTTGTGAGGATCACTAAAATTTGCACAAACCTTTTTCGCTGGTCGTTCATTATTCAGTCGGCTAAGGATTGTAATTTCTTGCATGAACCTTGTGGTCTAACTATCTTTAAATATAGGTACATAAATAAAGAGAAATTGCATATTTGCTTGGCATTGTGGTCAAACACAAGTCTATTTTATATAAAAGATTAAGGGGCTGTTTCACCATCCATTGATTAGTGTTAACTGACGGTTAAATGTGATGCCGTCTCCGTCTATTCGAACAAAACAAATAGAGACGGCACCACATTTAACCGTCAGTTTTACACTAATCAATGGATTGTGAAACAGCCCCTAAAAATATAATTTTGATGATAACATTTGTCTTTCAAAATTGTCGCTTTATTTTGATGCTTTAGCATCTTACGCCAAAAATATAGGTAAAAGTGGCGCTCTCTATTTCTAAATTTGTCACTACTATTTTAGCCAACTAAGTATGAATTCACTTCAAAATTCAAAAGATCGAAACACAAATCTGGCTGGCTCGCGCGCCGCTGCTATATCACTTGGGCTGTGTGGAATAAAGGTAATGGCTGAAAGGGAGCCAGAGAGATCTTTTCAGCCCGCGGTAAGCCACATAAGTCGCATGAGCGTTTATCTTTGAACGCCAACAACTTAACAGACAATTGATACTTCTACGTCTGAATTATACGAGTTGGTATAAGGAGGAAGTAAAAACTTTACTAATTCTGTTGCTGGTTTGAGCTTTGATTAAAAAAGTTGATTCGTACATTTAACAAGCAATAGTTAAGTCTTAACTATTGACCCTTGCCTGCGGCTTGGGTGGATACAAACGTCTCGGGTAAAATGAGTTTTGTGAACACGTTATACACACTGCTTTTCACTTAAATTGCAAGGAATAGCAGATTGTACAACGAGAGCACGTAACGGGCCATTTTCAGGAAAATGAGATGAATGCTAGAGTTTTACACTGCTTTTCACTTCGATTGCGTGGAGATGAAATAGCAACAGTGGAAACAATTGTTTACTTACTATGTATATCTACCTTTTATTTTTCATGCGTTACTATATAATTATAAATGGTTAGTTTTTTTTATTTATTTTGATTGATCTGATTGACTTTGTTTAATATTTTTTTTTATTAAAAAAAAAAAATAAGTTTAATATAAATTAAAAATTATTAAAATAAATTATAAATAAACTTTTTTGTTTGTGGCTGCTGTTGAGACATGATTGCCTTGGTGTTAGACAAAGATTTTACTTTTAAAAGTCATTTTATTTTTCGCCTAGATCCAGCATAAACACGAATTTTACGAGCATGAGAAGTGAAAAAGTCATTTTATGTCGCCTATAAATATAATACACTATATAATCCACTATAAGTAAATATCTATCTCGTAAACACGAGCAATAAGTGTAAAATATTTTATATTGGCTGCTGTAAATATGTATTTAAGTCGAAGTTAGAGGGCTAAGCTGAACTTTCAATAGAAATCGTATCGGTATAATATTTCATAAATAAGCTCACAAAGTAATAATTTTCTTCGCTCCGAGCATGTTTTTAATTTAATTTACTGCTTCTCATCATGCGAGGTTCGAGGGCCACTTCCGTTCTCGGCCACTTACCACCACCCCGGCCCGAACTTTTGGTGTAAATGGGTTTTCTAATAAGCACTTTGTTTATTTTAATTTACACATTGCAGCTACGATTAATTTGATTTCAGTTGCCATCAGGATGTTTTAGTTCGTGATAGGTTATGATGATTCATCGCAACATTTATTTTCAACTTGTTTTTGAAATGATGTATTGTTAAAACTTTTTAAGCGTGCAGGGTTCGTCGGGATCGCTGGCACCATCTTACTCTAATTAAATCCAACCAAATATTTTATTGAGTATTATGTTTTAATTTTACTAACTCTCACTCATAACTACTGAACTGTATACTCTACAATTTTGTAATAAATGTTAACATCACTGGAGCTATAGAAACCGAGGTAATCGCGGAAAACTGAGTTTTTTGACATTTGACCTTCAATAACTTACGACGCGGACGCGAGATTTTATATGACTTTTGAGACAACGTTTAGGACACCAAAACGAAGCTGTATACGAGTTTCCAGTTTATTATCTCTCATTCCGAAGTGAATCTCCTAATATGACTGCATTAGTAGGGTATATCACATTCGTTTACGCGCGCGAGTTTTCCAACTATCCGCACTTGATTTTTTATCCATCCAGTGTTAGCAGAGCCCCTCTCCTAAGCAAAATGTGGGTACGCAGTCGGTTATTGGAGATGGTTACTGACATACAGAGACAGACATTACAAATTAGGACAAATTAAGATTTTCAGACTCTTCTTTTGTTTGTGCTAAAGCTATAAGAATTACCATACCAAAGTACTCTACGGGTTTTTTTGTAACGACAATTTGTATGAAAAAACCTTTTTTTTATCTTTCGATTACGTTAACTTGAAGTTTAATTTTTTACTTTTTCAAAAGGTAGCAGCTAGACCTAAGTATTTGATATTAGTTTCAGTATTATATTCTAAGTATTTGGTATTGATATGTCGGCGGCCGATCGTTAAATCCGCCAGATCACGAAATTCCTAGGCATATCGTGAAATGGCGCCATTTCATGAATTGGCTAAGGGACTATTCGCCATATCGTTGGAAACTCACCGTTTAACGATTTGCCTAATGACGTTTAGGCAGAGCAGATCATGAAATTTCTAGGCAACATGAAATGCCGCCATTTCATGATTTGGCCAGTTTAGGCAGATCATGAAATTTTTAGGCATATCATTAAACGCCGCCATATCGGTTCTGGCACTTCGCCGGCCGCTGCCGCGGCACGCTCGCTTCGCTCCCTCGGCTCGTGCGTTGTGCTCATAATTCATATTAACCACTCCTCGCTTCGCTCGTCGTGCCTAAATTTTTCATTTTTTAGACATATCACGATGTGCCCGGTATATAGCTAGGAATATCGACGAATGCATTGCTCTAATCGATCTGCCGTATTGTTTCTCAGGCACATCGTGATATGCCTGGCCAACGTTTAGGCATATCATGAAATGGCGTCGTTTCACGATATGCCTAGGGATTTCGTGATCTGGCGGATTTTACGATCGGCCGCCGACAGATACATCATCGAGTCATGACAGACGGACAGGCAGGCGGACAACAAAGTGAAACGACGACGACGAGTGATAAACGTTCCGTTTTTCCTTTTCAAGTATGGCACCCTTACAAGGGTATCTTCTGAAATATTTATCGATATATCTTTCTAAGTGACGTCAAAAGGCGACTAGAATCAAATGCCCATCACCAATCTTTCATACACGTTATTTTGATGTAAGTACATCTACCGCGATAAGTTTCTAAGAGAGACTAGCGGAAATCGGGAAACGTTTAGTAAAAATAAGTAAGCGGTTGATGAATAGCGACGATATAGTATGTTTTCTTTTTAGTTTTCGTTGTACCATCAGCCAAAATATGTGGTCTACCACCCTAAAGTTGATAATCGTTTACATGTCATAAAACAATAAATGCTAATAGACGTGTCTGTCAACTTGAAAGCTCGACTTTACCAACATCTTCATTGGATAATAGGAATTTGTTTAAAAATTGATAGACCACTTATTTGGCTCATGGTACCCACTGACGCATTATATTAGCGATGGTCGACTAGTATAGGTACAGTCACCAGCACCAATATCTGACACAACAGGCGTGCATAAATATCTGATACGACTCTATTTCTAGGGCTGGAAGGACGTGTCAGATATTTTTGCACCTAATCGACTTTATTTGGGGGAGTAAAGCGAGGTATTTCTTGGGTTTTCGTCTGTAGATTGAACTGTGAACAGGACTGTATTTTGGTGCTACGTCATCATCACCTCTAACCAACGTTCCACCGCTGGGTACAGGCCTCTTCAACATTTTCTTTTACCTAATCGTCGGCGTGATAACAAGGTAGGTATATCCGTGTCTTACAGCTTTCTAATAATGTGTCTCCATTTTTTTAGCACGGAACCATAAAAATTAAATATTTTGTTATGATAGCGGTAAATGTTACTGGAAGTCATTAGGTATCACCGTTTGTATTAAAAAGGCTAGTTTCTGCTTGTACTTCGCAATACCTTTCAGTAACAAAGTAAATTGAAATATGTTGTTATTGTAAGAAGAAATGCAAAAGCTGTTTTTTTACATTATTGCGGATAAGATCCGTAAGTACCTCGCCTAGTGTAGGAGCGTAACTCGTGATTGATTGCGACACAAAACATATATTTGCTTTTACTAAAGTCAAAGAGCAAAGGAGTCGGAAATTATGAAACAAAACACTGTTATTTGTCAAAAGGGCTGTCATATGTCATTTGTACTTGTACTTCATAACCTATTATTTATTTATTTAATAAAATTGCACAGTAGGTACAAACATGTTACAGTAGTACAACCCAGTAAGGGTGTTACACAAAAAAGAGTTTTTAAATCGTCAGTAGATAGGGTAAATCGACAATTACTGGCCATCTTTCAATAACTTTACTGGCCACTTTAATACTAAAAACTGTCCAAGAGTGTGTCGGACACGCCCAAGATAGGGTTCCGTAGCCATTTTACGAAAAAATCAAGTAATATTTTTTCTAAGGATTTCGTATTGTGTACGGAATCTTCCGAGTTAGGTATGTTTTATACCTCAGGCGCTATTTATTCTTACACTACTAATAATTCTCAAGCTGTTATAATTTTCCTTGTAAATTTGAAAATCGTCTTGGCAACCCCCCAATGGTATTAAAAGACCTATCCAGCCATCCTCACACTATAGGGTTAGTCGAGAAAAAAAAATCACCCCCTCTTTACGTGTATGTTTTTTATATTTTTTTATATTATCACTTTGTCGGCATGACTGTTGTATATTCATGCCAAATTACAGCTTTCTAGTACTAACGGTCTCTGAGCTTAGCCGTAGACAGAGAGACAGTCGGACAAACATGGCGAAACTATAAGGGTTCCTAGTTGACTACGGAACCCTAAAAATGAATTCTATTTATAGGTGCCCAGAATTCATTTTAATATAAGGTGCCCAGTTATTGAAAGGTGGCAAGTAATTGACACCTTAGGTACTTACCTATACTAAAAATTAACTCTGTTTATAGGTGATTAGGAGTCATTTTTAGTGTAAGGTGGCCAGTTATTGAACGGTGGCAGTATTTGACGATTCTATTCCAATCATGATTTTATTCCAAATAGGTACCTAGTATTTTGATGTCACCGTTTAAACGATTAAAAAGGTGTTGGCGCTGGATATTACGAGTCGCTCGGAAATGTGCATGTTTCCATGTGGTTGGTTGTTAAAGAAAGACAGCTTGTTGGATCTGGGCTCGAACAATATCTTGTACCACGTGGGACGAGTTTTATTTTGACTTTGTCCATGTTTTTAATTATAATAGTTTTTTGATATTCTGCGATGAGGACATAGAAATCATAAGTAAATATTGTTATAAAACTTTATAATTCTTCACAGTAAAAATATAACAAATATATACAACCGTTAGCAAATAGTCAACAAGTAACAACAGTTGTGGTGTGCACCACAGTTTAGTGACCCTTCTTGTGTCCCCAGTGCTTGTGGTCCTCATGGCCGCCCTTGTGTCCGTGATCATGATGATGATGATGGTGTTCGTGGTGGCCGCCCTCTCCATGGTGTCCCTTATGGTGATGGTGGTGACCGCCGTGCTCATGATGACCCTTCTTGCCGTGGTGGTGCTCGTGGTGTCCGCCGTGCTTGTGCCCCTTGTGGAAGTGACCGCCCTTCTTGTGTCCGCCCTCGTGATGATGTCCACCGTGATGGGAGTGATGTCCCTTCTCGCCATGATGATCGTGGAAGTGCTTGTCTTTCTTGAATTCGTCGTGTTTCTCAACGCCGTGGTGTCCCTTGGTGTCGTGTCCCTTGTGCCAGTGACCGTGCTCGTCGTGTCCGTGGCCGTGCTCGCCCTTTTCTCCGTGGTGGTGATGGTGGTGGTAGCCATCGTCGTGATGGTGGTGTTTCTTGTGTCCGCCATGCTCGCCGTGATGGCCCTTGTGTCCTTCGTGGTGGTGGTGGCCGTGTTTGCCGTGGTGGTGCTCGTGGTGTCCCTTGTGGCCCTTGTGGTGCTCGCCGCCGTGGTCGTGGTGGTGGTGGCCGTGGTGCTCGTGGCCGCCGCCCTTGTCCCAGTGGTGCCCGGAAGCGGCTGCTTCCAGGTCGGTGGCGCGCTTCTCCCGGATGTCCCGGGCGGAGCCGACGGCCGCAAGGGCCACCAGCCCGAACAACACTGCCACACTAATCCTCATGCTTAGTGAGACTGAAGCGCAATTGTTGAGTGATAACTTCCTCAGTTGCAATGTCCTTTTATAGCTCGAGCCACGCGGTTAGGTAAGTTCGCGTTGCTCGGTAGATTCAAGGTTAATGTTTTAGAAAATACAACTTGACGACCATATATCGAGTACATTTTATATGAATAGGTATATCATTAAAAAAAAACAAAATTAGGTTTAATAAAATTTTTGACTAGCAAAATAAATAAAAACAATTCCAAGATTGATTCTTAACGTTCGAAATTATTTTTGAAGTATTCCTTCCACGTATCTAATTATGTTAATCTGAATAATTTGCAAGGTATAATATTACACGAATACGAATAAGATAAAATTAATTGTAATTACATTTCTAATAAATCTTTCTAACATATAAAATTCTCGGGTCACAACGTTTGTGACCAACCTACGTGTTGACGACCGGATGGCCAAGTACTGAGAGAACCTGACTACGAAGCTTGAGGTCCCGGATTCGATTCCCGGCCGGGGCAAATATTTTTATGAATAATATGAATGTTTGATCTCGTTTTCCCAGAATCTAAATCGATTTTTCATCCCCAAAAACCCTCGCCCGTTTAAAGGTAAATTTATAAAGAATTTATAAAGATTATAAACTCCTTCGAAACGGCTTGACCCATTTTTATGTTTTTTTTTTGTGTATACATAGATATTCGGTAGGTCTGAGAATAGGACGTAAACTATTTTTCATACTTCTACTCGGACGGAGTCGCGAGCAACAGCTAAGTATCTTATAAAATAGAGCCCTAGTCTCTAAAGCTCTTCTCGTTATATTATTTTTTAAGATTCCGCTGCCAAAGAGCACCCAAGGGAAACTTATATTCCTATTTATCTTCCACTTTACTGACCCGTCTGTTTGTGCGTCTGTTACACAGCTTTTTCTACTTATAGTAGACACTGGAATCTTTACAGCGTAGGTATATACGATTAGTATTATTATCGCCACTATAACAACGAATAAGCAAAAATAATATGTAGTAAAGAGCAGCATTATGCAGCAGATGTAGCATTCACATAAAATAATCGTGATCCTTTTTTGGTACGCAACCGTTCATGTCCGAGTTCGACTCGCGCTTGACCGGTTTTGTATTTGATTTTCTTCTTGTAGAACTCATCGCCCGTCCTTTGAGGTTTCCAAGTTGTTTGCAGGTCAACACCGGCATAAAAGAATATTACCCAGTAAAATAAATTCGTCTCTTCAAGCTCTTTAATAAAATAAATATTAAACACTTTTCCATTAAGTATTTCAGGTAAAAAAGATAAAATCTAGTAGAATTTAGAAGTTATCAATATGACGCTTTGTTTAAAATGAGCTAATTTTCTATCCCGTGGGAATTATGGAAAAGCTTTCCGCACTGCACCATTACATGTGTTAAGAAAATCCTGTACGATCATTTAAACCCAAATTAAGAGTACTGATTACTAATACGATACAAGTGAAAAAACATTACAATTCGAAAATAAAATAAAAAGTTTCGTACGGAGAGAAAATATTCTTGTAAGTAACTCAACTTCCGCACAAAACTAGTTTTTTTTTTCGATTTAAAAATACTTTTTCACTTGTGTCGTATATTAGTAATCAGGAGCATTCATGTGGATTCAATTATCGTACAGGATTTTATACGCCATATATAATGCTCAAGTTATATGCTTGCTAAGTCACACTGTTCTCTACACGTACAGTGGCGGTGAATTTTTTTTGTCTTCGTCATAGTGTGGGGTATCGTCAGGATATTTATTACAAAAATGTTGCTATTTTGCTAACACCATATTTCGATTGTTATAAGCACTAACAAATATGTTATTTTTAGGCAAGCAGACTTGTGTTAAAAACAATGCAAATAAAAGTAATATTTATTTACAACAACAAGAAAAAATATACTTACTTGTACAACTATTGTTAAAAATAATTATCCTGAGTTTAAGTACATACGACTTATATAAACTAATACTTTTGGTTTTCTTCGTTCCGCTACCTTCAAATCGATGGCTACTAGCAATTAATCAACAATCGATAAGCCGAGTTTAGACTTCCAAGAAAAATCGTGCAAGTTGCATTACATTGCGGCGCTCGATTGACCATTACAAACTAGTTGGCTTTACGGCCTCGCAATGTAATGCAAATTGCGCGATTTTTCTTGCAAGTCTAAACTCGGCTATAGTGTAAAGATTTAATAATTATGTCGATGCATATCAAAATAATTATTAGGACTTCGTGCAAACCAAATTACACACAAGGGTAGACAAAAGGCGGTCTGATTATTTTAAAGCAATTTCTTTCCAGATATAGCCTAATTATGACACATATGCCCACATTACAATTGTTTATTCCCTTTGTCAATACATGGTTGTATAGATAATTAGAAGTAAGCATGGAACATACACAGAAGCATAGAGAAATTAACGAGGTTAACATTTATCTATGTAGAGAAATGATCAAAATATGTATTAGTATTTTTACTTTTATTCTGGATATTTTTAATTCTTTCTCATATGCCCAGACAGAAAAGTTTTCGATGAATCGAAAACTGTTATCTTTTTTGTAAAATTACTCCGAAACATAATTTTTTTTGGTAAAAAAATGTAACTTTTATTTAAAGCTTTATTGTTGACTGTACTTTTTTAACTTTACTTGTATTGTCATCAAATATGCATTCACAATAATACCCAGTATTGGAAATTGGTTAACACGTTTTAAAACGAACAATACACAAATTAAATAAAAGCTTGTAATATGTACTCGTATATTGATCGCAAAAGAATCAGTTTTGCTCCGTATTTACGATACCAAGGGCATGAACAAGCAGACAGGGGGACTTAAGGACTAGGGTAAGACCAGGAGAGGGTTGGAGGAGTTTCTTATCTAACCACAGTCTTGCTTCAGCCATTTGGTGAAAAGCCGGGACAGGAGCATGCTTTCTCTTGTTACGTTCTGCGGGGTGCTCGAGTTAGTTTGTTTTGCTGATCAACATTGGTTTCCTCCTTGACTGGTTCACTTTTACAAATCTGGACTTTATTTTACAATTCTAGGATTAGTTATTTAATGTTATTTGTTCCTAGGCCGGTGAAGAAAGACCACCTTTGCCAAAAGGAGCACGAGTTCCCCGGCATGCCCTGCGGGATCATGGACCATTCTCTATACTAGGAAGTACAAAATTCGAAATTTGTATCTTGCCGTTTCACTGACGCTAATATTTTTTAATACAAGAGTGAGGGGGACATTACGACACGAACTTCGATTTACGAATTTCGTAGTAGTCCCCCTAGTACGTCGTCACCATGGCGAAGAAGGATCATGCGTTACTAATTGATTGCAGGGGTTAGTTGTTAGTACATACCACTACTTATTAGCCCGAACAGACGCTGTAGATTTACTAATGGGATTGTTAGTCCTTAAGGTTTAAACGAATATTAAATGCAGAAAATCTTACTTCTTACTTAATATTATAAACGCAAAAGTTTTGATGGATGGATGGATATTTTTTACTTTTTCACGCAAAAATTACTGAACAGATTTGCATGAAATTTTACGTACAGGTAAAATATACTCTGGATTAACATATAGGCTACTTTTTATCCCGACAAATGTACGGATCCAGTGGGTACCATAGGTATGTTAAGTTCACAAGGACTACGACAGTTGGGAGAAGGCGTTTTGATTTTAATTGGGTTCCTCTCGTTCTGTAGGCGAGGGATCTCAATAGGGTAAAAAGTTTTTTTTTAAACCGACTTCAAAAATGCAACTTAAATGAGAAAAATAAAAGTTTCATGTTTAAAACAATCTAAAGTACTTAAATATGCCCACTATTTTTTGCGACCGGTGCCTGTGCAAAAAACAGTAGTTATCTACTCATTGAAACATTTTTTTAAAATCACGGCTGGCACCAATAAATAGTAGAGGCCGGAAAGTAGGGGGTTGCCGGCCAAGCAGATATAGAGAGAGATATATAGAGATACAGAGAGGCCGGAAGGGATGCGAGGCCGGCAACCCCGCGTTACGGCCGAGGCTTGTATAGTGCTTTTCTCAAACATAGCTGGCGGGGTGCTAGTCTCGTCGCCGTGTTGAGTGGCTGCTGGCGCGGCGGCTGTAGGCGGTGGTGCTGGCGGCGGGCGCACGCCGTGCCGCAGCTCGCGTTGAAACAAAAGACGGTCGCATTGCCGGCCGAGGGCGGGAAATTTGTATGAAATCTCTTTGCAGGCGGCTAGAGTGACCGCCTGCAGCGCGATACCTCCTGACCTATTATTTGTAACACAACGTCGATATTTCATGTCATGTTTGAGTAATAGTATATCATGCAGAGGGCGGGAAAGGTCATTTCGTGGATGAGTATAGTTTTGAAGGACGAGGCGTAGTCGAGTCCTTCAATAGATACGAATCCACGAAATGACATTCCTGCCGAGGCCTGTATACTGCTTTTCTCCAAATATGGGAGGAAAGAAAACGAAAACATTATATTACTCAAAAAATACAAAAGAAGTATTAATAATAAAATAAATACGACGAGGGTTCATGTCTTGAATCTAATTATACAATGTAAGACCTAAGTACGACATGATTACTATGCAATAAATGAATTATGAATAGACATAGACATAGACATAACTTTATTTCGACATCAAACTTAAAATAATACACAATTTACAGAAAAGTAAAACATTTGATCATCGAAAAGGAATTTGACTTAAAATTTAAAAAAAAATGTGAATTATGAAACGGAAATCTTAGTAAGTATTCCGTTGTAAAGTCTAACCAGGTAAACTTTGTTGCCAGCTAGCGTTAAAGCAATGCAGCCATCGGCAACTCGGAGCCCGGCAAGCTGCCGTCCGGCTGAGATTGAATTCAACAAGATTTGCATTCGGAATATAAGGCAGCCGCTCCGCTATTAGCTTGCCAGTTTACTAGGTTATTGCATGGGTATGCTAGTTCCGCTGCCTCATTTTCACTTTTGTTTTACTGGTTTGAATATTGAGCTAAGTTCCAAAATAAACATCAATAAAATTAAATCTTGTCATTTTATGACAATATCAATGATCTAGCATTTTCTACAAAAATAAAAAGTTGACATGAAAGTAAACAAAAATAATGCCCAATACTCGTAATAACATCAATAGGTATAGTTTTTTAGGGAATCGTACTTTAAAAGGAAATTGGTATTGCTACCCTTTTAGGTTCTTTCGTGGGTCTGCTGCGGACAAAAAGTTGCTGTGCACCCACCTACTGAACAGTTTAATTGAAAATATATCACTGTACCTATTACCTATCTATTTGAACCACTCAAATATTTAGCATGTGTTTTTTAAACAAACACAAAAAGTTACCAGACTGGTATTTGTGCTGTAAATCGACATTGTGATAAATTTTAAGTTTAGCTTATCTTTATTGGATCTGTACCGGAAGATTGAAACTTTGTTCATTTGATTAAGTTTAGTAATTGTATTATTTATAAGAGCTCTTAAATTTCAAGATAATAGCTTCATTCGTTTGGAAGTTATAGAGTTGCAAAGTTATGCAAATTTGATACTGATTGACTGATTGTTTAAGAATCATCAAACGTGAACTAGTACTTCCACAATACCTAGAGAGCTGAGATTTGGATAAATAGATCATAGTATTTAGTATCCTCGTAAAAGGAGGATTTTCGAAGATCTGGATCTGAAGCCTTGATGTACACCCAAAGAGGTCGACCAAACTATTAAAGGTATTGAAATGCGGTCTTAGTACAAATTATTTCCTTTTATAAGAGATTTCGCATGTGGCGTAAGTAAAAGTACCTGATGTGGAATTCTAAGAGCCCTGCCAAACTATAAGTTTTTGAGATGCAGCCGTAGTAAAAGTTAATTAATCTGATAATACCTACCTAGTAAAATAAATGTGACATAACGAACGTGCCATAATTGTCTTAATTTATTTAGACTTGTTCAAGTTAAAATTATGTTAAGTAGGTATTAATTTAAGAAATGTTTCATTGGTTTCTCTCTAATACCTTTCATCTTTGTTAAGTATGCGTAGATTTAATATTTATTCAGATTAAGACCTACAGTTCACATAATTCGTGTGCTCCTATATTTAATTTTGTTATTGTTTTAATCAAATAATGCACATTTGTTAAACAATTATTTGGCCAGAAACAAACTAAGTGCTTGAGACTTAATGGAACGCGGGACGGAACAAGAATTGTAGACTGGGGTAATCTAAAAACTTTGTGTTTTGCAGCTCCGAGGCAGTTTTATTGCGAGTTGTTTGCTTACCCGGTCACATATGTAAGTATGGGGTAGTTAGAGGATGTGCGCAATGCAGAAGAATTGTTTTTAAAAACATTACTGTTGCTATAAAGTGCACGGCGACGCTGCGTTAAAGACTCATGGACAGGGATATTTGGATATAATTCAAATTCAAATAGCGAACCTACATATTGGCTCTGTGCACGACATCAGCGCCACCTAGCGTCCGCAACTTATATGGCTCTGATGCTCTGACGTTTTGAAATTTCATCGCGACATTGTGACAAAAATCAAACCATAACGTATTAATTTTACTGTAAAACGAAAAGATAAAGCTATCTTTGAATTTATAATATTGGTTTCTTTGAATAAAAGTAAAATTATATAATTTTTCTTATATCGCTAGTAATAAATTAAATATCGTTTCCAGATAAAAATGAGTATCATTTTGAAGACCGGTTTTGTGAGTATCACTCAATATAAAATTTCAACCACAAACCGTTTCATAAGGAAAATTGTTGCTGGACATATATTTTAATTTTTGTATTTCTTTTTCTTTTTTTTGTTTTATTTGTGTTTGCTGTTGTTGTTTTTTAGTTTTGTTGTATTTGTGTGTCTTTGTGAATGTGAATAAATGTCTTCTATTCTATTCTATTCTACATGTCCGAGATGTAGAGGAATTAAGAACAAAACAGGGACAGTGTTCAATAATTCAAGCTTGCATCATAACACAAACATGTATTACTAAAATTAGGTACTTATTTGAAGTCTATACAAATTGCTTTGTATTGACAGATTCATATGAGTATATGACAGATGACAGAGCCAGAACTATTTTTACTTTTGGCCACCATAAGCGCTGCGATAGATTTCATCACCCCCACCTAGTACTTCGCACCCTCCCAAACTGTGTTAAAAATAACGTCGTGGTAAATACTTGTGATGTATAGTTATCATTTAATAATATTGTAAATCTGTTTAAAAAAAATACCTCGTTGAGTTTCTTGCCGGATTCTTCTCAAAAGAGGTTTTTCTGAACCGGTGGTAGTTTTTTTTTTACATTCATAAGTGCTTGTTATAGCCTAAATTGAAGATATTTGACTTTCACTTTGAAAGAGGGTTGACGTAGGATGTAGCGATGTCACAGCCATCTTTATAAATATAGTAGAGGGGTTTCAACAAAAAATTGGTTTGAACAAATTTATTCTCTAAGTATCACAAAACATTAACAAAAACAAATGCGTCATATAAACAAGTTATTTGTGTCCCTTCTTCCAGCCCCAGCCCTTGTGGTCCTCGTGGCCACCTTCGTTGCCGTGTCCTGCGTGGTGGTGGTGGTGTTCGTGGTGGCCGCCCTCGTCGTGGTGTCCCTTATGTTCGTGGTGGTGTCCACCCTCCTCGTGATGACCTTTCTTGCCGTGGTCGTGTTCGTGGAATCCGCCTTCTTTGTGTCCCTTATGGAAGTGTCCACCCTTCTCGTGTCCACCTTCGTGGTGGTGACCGCCGTAGCCTTCTTCGAATCCAGATTCTCCGTGCTTGTCATGGAAGTGCTTGTCCTTCTTAAATTCGTCTATCTTATGGACGCCATGGTGACCTTTCGTGGAGTGACCCTTGTGGTAGTGTCCCTTTTCTTCGAAACCATGTCCCTTTTCTCCCTTTTCGCCGTGATGATGCTCATCATAGTAGCCGTCGTCGTGGTGGTGGTGTTTCTTGTGTCCACCGTGTTCGCCATAGTGTCCCTTGTGTCCTTCGTGATGAGCGTGTCCTTTCTTGCCGTGCTCGTGGTCGTGGTGGCCCTTGTATCCCTTCTCTCCGTGCCCGCCGTGTTCGTGGTGGTGGTGGCCGTGGTGTTCGCCGCCACCGCCCTTCTCCCAGTGGGAGGCAGCTGCTTCCAGGTCCACGTCTCTCCTGCTCCGCGGGGCCCGCGCCGCCACGGCTACCACCACTGCCGCTATACAAACCAAAGTGATCGCTCGCATGGCTTCCCGTGCTCCTGGTTCTGTTGGGCAATGATTGCCAATTGATGCCCGTTACCGTTTTCTCTAGCTTTATATACTGTTGCAATACTCTTAGTTGTTGTTTTTAATGTCAAGGCGACAAACTATAATAGTTGTGGCTTGAGTACCTACGTCAGCAAATTAATTTTGGGTTCATTGTGTTTATTGGTAAGTCTACTTTCTAGTGTTTGCTCTATTATATTGTTGACTGAACTGGCACACAATCAATGCTCGAGCATGGAACGCTCAATTAAAAAGAATCATAAAACGAATCCCGTGCCTTCAAAAGCTACACCACGTAATGTCTACCTTTAATAATAGTACATACTATGTATACTCCCTTTGTCTATAATTTGTCCATGATGTTTGCATCACGTGTGTGCTATAAATCTTTCATTAAAGTGATTCCTATTTCAGATCAGTGTAATCAGATCTATAATTGTCACTATATTTTACTATCTGATATAGCAAGTATTTTTTTTTTTTTTAGATTAAGCACAGGTTTGATTTTCATTAACTTTAGTAACACAAAAAATCGGCCAACAGTGTTTCGGACACTCCTAAAATAGGGTTCGTATTTTATACGGATTCTTCCTAGTTTAGGTATATTTTATACCTAACTCAGGCTGCTATTTACTCTTAAACTACTAATAATTCTCAAGCAAACTTAGCCGTTATAGTTTTCCTTGAAAGTTTGATATACTTACTACAATTGTGAATTTTTTTAAAATGTTCCACCCCCCGGTTTAGATTTTAGAGGGGGGAACCTCGATTTTAATGAAAATTTGCACTTTAAAGTTGAACAAATTTCTGAATCGAAAATCCTTTTAGCAACCCCATAATGATTTTATAATACCTATCCAACGATACCCCACACTACTAGGTTGGATGAGAAAAAAAAAGCCCCACCTTACGTATATGGGATGGGAGGTACCATTTTGTCGGCATAGTTTACATACATACTCGTATTCGTGAAAAACTACAGCTTTCTAGCATTGATAGTCCCTGAGCAAAGCCGCGGACAGACAGACATGGCGAAACTGTAAGGGTTCCGTTTTTGCCATTTTGGCTCCGGAACCCTAAAAACAGTTGCCATACCAGGTGCTAAAATGTACCTAATGAATAATTACGATTTTCTCATTAGCTTTAGGCCGCAGCCCCAACTCCAGAAAAAGGATATCCTGATTGTACCCAGTTACAATTTTCACCTCCACAAAATTTCAAATGAGTAGGGTAATGCTTAATTTAATAATCGTTATCATAAGCGTGTAAAGGGACGTGCACATGAACCGCCGAGACGTTTTCTCGGGAGTCAAGGGCAGCCCATGTCAAGGTCGTGTTGCGAAGGCGTCGCCCTCATTTTTTTGGTCTTTTGTCGGAGTTAATTTCTTGTGATCGATATCTTGCGTCACCGTTTCCGCGCCGGCGCACGCGCAGTGTCACCGCGGCGCCGGAGCGCGCCGTGCACCCGTTGTTAGAGCATCTCTCATTACAAATACAGATGTAGTGAGTGCATAGTGGTTTTCCATGGTATTTAATCGGAAAAGTTGCTATCTCTGCAGTGCTCTTCAATTAGCTTCAGTACCCATCGTACAGCCGATTTTGACGATTAACACTAAATAATAAATTTCCATATATGCCGTGATATTCCGATTGAGATCCGACTTTTTCCGATGGAAATGCATTATTCACTTATGTATATCTGTACATTTAAATAGGTATGTATAGTGAACAGGAAAGTGCTATTAAAATATTATTATAAATGTATTAGCAAGAGCTCGAAAAGGCTAAGGCCTACGTATACCATTATGAACTATAGTTATAAAACTCTTTACATCTACTTCTCAGATCGATTGACATAAGGCTCAAATAGCACATTGTTTATCAGCGCATCCTATGCAGATAGGCTCGCAGTGATTTTAAATTATGATTATGCAATGACTTTGTATTACAGCGTAAGAAAGTCGCCAAAACGACTAATATTTCTCAGCCACTAAGTAGGTCGTGCCATGAAAAAATTGTATCATGTTATATGAATGAGAGTGCCTAGTGTAGGTGATTGCTACCAAAATCCTGCCGTAGTGCTTGCATGTTTGTTATATGAATGATCTGAGCTGTGTTATACAAGTCACATTAAAAAAAGATCGCCTATAGATCATGCACCCGCTAAGTGCCTGATTTGCATTGTTTGTTCTCAAACGGGCAATTACCGTAATATTTTGAATACTTCAATGTATTTACATTCAAGTATTCAAAAGTGCAATTGTAATGATAAAGTGTAGGTAATGTAACATTCAAGAGATGTACATTATCAGACTACTTTAGCAAATATTAAATTTAGTTTGTCACTGCTATCAAATGTCCAACATGTGCGTGAGGTACAAGTAAGTACCTAATAGCAAAAAGTTATATAACGTTGCTGAAGAATAGCCAAAGAATACATTGTTTTAAACTTTCGCAATTTTTACTAATAGTTATTACTACACCCTCCGGCAACGCGACAATTATTTGCTAACAATTACCTCGAAGTTTTGACCACATTGCAGCGGCATGCAGTGGTCAGCTCAGCATATACGAGTACCAAACAATACTTTAAGTACATATTCAGTCAATACCAAGACATAATTTGGGCGTGGTTGGTTTATATTGTTATAAACTTTGCTATCCTGAATCCAAGTTTCCTGTGTAGTACATATTTAGGTTACTATATCCTGTATCCTCCAGGGGACAGAGAGCAGTGGAAGTATTGGGGGGAGGCCTTTGCTCAGCAGTGGGACAGAATAGGCTAATAATAATAATAATAATAAATATCCTGTATCAAAAGTCCGTATCAGAACGGCCGAAGTGCTTTAAAATATATGGACGTAATTTAGCGATAAAGTCATGTTCACATATTTTTGCCGACATTGCAACGGCAGCAAAGGAATTGACAGAACGGTAAACTGCAAAGGCACCAGGAAAATCAGAGAAAAACTGTTCCTGTGACCATTTCCTCTCTCTTGGAACAACAGAAAACATTAACATAGTACATTTTGGTTAGGCGTGAAATTGCCATTCAAAGAGATAAGGATCATTTTCTTTTTCTTGTGTTGAATAAAAGATGCGTACAAATTTAATCATTATAGTAGATTGTGTCTTAAGGGCGGTAAATAAGTAATTACGAACGAGAGTCTATTAGAAGCCCGAAGTCGAAGACTGAGGGCTTTATTGAGTCGATGTTCGTAATTCTAGTGGGTACCGCCCGTGCGACATACAATGTTTTTCATCACATTTGCGAGTAAAATTTTATATTTCTTAAAGAAAATATATAATTGTTCCAAATATTGGCGATACCATAGGCTGCGCTCTTGGCAGCGCTGCATTTTTTTTTATTCTACTGGATGGCAAGCGAGCAAGTGGGTCTCCTGATGCCCTACCCCTCTCTCAGCATGTGCCTGAGCCGCGTGTGCATGTGGTCCTGCTGCTTCGCCATGCGCTGCAGCGCGCGCAGCACCATCAGTACGGGCACGGACTCATTTACCGACCTTGGGCTTCATGACAAGAAAATTTGTACGAGCAATGACTCATTTACCGACCACGGGTTTCATGACAAGCACATTAAGGTCGAGGGTTTTATTTGGAGGGTTGCAATCAAGGTAGCCTGCATGTTTTGACACTGTTTACGAGCAAGTGTGATGAAAAATAACAAAATACTAATACTCGTATTTATATGATACTGAAATAGAGAGCGAGAGCTTATTTTGAGGAAACATCTAAAAAAAGACGAATATGTGTTCAGTGAGATTAAATTGACTTGATAAGGTTGAAATTATTTCTGAGCCCGTTTCCTCTGCATAATTCCGGCAGCATTCGGTGTATTTACATTATCTGATTACACGTCGTCTTGTCTTATTCACTCCTGCAGGAACCAGCAAACTGGATCTAACTAACAATAACAGATGATTCGACTGAATAGTCTGTCAGGTAGATAGCGCTTAATTACTGTGTCTGCAGTAACAAGGAATAGTGCACCATAAATCTATTAAATCATATGAACTAATTAATATATCTGTATATATATGTATGTTAGTTCTGTCTAAAGATTATGTGCTTAACCTTGATTAAATATTCATTTGAGAATGAATGCATCAAATTTGTAGATTTGATTGTTATCCTATAGAAATGAGATTGAAAATAGACCGAATATAGCAAAAGATTATTTTTGCGCATGTCATAAGAGCTGGGTAAAATTATAGGGTAGTGCTTGATGAAGTATGAGATTAGATCACATCTCATACTTCATCAATCAAGAGGGGGTGAAACATGACTAAAAAATTATGAAAAAAAATATTATAACAAAAATATGGCATTATTTGTTAAAATTTTGATTCTTATTTTTTGCTCTGTCTAGAATATGCTCTATGTAGAAAAAAAATCTTGAATATTTTACTATGAATGATAAATACCCACTAAAACATTTTTTTTCTTTACAATAAAATCATTTTTTTTCGGTTTAATTCAAATGTTCAACCTATTATTGGTATTAACCTTCAAACAAAAAAAAGTTCTATCTTGATATCTGTAAAAAAATCTTTGGGACACACAAAATATACAAAAAATAGCAAATAGTTCATTAAAAAAATAGGGTTCCGTAGCCATTAAGAAAAAAAAAGTAATATTTTTCTAAGGATTTCGTATTTTATATGGAATCTTCCAAGTTTAGGTATATTTTATACCTTAGGCTGCTATTTACTCTTAAACTACTAATAATTCTCAAGCAAACTTAGCCGCTATAGTTTTCCTTGAAAGTTTGATAAATTTACTACCGTTCTGAATTTTTTCAATATTTTCCACCCATCGGTTTTGATTTTAGAGGAGGGGGGACGACGCTCGAATTTAAAGAAAATTTGCACTTTAAAGTTGAATATTTTGCAAACAAATCACTGAATCGAAAAATCATTTTAGCAACCCCCTAATGATTTTAAAAGAACTATCCAACTATACCCCACACTACAAGTTTGGATGATAAAAAAAATCACCCCCACTTTACGTCTATGGGAAGTACACTAAAAAAAATATTTTTAAAATTTTTATTGTACCATTTTGTCGGCATAGTTGTTCGCGGACGGACGGACAGACAGACATGGCGAAACTATAAGGGTTCCGTTTTTGCCATTTTGGCTCCGGAACCCTAATAAAAGGAAAAGAAAATGAAAAATAAAACTATATTCTAATCCTATAAAATCCTATACATTTTTATTTTGTAAACATCACCCAGATCGTTACTATTGGCCGGCTGCCTTTCTTCGTTGTGTTGCAATACCAATGCGACGACCGAGGAAAGACATCCCTATTGTCACCTGTGGAACGGACAAACTTCTGTTTGAGATAAACAAAAAAAATAGCTAAGAAATTAAAAATCATTAAAAAAATCTTCACCTCTACTTTTTAACCGACTTCAAAAAAGGAGAAGGTTCTATGTTCCAATGTTTGTATTTTTTTATGTATGTTTACCGATTACTCAGTCAATTAATAAAATAATAATAAATAATAACTATCACGGGACAAGTCACACCAATTGACCTAGTCCCAAAGTAAGCTTAGCAAAGCTTGTGATATAAGCTACGGATAGATATAATTATATAGATAGATACATACTTAAATACATATTAAACACCCAAGACCCGAGAACAAACATTCGTATTTTTCATACAAATTGTATCTGCCCCGACACGGGAATCGAACCCGGGACCTCAAGCTTCGTAGTCAGGTTCTCTAAGCACTAGGCCATCTGGTCGTCTAATTGTGGATCAATTTTAAAAATTATTTTTTTATTCGAAAGAGTACTCTTCTGAGGTGGTCCCATTGCCACCAAGTCAAGATCTGATGATGGAATTCTAGGGAAATCGAGGGCAAACCTCAAATTTTATAGGCACACCTATGGCGATTTTGGCATTTTTAGCATTACGTGCATTTACATTCAGAAAATATCATTTGGTAAACTGGATCTTATGAAGAAGACCGTAGATGACCAATGGAACTTGTCAAATCTAAGTAATGCTCGCTCGTCTAAGCGATCATGATTAATATAACTAGATAAGCGACTATGAAAAAACTTTAAGTTAATATTCTTTCGAACTGATCTGATGCTGAAGCCGGAAGGTAGGCAACGGAACTCTGTTATAAAACAACATAACTAAGCCGTGTTTAGGCTTAATGGAATCGTTGTGAGATGTACTTTGGCTACAAATCACTAAAAAATGAGAAATAAAGATTAAAAAAAAAGAAAGTAAAACCGACTACAAAACCTATGAAAATATTTTTCTAGGTACCTACTAGCTCCAAGTCGGTGACTCAGCACGACCCAGCAGGAGGGATTGAAACCCATAGTATGTAGGTGAGGTAGAAGACTATAATCGTGCTGCGGGCTAGTAGATAGTTATTTGTGCAACAAGAGAGCAAAGTTGTTTTTTGATGCGAGTGTTGAAATTGAATCCCGAGTAAGCGAAGAATTCTATAATTGAATCACGAGCGTTAGAGAGTGATTCTAGGTTAGAATCCTGAGAGCAGCAAGGGATACAAACACACGAGATGCAAAAAAACTTTGGTCTCGTGTGACACATACAATTTTTCACCTCAGCAGCGAGAACATAATTTAAATGTAACATAAGAATAAAACCACATATACCTACCTGTTTACAAAACAACCACATTTTTTTTAATATACTTAAGAAACAAATATATTAATCACATTTAAAACCCTTACTCAAAAATGATACGTACAGTTGCGATTACATCTTTAAAGTCACCAGAAATTTAAAAACGATACAAATCTCATAACATGCATTGTAATTTGAACCTAGAACTTCCTTTAAAATATATGTCATACTTATTTTTTAATACCGCAAAAAGCCTCATCTTTGGGTCATTAAAAAGGTTGAACAATAAACGTATAATTATTATAAATGTTATTAAACTTTTAAATATGATTTTATTACGATTTAGATTTCTATTACATAAACATAAATAGATTTGTTACAAATTAATTCACTTTGACAAATATTTATTCCAACTGTAGAGGCAGTATACGGAATTATTTTATAAAAAAAAAACAAGAGAAGCGGCTTTCGTGCAACGAGGTTGCATACTTTATTAAAAGATCGGGAAAATTTACATTTTGGAAATATTTCGTTGTCATGTAATTTTTAAGGTATCGATATACTTTTAATACCATACATTTAATTTAAGATTGTAATCAACACATTTGATCCTATCTCTCGCTTTTTTCGTGTTTAAGTGAAAGTGACAGATCAAAGTGAAGTTCAAATATTTGGAATTCAGTGAGTAGACCCAATCCTGTACACAGCATTTAAAAAAATAATTAAAAAGTTACTTTGTCTCACGGAGTGAGCAAAATGCGATTTTGCTCACTGATTTCTCATAGCAAAACCTGCTTGTTTGAGGTGCTGAGGTGAAAAAATATTTTCATGAGTTTTGCAGTCGGTTCCATTTTTGGTTATTTTTTTGTAGTCGGTTTTACTTTTTTTAGCTAAAGATGACAAGTAAACCATTTAGGTAGATATATCGTTAGGTGATATTTATTATTATTTCACTTGTTTTCGATAAATTTTTATCTAGTCTAGTTTCATCACTCAATGCAAGTCAATAATAATTATTTACTCCTCTCTGATATTTCCTGATATTTTTAACTCCTCCGTATATCAGGACAGCTGACTTTATACACAACAATTAGGTAAGCTTCAGTGCCAACAATACTAATATTTTAACTCTGTGCTTCTGTTTCTTAAGCACTCGATTTTCAATAGGCTCATTAAACATAAATAAAATCTTGTAGAGCAGTTATTTTTATTTACAATCGCATCTTGACATGAAGTAAAAATGAAAACACTTTTTATTCGAAGACGCAAAGACATCCGCATAAAAAGGAAACCATTAAGCAAATGGGAATTGCCAGTGGGCCCGTGCTCGGTGCTCGTCGTTAGTCCCAATTGATTTTCATAGACAAGAATTGTCATTCCACCAGAGACGAGATCTTAGGGTCGGCAATCGTCGTGATATGAAAAGCAGGTGGATCGACCTTCCGTGCTTCGAATACTAAATGCCTTGTTATCATCTCATTGTAGTCCCTGCCAAAGGTTAAAATATCTCCCAATTTTCTCATGACATTATTTTTAATTCTATATTATTTCGTATCTTAATTTGGTTTTCGGACGAAAGTTTTGTAACTTTCGAGCCTACATTATGATTAAGAAAATTTGTAATTAATTTTCGGTGATTCATTATTTACATACTTGTCGAGTAGCAAAAGGGCATAAGGAAGCACAGTGGTTTGGACTTCGGCCTCTTAGCATTGGTCATAGGTTCAAAACCGGCCACGTGCCTCTATTTAAGATTGATCCATGAAATTAAATTTGGAATTGGCATCGTGGCGAAAAACATTGCGAGAACTCCTATGGAGCAGTTCAGTATTATTATTATTATTATTATTATTATAGGTACACAATCAAATAACAATGAAATAGAACAAATCAAATAAAAATCAAGTTAAAATGAAAAATGTGTATGAAGTTTCCAATTCGCACTCGTGACTGGCCCTCGTGGGAACTCAGACCGCAGACCAAGTCTTCTCAATTTGAGAAAAGCCATGTGCATACCAACACACTTTGAGCTAATACGTGCAGTTGTCTTTTTATTATTATTATTTTAGTCTATTTTTAAAACTATTTACTGATCACTGGACTGATAGAGCGCATGATGTTAAAGTAAGTAGTTCGCCTAGTTCTTCAATTTTCAACAACTATTCTTAGTTTACTAACTTATTTTAAGTTCACAACTTTAAGAAAGTAAAGTAAAATATTCAATTTGATAAACCTTTGATACTATCACACTCAAATACATAAGTAACTATAATCTATTTTTAATGATACTCTTAACTAACTTATATTAGGTACTTTAAGAATGTAAATCTTTTAAGTGCTGTGAGTGGGATGTGGATGATGTGGGAGTTCTCTTAATTCTCATTCAGTGAAATGTTATAGAGCGAACAGAAATTTTTCGTAAAATAGTAATCATAAAGTTTTTAAGAATTTTGTTTAGGTGATGACAAGAATCTGGCTATAACCATCTATTTTCGACATAATGAGAAGCGCCTTCACTTTGTAAGACGAAAATAGCTCCGTAATCCGTAAGCCGTTTGTGCGCAAAAATACATGAATACTTCGGCAAATAAAGCAAGAAAACGGCACCATTCTTTTATCATTGAAAAGTTAGGATAGGTTAGGATAAACACAGAGGTTTCTTTCAAATTTATATCATTTAAAGATCAGTAAGCACTAAGACATTAATTTAAAGAGGCTGCAAGCACTTTAACTAAAGTGTGAACCTTCGATCATCATGCCAAATGGACCGGAGCCGAAGCGAGGACCCATGCCGGTTGGAGTGGCTAGTTCGCAGTTTGTAATGAGTTGGAAACAAGCTATGCGCCCCGCCTAGGGTGCTTGATGGTTTCGAAGCTGCAAGTTTTCAATGACATTATGGTTACTTGGAGATTCCAATAGCGAGTTAGGGTGGAAACAGAGGACTAACGCCTATATTAGGTTTGTATAGTCAAGGTAATCGTGAACTAAATTCAAGATGGTACCCGCAATTTTTTTTCAACACACACACACACACACACACAAACATCACGCCTGTATTCCCAAATGGGGTAGGTATAGAGCACACAAAACGATACCGCTTCGGATCACTTTTAGCAATTTTAGGTTTTAAGTTTGTTTTTTACATTTAGGAAATATCTTGGTTGTTAGGTGTACTTGCCGGCAACTGCAATTCTATCGTAGTACGAATATTAACGAAGAAAGGTTATTTTTCTTTAACCGCGGTCCGACAAACACTTTGCCGGTTAATTGACACTATGTTGTAATAATAAAATTGGATTGGATTTTCAGTTCAATCGCAGAAACGTATTTAGGCATATGAATAGGACCAACTTAAAAATATTTCTGTGTATAAACTCTGCTGTTTTCCAGCAATTAGCCAAGAATAGTGTTTGTTTACTATCCTACTCCGAAAAGATTGTTTTTTTCACCCCGCCTGCTTCTCCGTTGCCTGGCTCGCCAAGGGCTGGGAAAGTAATTGTATTTTGAAATATCCATGGGGATCGCAGTGTTGCGCTGATAATGCCCGTAGAAGACGCTGCTGCCCGTCTTCTGGATTTTTAATCGCCTTCTATGACATCCAACGGGATGAGATGGGAGGGGGGGGGGGGGTAGCTCCTGTTCTTGTTCGGGGACATCTTGCGGACAATCATATCATGGAAGTCAAATTTTAACCCACTTTGAAAGGTCGGGTTGCCTTAAAATTTGGTACACAATTTTGGTGGTTTCACACTGAAAAACAGTCCAGAAAATATTTTTTTTAGAAAAAAAGAACAACATTATTTAAAATCGCAATGAATATGTCGAAAACTAATTTACAACCATTGCTTTGATCAAATATTTCAAAGAAGAAACAGCAATAAAACTATTTATTTGTATTACAAGTAGGTCTGGAACAAAAGATAAGGGTTTACAGTAAGCCGACATTCGTTAGCCGCATAACAAGGCCTTGGGGCGGGGAAGGTATACACGGTAGAAAACGAATCGAGCGATTTATGCAGAGCTGTCGCCGGAGGCGGCCATTCAGCGACGCCTGTGATTAGAGACACTTTAGACATTTCTATTGATCTATATGCTTACCTACTCGATGCCAGGTCTTGCTACCAAGCCAAAACATCCAAAGAAATAGTTATTTGTGCAACAAAAGAGCAAAGTTGTTTTTTAAATAAATAAAATAAATATCACGGGACAATTCACACCAATTGACCTAGTCCCAAAGTAAGCTTAGTAAAGCTTGTGTTATGGGGCACTAAGCAACGGATAAATATAATTATATAGATGGATACATACTCAAATACATATTATACACCCAAGACCCGAGAACAAACATTCGTATTTTTCGTTTTTTGTTGCGAGAATTGATTTTGAATCCCGAGTAAGCGAAGGATTCTATAATTGAATCACGAGCGTTAGCGAGTGATTCTAGGTTAGAATCCTGAGAGCAGCAAGGGATCCAAATACACGAGATGCAAAAAAACTTTGGTCTCATGTGACACATACAATTTTTCACCTCAGCAGCGAGAACATCATTTAAATGTAACTTAAGAATAAAACAACATATACCTACCTGTCAAAAAAACAAACATTTTTTAAAAATATAATCCGATTATTAAGAAACAAATATAATAATCACATTTAAAACCACAAAAAAGTGTCCAGTAGGTACGAGTACAATACAAATCTCATACTCATAACACGCATTGTAATTTGAACTTAGAACTTCTTGTGCTAGGTATATGTCACACTTATTTTTTAATACTGCAAAAAGCCTCATCTTGGTGTAATTAAAAAGGTTGAAAAATAAACGTATAATTTATTATAAGTGCTATTAAACCTTTAAATTTTATTAAGATTTCTATTACATAAACATGTCAATAGATTTGTTAAATATCATTCAATTTAACAAATATTTATTCCAACTGTAGAGGCAGTATACGGAATTATTTTATAAAAAAAAATAAGAGAAGCGGCTTTCGTGCAACAATGTTGCATACTTTATTAAAAAATCGGGAAAATTTGCATTTTGGAAATATTTCGTTGTCATGTAATTTATTAGGCATTTATCGATATATTTTTAATATCAAAAATTTTATTTAACATTGTAATCAACACATTTGATCCTATCTCTCGCTTTTTTCGTGTTGTAGTGAAATGACAGATTAAAGTAAAGTTCAAATATTTGGAATTCAGTGAGTAGACCCAACACTGTACTCAGCATTTAAAAAAAATATCTAAAAATTACTTTGTCTCACGGAGTGAGCAAAATGCGATTTTGCTCACTGATTTCTCATAGCAAAACCTGCCTGTTTGAGATGCTGAGGTGAAAAAACTATTACTTTATTCTTTATTCACTTTAATAGTTACTTGTCCACTAAGAAAAATTGAGAAACACGTCGTAAATGGAGGTTGTAATGATTTTTTATGACTAAAAATATTAAAATAATTTAGTTAGAACATACGAAAAGATTAGAACAACATGTGAAGGTAAAAGGATTTTTTAATATTTAATTTACTTAATACAATTCAAATTATTTTCATAACAATTTACATCGTTTCGGTTATTAAAAACTATGAAATATAGCCTCTTTGTTAAAATGGTGTCTAAGAAACATAATACTTTTGATTAAGGTGGTAGGACCTTGTGCAAGGTCCGCCCGGATTGCTACCATCATCTTGCTCGCTAATCCTGCCGTGAAGCAGCAGTGTTTGCACTGTTGCGTTTCGTCGTGGAGAGTAAGATAGCCGGTGAAATTACTGGCACTTGAGGTATCCCATCTTAGGCCTCTAGGTTGGCAACGCATCTGCAATGGTAGTGTTGCAGGTGTCTATGGGCGGTGGTGATCTCTTACCATCAGTAGACCGACTTGCTCGTTTGCCATCCAGTCGAATAAAAAAAAAAATTATAAATTGCACTCAGAAGATACTGCATTGCATGATTGTAAAATTAGCCTAGCATTTACATAAATTAAAAAACATTATTTTAAATTAGTTTTTTTGAAAGAAATATGCACCGTTCCTAAACCACGCAAATTCCAGGTACCTCACGCACTAGTAGTCAGAACTAACAGCAATTTCTATTTCGGTAGAGGACATTTTTACATTGGCTCTGACGGAAAGGAACTAGTACGAGTATAACAGCCAACGTGTGTACTTCACCAATTAACCGACCAACGTTGGTACCAGCGTTGGGGCCAACGTGTGGAGCCGGTGTACCTAAGTCAAAGTGTTGGAGGGCGCGCAACGCACGGGTACCCTCAAAAAATAAGCAAAGTATGGGCCGAGCGAGCACTTTGTAAAAAACATTGCGTTAAAAGTAAAAGATCATTCACCAGTGCTACGAAAAAAGGCATCGGGGGGTAACCAACGGAGTATTAATAGGGGTGAAAGTTTACCAAGTCCCGTTACGGCGCCCATTTGTCAAACACAAAAAATATGAGTAAACTTTGAGCCCAGAAGCGTCGTTTGACATGACTTTATAAATACCGGTGCTTGCCAACTGTTAGTTTAACTTTCTGTTTGTACGATTCTTTGCTTTAAACGACTAATTCTGAAGCATTTAGCGGCGAAACTTTGAAGATAACACTTAATATTTCATGGACATTTACCTGCTAAAGACTATCCCGTTTTGAACTAAATACGCTTCGACAAATAAACAGATCTTTGGAAATCAAGGCAGGTGTAGCAGAGATAACAACAAAGAATTGGAAATAGGCATTACTATTTTTAACCCCCGGTGCAAAAAGAGCATTTGACCGCTATGTGTGTCTGTGTGTCTGTCTATGGCGTCGTAGCTCTTAAACGGGAGGACCGATTTGAATGCGGTTTTTTTTAATGTTTCGTCAAAATCGGCTTAGCCTTTTTTGAGATATTGAACTTTGAACTGACAAAGTCGGGGTTGGTTAGGTTATTATAAACTGAGACAGAACTCAAACTTAGAGTTCGTTGGTATGGACTTTAGCACAGTAGCAGCCGAATCAAACAATTATACGACCTATAATAATAAAAAATAACTTACAATCTAGGCTCTTTCTTTATCTAGTTCATCCAATAAGATTTCAAGCGTTCCTTATTTAAATCAAGGATGTACCCGCTGACTTCTGAGAGCGACACGAAACGGTGCGGAATTGATAAAATACCTTTCCTTTGATAAAAATCACAACGAAAGGTTTCCAACGCGTGCCCTTCGAGGATTTCCCTGTAATTTTAAAACGACACTTTCTCCACTACCTCTGTGATAAATGTAAGACCTATCGTGATGGTTGTATGAGCAATGCTAGTGTCACTGAGATTTATGAAATTCTTAATCAATACGAACATTTTTTTAACCCCCGATGCAAAAAGAGGGGTCTTATAAGTTTGACCGCTATGTGTGTCTGTGTGTCTGTCTGTGGCACCGTAGCTCTTAAACGGGTGAACCGATTTGAATGCGGTTTTTCTATTTGAAAGCAGGTTTTCTAACGATGGTTCTTAGCCATGTTTTATCAAAGTCGGTTCAGCCGTTTTAGAGATATTGAAGTTTGAAGTAACAATGCCGGGGTTTCCAACTTTCTGTTGGTTAGGTTAGGTTATTGTAATTATCAACGGAATTGTAATTAACCAGAAGACGAAGCGTTTGACAAGCTTCCTACTAGGTGGGCTGACGACATCGTGAGACTTGCGGGCAACCGGTGGATGCAAGTTGCGAGTCTTTTTTTATTTTTATTCGACTGGATGGCAAACGAGCAAGTGGGTCTCCTGATGGTAAGAGATCACCACCGCCCATAAACAACTGCAACACCAGGGGTATTGCAGACGCGTTGCCAACCTAGAGGCCTAAGATGGGATACCTCACGTGCCAGTCATTTCACCGGTTGTCTTACTCTCCACACCGAAACACAACAGTGCAAGCACTGCTGCTTCACGGCAGGATTAGCGAGCAAGATGGTGGTAGCAATCCGGGCGGACATTGCACAAGGTCCTACCACCTGCTGTCGTTCATTGTGGCGCTCTTTGAAGGCCTTGGATCAGCAGGCGACGTCTTGCGGCTGATTATGATGATGATGGGCTACACATAGTTCTTGCCATCGACTCTGTCAGAAAATAATTCGTTATCACTATCCTGTGAGAGCTAAAACAACATGGCGTGGATAGAACTTTTTCGTAAGGCAACTTGGATAGTGAGAGAAGCGTGAGCTAGGTAATGTTTTCGGATACGGTTAGTGCGTGCAAGCTCTTCCGTACTTATCTTTATTGACGTCAAGCAAAACGTTCGTAACACCTCACCACACCACCACCTCACCACCTGATGATTGGCAAGCTAGCACCGTCCGCTTTAAGCGAAACTTTTTTCCACGCACGACTAAATAATATGGAACCAGCTTCCTTTCCGG